>NW_006262688.1:29548-232797 GCF_000493195.1 Citrus x clementina | reverse complement strand
TACAAAGGCCATAAAACACTTCGTCGTTATCATCATCGTGGTCATCAGAGTGATCAAAGCAATTCCAAGACAACTTTTGTCAACTTTTACATGTAACAATTCAGAAACAAACAAATCAGAATAATGTGAAAATTCCAACCCAAACAAAAAACCAAAAATTCGATCTTTTTGTCAAAAGAGGCCAAACCCAGAAGCCTCTGATCGTCGAAATGAATCAAAATTCTATCTTTCCAGCACAAAAGTAATCGAGAACCAAAAAGAAATAAACCCAATTGAGAAAAAACAATAAAATATCACAATGCAGAAGAAAACAGGAAACGATCATCATCATGACCATCATCAAAGACTCACCAGCAACAACGGAAGGAGAGCTGGCATTAGAGGAGCAACAACAATGAAGACGCCATGACTCCACCACACTCAACACTACACAAAAAGAAATGAAATTTCACACAGGATTGTTGTGAATTTTTATTTTATTTTATTTTTTTGTTAAGTGTGATTTAGATAGAACACAAAGAGAGTGATGTAGGTAAGGTTAAAGAGTGAGGCGGCGTGAAGAAGAAGAAGAGGTTTTCAAAGTAAACAAAAACATAACTCAAAGATAATAAAGAGAGAGATTACGAATGATTTTTATGAATTATGATTATGTCAAAAGCTTATGTATGCGTTTATGTTGTTTTGCAATTTGCCAAAAACAAAAACACTACAACAACACTCACCAACTACAATACGAGATTTGGCAGCTTCAGACCACTCCTCTAATTACTTAACACAACACACCATCATCATATTAGAAATCAACCATGCATATGAATATATTTATATATATGTTTCATATGCATGGCAATGGCAATGGCAATGGCATGTAATGTTATGAATTCTATGTAAAGCCATAATTCATTTTCTTTCACTTTCCTCTCTCTACATATCACTTACACTTAACTTTCTTCCCTTTGCTCTTTGGCATGTTTTTTGATTGTGTCATCACCTTTTGCCTTTATTTTAAGTGCTTATAATAATGTTTTCTTTTTTAATCTATTATATAGTTTTTTGATACTGTCTACATTATTATATTCATTTGATATTCTTCATTGTTGTGTTTTACAGTACCATATTCTTTTGTCATGTCCACTCATCATTTTTGCTACTCCCACATCTTTGTTTCATTTTTTTGGCGTGATTAATTATTTTAAGGGTATCTTCCTTTTACTTCCCCTCCCCCCCCCCCCCCAACCCAAATTATAATGTAACGACCTAAATACTCTAGTGAGAGTTGAGAACATAATATTTGCCAAAATAAAAATCATAGTAAAAAAAGTTTTCATTTAATTGGATTCACACTATATCTTGTATGGTATGATCTTATGTGTATATTGATATAAATAATAATAAGTTAGTAACAACCACAACATCAATTAAAGCTAAGAAAATTAAAGATTAAATATTTTTAATGTATGCCCTTAATATATATATATATATATAATTTTAATATAAGCCCTTAAAAATTATATATATAATACACGCGCGCGCGCACACACACACACACCTCAAAATGCCAAAAAAATTCATGTTGATTGTAATTATATAAATTTATTTTAGAACCCAACTTTTTCTTGTGAAATTTCATCTGAATGACTTTGCTTGTGTGAGAAGATGGGAGTGCCCAAATCAAAGTTAGGTTTTGAATATGAGAAATGAAACTGTTGAAACTGCTGGTTGGCAGCATTCTTTGGACCATTATTAAGTGCTATAAAGTAAATTAATTACATTAGACAATGTTTTTAATATCACCGTTAATTTATTTAATAAGATTAAAGCTCTTATACCTTAGAATTTATGGTATGTTACTAAGAGCATATAATAACCTTTGTTTGACTAAGAATTGTCTCGGAGTGTTAGCATTCTTTAAACTCTTATCATAAACACAAAATTAACCTAATTTGATGATTATAAATTAATGCAATTGCGTACAAGTAGTTTAAAGGCAACCATGGGGGCCCGTCCTGCTCAGCCCCCTCTTCTTTGGTTGTAGGGATATGGACCCTTTTATTTTTGGACATTTTCAGCCTAAAGTTTTTAGGAAAACAAGTTGTTTATTTATACTACTTGTGAGACATAAAAATGGAGAAAAAAAAAAAGAAACAATAAATGAAAAGTTGAAGACTTTAAGTAGATATGGGGAAAACCATGCCTTATTGCTTCAAAGATTCTAGGTCTATAGGTTGTACATATATAGATCACTAATGGTCAAACTTAATCAACACAAAGATGAACAGTGAAAGAGTTTGAGTCTGTTGAGAGATGCATCATTGTGAATATTTATTTATAAATTTTATTCTGTTTGCCAAATAAACTCCATACTATATAGTTGAATAAACACCAATAAGCCCTAGATTGTGGATAAACTATCTAAATTCAAATCCACGTCAAAAGATCACAATAATATTTTCACTATTTATCTTATCACCACCTGGAATGTGTCTATGCCTTCTCATGCAAGTAATAGCCATGAACTGTGATGATTTTGTCCAAACGTGGATGCTGTCACTCGTGCAATAGCAAGATAGGCCAAATTCTTCACAATTCTTGTCGTAATTTCCGATACGGAAAAGAGGAGACCTGCCTCTTTAAGCCAATTGACAAGCAACAAGTTGACATCATAAGTGCTCAAAAATTGTACCAAAATGTGCTCAAAGTCAGAAAAAGATTGAATCAGATATTCCACTCAAGTCTCTTCGTTCCCACGCAAATGCATGAATTGGGAAAATTGTGACGGTCTCTTTCATGCGATGAATTTTCATCTACCCAAGAGACAAAGAAAGTAAAATGACGCCTCATTATCCAAGTGTCACTGCCGGCTGTTTGATATTATAACTTGAAAACTGCACTTAAAAAAAAATTAAACTAATCTACTATTTATAAAATAAAAATTTACAATCCTTATTTTTTCATTAAAATTATCACTTGAATATCATATTACTACACATTATTAATTTTTTATTTCATAACGAACTTTTAAAAGCTACAATACTACAACATCAACCGGACCTCTATTAAAACACAATTCATGATTATATCACCCCAGAATCTGATGTTATAGAGCGTGCTTGTAACGTAATAATACCAGTCACCTTACCGTCACTAGAACTTAAAGCATACGTGCCAAAAAGGAAAAATGATTTACATGAGGAATTTTGCAATGACTTGTTTATATGAATATTGAATACGGTGCACATTAGCCGCTGCTACTACTAACTGCATTATTCGAGCAGCAGAGCAAATCTTTGTAATAATCGATTACCACGCCAAACACATTTTAATGGTGTAAAATCATGTAACCATTCAAGACCAAGAGTTATAACATTTAAGCTCGAGGAACAGTGAACAGTAACAAATGTGAGTACCCGCAGAATTAGTATCAGACTGTGAAGGAGATGAGCAAAATAAAATTTCTTTCACTCAAAAAGTTCAAAATCATTGCAATTGTACATCTAATTGCAAATTAATACGAGCCGTACTCTGGCAAGCTATCCTCACCAGAATCCATAAACTCTACTAAGTCGAGTAATTGAATTTACAAGAAGAAGAGAACCCAACGCTGTCAAACTGAAAGATAGTTGCTATAACGAAGTCAGAACCTTATTTGCTTGCCTCCCGTGACCTTGTTAATTAGCTTAGTATCCATATCCTGAAACAACAAATGGTAACAATAAGTTGGTAAGCAAAAAATGTTACACAGAAGCTCGGGTGTAACAATTAAGGCAGTACACCATGTGAGTTGTTTAAGATCAGCAAATATAAACCTGAGTTGTCCATAGGGTTACCCGCAGGCATAGCGGGTTCAGGCTCCTTGATCTCAACCACCACACAGTCGGACATCAAGAAGGTTTTTGCCACCGAGGAAGCATGCTCCAAGCAACATCTAACCACCTTTATAGTAGTACAAACATTCATCAGTAAGGAACACGATTAACATTGGTTTCTGACTCCAAATAAATCATAAAAAAGAGAAAAAGGTATGCATATTTATGACTGTTGCTACAGAGCAATGGCAATACAGCAACTAACCTTGGTAGGATCAATAATTCCTGCAGCCATTAGATCTTCGTAGTTTCCAGTTGCAGCATTGTATCCATATTTATGATTGTCACTTGAAAGCACCTGCAAATAGAGATATGAATTTCAACTGGAACAACAAAATCTGTAACCTGACAACACATTATAGTAAACCTTACAAGAGTACTAAAAAACTATACCTTCTCGCTGACCACACTTCCATTAACACCGGCATTTTTGGCAATTAATTTCAGTGGGTAGCACAGAGCTCTTTTAACAATATCTGCTCCAACCTGCCATTCATCAAGAAGGAAGTCCCAGTTAACAATTTATGCGTTTCAACAAAATCTTGAAGTTGATACAACACATTACCTTTTCTTCATCATTATCAAGGGTTTCCTTAATGGCATCCACCTTAGATGAGAGTCTCAGTAGAGTACATCCGCCACCAACTACGATACCTTCCTCAACTGCAGCCTGAAAATCATATGAAGATGTATAATTTAACACTGGTTTACTCATGATGACAATCCAAAAGGGGAAAATACTAATGTTTTTCATAGAGCAGTGCCAGCGTAAGTTACCTTTGTTGCATTAAGAGCATCTTCGACTCTCAACTTCTTCTCTTTAAGCTCTGTCTCAGTTTGAGCTCCAACCTTAAAAGTTCAAGGGGATATCAATACACAAGTTGGATATGAAATATAATGTCATAAATCACATTCTCACTTGAAGCGACTGAAAATTTACCTGTATGACAGCAACACCACCTGACAGTTTAGCAATTCTTTCATTAAGCTTCTCCCTTTCATAGTCTTGCTCAGCGTTCTGAAAGGAGAAAAATTTTGAAGTCAGCCCAGAACATTTCTTCTAACAAGATAATAAAAGTTTCACATATTCAAGCATTAGCTCTATGCACACAAGTAAGAGAAAGAGAGAGGGACAAAAAGTCACCTCAATTAGAGTTCTGATTTGCGCCACTCGTTTGCTCACTGCATCCTGGGTGCTGCCATCCCCCACAATGGTGGTGGTATCCTTTGTGAGCACAACTTTAGAAGCATTACCTAGGACCTCCTTGCCAACTTTGTCCAAGGCAAGTCCCACCTCATCTCTGATTACAGTTCCTGCATGCCAAGAGATAACCCAATCAGCAGCATGGATTATGATTAAGCAGGCAGTTGAAAATAATGAGAACGAAGACTCTTAGAAAAACACTTATATCCCACAATTATGAATGGACATAAGTTTAAGGATACCCAACAGGAACTCCAAATATTTTCACTGGACAAAAGAACGACCAATATTATGCATCAAAATCATAAAACATTATTTGCGCTGACCTCCAGTCAAAATAGCAATGTCGTCAAGGTACTGGCTCTTGCGCTCTCCAAAACCAGGAGCTTTAAGAGCAGCAATCTTCAATGCACCTCTCAGCTTGTTCACGACAAGAGTTGCCAGTGCTTCTTGCTCAATATCTTCTGCAATAATCAAAATTGGGTATGCACCTCTAATCGCATCTTCCAAAACGTTGATAAGGTCCCTTGCATTGGTAATCTTTTTATCCACAAGAAGCAACTGAAAAAAAGTACACAACATAAACATTAACCTTTACAGGATAAAAAACAAGAGTAATTTTATGGCGGGCGAATGTAAGAAGTTGAAAGTCATGATAGATTTTATACCTTGCAGTTCTCATATTCAACTGCCATTTTCTCACTATCAGTGACGAAGTAGGGAGAAATATAACCACGATCAAATTGCATTCCCTCAACAACATAGAGCATATTCTCAGCACTTTTTCCCTCTTCAAGGGTCACCACACCCTTACGTCCCACTTTACTCATGGCTTCTGCAATCATATTCCCAACTTCATAGTTGTTCCCTGCACTAACAGCTGCTACATCGGCAAGTTCACTATCTTCAACCTGCAACCCCACATATTCGCATTAAATCCTATACGCAAAATCTGATTAATATACACAAAAAATTGCAATGGTGGCTTGATATTTGGAAACCTTGTTCAATAAAATTTCCCATTACCTCTTTTGACATCTGCTTGAGCTCAGAAACAAGAGCCTTAGATGTCTTCTCAATGCCTCTTGTGATAAGAACAGGATTTGCACCAGCTGCCACGACCTGAATCATTGAACTTAGTAATTAACAAAGAAGGCACAATTTCCAAAATTATCATGCTACTAAGATGATCAACAAAACCATCACAAAGAACTATCACGCTGTACCAACCTTAACACCTTCAGCTATAAGCCCTTGCGCAAGAACAACAGATGTTGTTGTTCCATCACCAGCCAAGTCATTAGTCTTGGCAGCTGCTTGTCTCACTAATTTAGCACCAATGTTCTCAACCGGGTCCTCTAACTCAACCTGGATAAAGTTAGTAGAACAAACTGTTAATAATCTCATACATCGAGTAGATTTTCACAATAGAAGAAAAATAATATGGAAAAGTTCTACAAACATGTTAAAAAGGATTAAAATTTCGGCAGAACAGGTAACACAATAGATGATAAAATTGCAATAATAAAATTTCAAATTCTAAACACATGGTTGCCTTCTAGCTCAATAGAACATCATAAACAATGGAGCAAATACATACTTCTTTGGCCACAGTTACACCATCATTCACAATTTTTGGGGCACCGTACTTGCTCTCTAGAACAACATTCCTGCCCTTGGGACCAAGGGTAACTCCAACTAGATCTGCAAGCTTGTTGACACCATTCTGTAAAATGCAAACACAGATTGGGAGACATCAAAAACTAAATAAAGAAAGAAAGTTGCAATGGAACATTAACCAAAAACCCATCAGTGTTTTAGCACCAAGACTCACTTGAAGTTTCTTCATGGCATATCCATCCTTGTTGAAATGCAAGTCCTTTGCCGCATAAATCTTAGGTGTGCGGGCCCTGCGTAGAGCTACACTCTGTCTCCTGCCGAATGAACTTGAAGAAATGGAAGCAAGTGATGACAATTTGTTCGAAGAAGATGCAAGCTTCTTATCAGTCATTCGTCCATTAGGAGCAATCATGGAGCTAATGGAAGACATGGCAGTGAAAGTCGACGCCATTTATTCGTTTAAACCTGCCATCATTGACAAAGTAAGCTCAGCCAAAGTATGCTGATAAGATTACCCACTCACAAAGCAGAAGATTCATTGTGAATATAAAAATCTGCAAACATGAGATTCTCTTCCACCCATGGTATTACAGAAAAGAAATCAAAGTAAATAAGGGAATCTTCATTTAGATACAAAAGCATTTGTACACCCACAATCTTATTTTCACCAAGTTAGCCTCACAAACTATCAATAACTTCAATCCTTAATTCAACAACTTTCACATATACTCAAGAATATAAAAACCAAAGACAACTAAACTGTATATTGCATTTGATCAAACACGGTATCAATTTTCACAATAACAACAAAAATAACCAACTAGAAGGGAAAAAAATTTAAAAAAAAAAATCCCAGCAAACATCACCAACGTTCAATTAAAATAAATACTCCTCTTTATTCAAAATTCGAAAGCCTCTAATTCTACAAAGTCATTGAAGCAAAATGAACAATCACGATTAGACTCACAAATTCAAACTACTATTATTTATCTGAAAAGAAAAATAGAGCACAAAACCCCACACAGCATACAGAAAACATTAAACAAAAAGCAGCAGAAAAATCAAACTTGCATGCATATCATTATACCCATTATCCATTTTCAACCCAAAACCTCATCTTTCTCATTTCCCAACACAACAAACAAACCCAGAGCAAATAAAAAGGAAAGAACTTTGAACAAAATACAAAATGAAATGAAAAAAGCTTCAAGGGTTTTGTTGAACTCACTGTGAGACGGCGGAAAGTGCGAGAGTTTTAGGGTTTAAAGAGATAAGGGGAGCTGCAGGCAGAGTAGGAGCTGAGAGTTGGTGGCTTTTGTTGATAATATAAAGGGCAAACGGTTTCTTAGCTCTTGAAGCTTCGAGTGCATCTCGACCGTTGGATTTAAGTCGAAGGCCGTTCGTTTGTCTTTACTTTGGAACACTCTAGAACATCTCTTCTACTCTACTTACTTTAGTTTAGTGTTGTAGTAGTGTTTTGTATTTTGTACTCTCTACTCTACATATGATTTTCACATTCAATTATATAACTCTGCATAAAAAAATTTATATGGGCAATATATATATAGATGTTTGGATTTTGAATTTTCTTAAAATTTGAAAAAAGTTTAAAAATTATATGTGTAAATATATGCTATGATAAAAAATTTCTCATACTCTTAAGAAAATCTAAGAATTTGAATTGGAAAATTATTACATATATAATTTTGAAATTACAAATTTAAACACCATAATCGTAAAATTGTAGGATACTTTCAAATATTTAGAAGAATTAAATATATACTACTAGTACATCATAAGTTTGAATCTCCTCATCTATGGTATAATTTAAAATATTGAATATGCAATTTACGTAATTAAGTACAAAATGAACCAAAAATATGTTCAATAATTATAACAATTAACTTACTCAAGCACACAAGAGACTTAAGTTCTTCACATTTACATCTATTGAGTTTCACTTTTAATGGTCCCTTTATAAGCATGCATGTTATGCTACTATTGTAAGCAGGAAACTTTAAATTTTTCTTTTTTTTCAAAAAAAAAAATTGAGGTTTGGAATTAAATTTGAAAAGAAATTCCCATACTTCGTATTTGTATTTTAAAAGATTTCATATTTGCTTCAAAACTATACTTTTTTTTTTATCGGAAGTTTGTCCTTTAATATTTCAATCTTGGTGTTGTTGGATGTTGTGAATATTATTACGATTTATTATAGCTTTGTTGTATTTGTTGGAAAAAAAATGATTGACTCAAAAGCATGATAAAATAGAATAAGGAGGCGATCACCCCCTCCAGTAATGAAATAATACGTTAATTTATATATGGCCAGTTTGAGATTGCGGAGGCTGATGAAATAAACTACTTGTGCTGTGCAGATAAAATAAACTGCTGATTAAAAAAGTATATTGGCGTTTGGTAAATTATGTTGTTACAGTTGTTGTGACTTTAAAAAGTTGAGTGTATGTGTTTGGTAATTTTTATTACAAAATGTTGTTTTATTATATAATGACCAAAATAGACATAAGTTTTAATTTCTTTTTATTTTTAGAATATGTTTAATAAAATTGTTTAGACATATCTTTTTTCTTAAATATGTAAAATTACATTAAAAAACTCAATTAAAAAAATCTAAAGAACTTTATAATCTGTTACATAAAATATGATAAAGATAAATGTATGATTTATATATTAGGGTTTATGGATAAATGAGACATAATTACCTTTTTATTAAAATCTATGGTTATAATATGAATTTTAAAAAGATATGGTAGCTTATTAAATAAGATGCTTATAAAAAGTAATCTTCTACCTACTTTTAAAAGCTGCTGATAAAATGAAAAAAAAATTATAAAATAAGTTGTTTTTACAAAATTTACCAAACACTATTTTTATCAAAATTAATTTAATAAATAGCTTATTAAATTTCAACCGCAATCCCAAACGTAACCTATATTAAGTTGGGAAAGTGAGAAAAATCAATCTTTGGCCTTCATTGCACGACATGGTAGTTGTAAATTTGAGTGGAACAGGTATGACTTGACATTTATTTTTTTAAGAAATAGATGACATATCATACATTTTAAAGTCCGCAGCAAAATTTGTATGAAATGTCTTTTATTAGGCATAGAGTTTGAATTCGTGTATGGCATGTCGTGTTAAGCTCCGGCACATAGATGACATGGTGTAAACTTTCTACTCCTTTAAATGGTGTCATACAAAATTGTATGAAATGTCATATATATGATATGATAAATTTATAAACGACGTACCATATAAATTTTATTCTGGAGTAGAAACAGAAAGATATAGCAAATATAAAGGACAAATTGTCATGCACCGAAAGGCAAAGATTGGTTTTTCTTTCTCCTAACTTAATATAAATTGATTTAAATAAAATTATTGTCAGTCAAGTGTCCACATGTTATCATTTATCATATTTTTTTTATTTACCTAAGATTTATTTGAAATTTTCTTTAGAGTAATTAATTAATTTGCAGAAGTTTAGGATTGGAACTTCAAATCTCTCGGCTGCAAGAATGAAATAAATATGCTTTACAAAGTGGTTAATTAAACATTTGCTCAAGCCAGCCTCTAGGTAGATAATTAATTTACAGGAGTTCAACTAATTTAGAATTGGGACTTCAATTATTCCCACAAAATGAAGAACTTGGAACTAATTAAAAATTCTATTATTAATTCTTAGTTAATGGCCTAATTGCGTCTGCTAGCTGGTGGTGCGTTTGATGATTGATCTCCAAACACTTGTGTTAACAAATTATACTGATTGCCATTTGATGAAGTATTGGAGGAACCTCTTCTAGGTTGATCTGCTGAGGATGGGGAAGATCCATGGTGGGTGTGACTGTGAACCCCATCATACACAATTCGGACGTTGGTTGGGTCCGAGGTGCACCACTCGGCTCGTTTCTTGGCCATGCAACTGCTCTCTTGGCACTTGAAATAGCTCCTATTTTTAAGCTCAGAGACCCAAAGAGATTAATAAACGAGCACTATCAACATAGAATCCAGTTAATTCCGATTCTAACTTGATTACCGTACCATAAAATTAAACTACCTTGAGCAATTGTTCATTCCAATTCTAACAAATACAAAACAAAATGGAGTAGTGATCCAAACAATTAATACTAACAGGAATTGAATAAGATATGCTATTAATTAATTTATGTATTTCGTACCTAAATTTTCTGATGTTTTTGATGAATTTTTGGCCATATTTTTTCCACTCATATCCATCTTCTGGCAACACCAATCTGTGGACTCGTCGGTCCATTTCCTGTGCGTCTTCTCCATCATTTTGATCCCTGTTATTATAACATATATATACAAAAGCTAAGAATTAATTTGCTCATTCTGTCATGCATCCCCATATAACTTAATTAATTAAAAAATCATAAATGGATGTATATATATATATATGTGCACACACACACACATATATGTGGATGAAGGAAATTAACCCTCCTACATATTGTATATATATGCAAGAGATTATTTAACTCATATGTACATTTATCTTATCCATGAGTGCTTCCTTTATGTGAAAGCATTTGAAACAAGCTAGCACAAAGTTACCCTATAAAACTGTTTCGAGAAGCCAGCTAGCACCACGGAGATGGTAGTTAATTAATTATGGGGTATTCTAATCACTCTCCACCCCCACAAGGATGCATGATATATTTATTAATAAGATATACAGAGAAAGAATGATAAAGAAAATACAGCAAGATGGTAAGAAAATGTCAAAGCATAAAAGCTTAAAAAGGTTCATCCAAATTAAGCAACTAACAAATTAAAGCAAAAAAAAAGGGCCGAAGTAAACATGCTTTTGAATCCTGAAAACTTGATTACCCATTGAATGAAAGCCTTTACTGTTGATCCAGATCTATAGATCTGCATGTATTTTATCAGAATTAGTATGTATTTAAATACCTAGCTAGCTAGTTACTATATCTCACGGCTGAGTAAATAAACAAATAAGATATATTATAAATCGAAAAATACGTACAATATTATCAGATCTGGTGAAAAACATACATGGTGGAGGAAGAAGAAGCTTCACTCGGTACGAATAAAGAAAAAGAAGGGAAAAAAAATCTGTCAAATTAAGTTTAATCTCCTCGCAGAATAGAAATTTGGGTTATGCCGTCAGAACTGAATTGATCTAGAAATAATTTCGGTAGATCTCAAACTTTACCAAAAAGAAAGAAAGAGAAAAAGTACTTTTTGTTCAAAAATTAAGAGGAATAAGAAAGATTGAGAGAGACAAAACGAGTATTGCTTTGTCTACGATCACTTGAACAAAAATTTTCCTTCATTAACTTGTATGGCAACTTTTGGGTAAAAAAAAAAAAGAAGAAAAGAAATGGGAGCTAAAGAGATGACCTAGTTTCATGGATGATATAATCCATGCAGCTCTTTGACTTGGATGGATAACTATCTAATGGATAATGGAAACTCTTTAAAGATCATCAGAACGCTATTTTTTTTTTTCCAAAGGGATAATGGAAAAGGAGCAGAGACGAGAACGGAAAGAAAATTAATCAAACGGGGAGGTGAAACTTGAAAGTACGAGATATAAAAGTAGAAATGAAAATTGCTCCAAGAAAAAGTTAAAAAACCTAAAGCAAGTGATAGAGACAAGATCTTGACTCTACACTCATTAATAAGACAGACAGCTGGTATTATGTGACGTCGCTTCCATGACATCACTGATCGATGGTTTTGTTTATTTGTTTAGTTACTTTAATCCATTTCTAATTTAGATTATCGTCACCAATATCTATGTTTTTGTTGGTTGGAGTCAGGTTTGAATTTGTGGGTTTCTTTTGATTAGCTAAGCTCCAAGAGAGAGTGAATTGAGCGGGTTATTTTGAAAATTTTATGTCCAATGCGCAATACAAATTATCTTTGAAAAATTATCAATCACATGATCTAAATTTGTAATTTTATTAAAAATATTGTAATATTTTATGGGTGTATCAATCGTCCACTTTAAATTGAAAAATATTATTTACCGACCGCTAAACTGTTAGCTACCGTTTGAAAATTAATGAAATTATAGTGAATTGATGATTTTACCCTTAAAAATTACCACTTGTATACTCTTAAAATCTCTTATTATCACTTATATATCCTTAAGGTGTGTTTAATTGTAGTATTAAAGGGGTATTAAATTACTATTTGCATTAAATTAATACCAATACTATGTTTGGAAAAACATCACATGAGATAAAATTACTGTAGCTAATGCGGCAATTGCCGCATTAGCCTACCTTTTTTTTTTTTTCTCTCTTTTCCTTCTTTGGCAGCTTGCGTTTCTTTTTTTCCTTCTTCTTTCTTTTCCAATTGCTTTTTGTTTTAACTTTTGTTTTTGCTTATAATCATAATAAAAAATAAAGATAACTTTTTAATTTAATATAATATTGTATAATATTTTTATTTTTAAATTATAATTTAATATAAATTAATAAATATATAATTTTTTATTAAATAATATTATATTTTTATTTTTATATTATAATTTATTAATAAATTATAATATAATATAACTAATAATAAATATTTAAATATGAATAATATTAATTTAAAATTAATAAGAATATAAATATTAATATAATAAAATATAAAATTTAAATTAATTACAAAAAAATTAATACAATACAGTGTAGTGCCAAACATTGCACAATATTATTATAATACAATGCTAATACAATATAGCATAATACAATACATCAGTATTAAAATAATGCAATATAGTATAATACAATACAGTGTGCCAAACGCACCCTTAAAGTATTACTTATATCATATGAAAAGACCAAATTACCCCTCTGACGTCATTATATTTAAACGGCAACTAACGGTTTAGTGGATGACATACATTTTGTCAATTTAAGATGGACGACTGATATACCTTGAAAGTGTTGTAATAAATTTGATAACGAAATAAACTAAGAGTATACGATTGATAATCTCTCATTATCTTTTTCAACTCATATGTGTTTCAGTTTCACAAGGGAATGGTGTTACATATGCTCTTGCTAATTACAGTTGCTGGTTGTCCCACTTATAGATTTAATCAGTTGATTTATTATTATTATTTTGCTTGCAATGGCATTTTTTTTCCTGTTTAACTTGTGTTTTGATTTCAAGATGACTTGTTAGTTTATTTTTCAGGAGTAAATTAAAGTTCATGTTCAATATAATCTCTCCTATGTGTCATTTTCTTTTTTCTTTATAAAATTTTCCTCTTTTCATTCATTTGAGAGGGATTTAAATGAACAACCTCTATTTTTCACTGAATGAAATTTGCCAACTGAATTAGATAGCAACCCACTTAATTTTGGGAGTAAATGTTAAATAATCAATTAGATTTAAGTGTTAACTCAATTTTCAAACTTATTTTATTAATTAAAATATAGATAATTAGTTTTCTTATCAATACGGAGTTGAGAGAACTTAATGACTGAAAATAAGTCGTACTACGTTGCTCTTACCCAACTACAAATCTACAAAAACTTAGGTTGTGTTTACTTGCTGGAGTGGGAGTGAGGAGTGTGGATTCCTTCCACTCCAGTGTTTACTTTCTCAAAATGGGAAGGGATTGGGAATCCCACTCCGTGGGCCCCACCCATTTTTAGAGTGGAGAGTGGGAGTGGGACTCCCATTGGGGGAGGTGGGAGTGGGAATCCACTCCCACCTCTCCCTTTTTTACCCTTTTATTTTTAATTTAATTTAATTTAATATATTATAATTAATAAAATAAAATAAAAAATATTATATTTATTTGAATAATATTATTATATTTATTTAAATAATAATATTATATTTAACTAAATAATAATTTGCATTGATTCTAAGTTAAAATTATTTTAAAATAATATTATTATATTAATAGAGAATTAATAAATATAATATTATTATATTTATTTTAAAAATAATAGTACTATATTTATTTAATATTAATAATAATAAATAGTTTATTCTAAGAAAATATTAATTTTGTACTAAATAATATTATATTATTATTTATATAATAATAAATTTAATATAATTATATTAAATAAAATAAAATAAGGTTTCATTTTATATTAAAATTAATAATTTATTGTTCATAATTAAGAATATTAATAATTATAATAAATTTACAAATATAATAAAATAAATATTATTCATTAAATATATTTTTTATTAGTTTTGTAATTAAAAACTATAATTCTTTAAATAAGGATAAAATTGTAATTTGAAACTATTTACTCTCAATCCAAGACAAAGTAAACACATAAATTGGATTCTGATCTCTATTCCATGCTTCCATTTCAGTGTAAGTAAACAACCTACTCTCACTCCTACTCCACACTCTCAATCCTAAGATTCCCACTCCTCAGGATTCCCAATTCAATCCAAAAAGTAAACGCAGCCTTAATTCCATATTAATTATGAGCAAAATTCACATAAATTTTGGTTTGACTCTCCATGGAAGCTTGAGAATCCAATGGTGCAATCAATACACGACAAGAATTGGTCGTGCTGTTCTAAAGGGTAATTGAAAATTGCTTAGAGCAAAGCATTTAGCAGAAAATAATTAATTCATTGAATCCAATCATTGATAATAAGACCCTTTCCTTCCTTACATGGGTGATGGGTTCTGACTAGGCTTGGGCCTAACTCCACGCTAGCTAGTGCATTCCACCAAGAATAATATCATTAATTCTTTTTATTTTCTTTTGCCTTCTTTTTATTTTTTCTGATGAAAATTATTTGTTTTTCATTTCCTTAATTCAATAATATCTGTTTATATATGTTCTACATGATTCATACACTTTATAATGCCAAAAAAAAAAGGGTAAAATAGCGTGCTTCTTTTTCTATTGATTATACACACACAAGGAAAAAAATATGTGATGATACAAAAACTCTCCTTTAAATCTGGAGAAGAGAAGCTTAACAAATACACAAAACAGAACCAACCCCCAAATCATATGTATGTTAACTAATTACATTGTGAATCTTTTGTTTGAATCTCCGCTTTTGGTTCCTCAGGAGTAACCACAGTTACAAAATTCTTTGGAGTGGGAGCCTCATCTGGGAGTACTTGCAACGGCTCCAATGAATCCACAATATCCCGCATTAAAGGCCTTGCTTTCGGATTGTGGTTCAAGCAATGGTAGGCGAGCATGGCAGCTTTATGAACTCCTTTAACTGGATAATCTCCTTCTAGTCGAGGATCAATGATGTTGAGTAACTTTTTCTTCTCTTTAAGCAAAGGGAGAGCCCAATCTGCTAAGTTCTGCTCTCTGGCTGGTCGCGACTTGTCTAGTGATTTTCTTCCTGTCAGAATCTCAAGAAGCACGACACCAAAGCTGTACACATCACTTCTGGGAGTTAGATGACCTGCACAAAATAATTTTTATGTCAGTTCGTTCACATGTTAGTTATACAATGGCTTATTTCACTCGAACAAAGGAAAAATGACTCATACATTTCGACTACAGATGGTTGCATTGCATAGATCCTTAATTTAGAAGAATTAATGAATAATGTGAAGTTACCAACCCGTCATTATGTACTCAGGGGCTGCATATCCATAAGTTCCCATTATGCGAGTTGAAACGTGAGATTTGTCCCCCTCTGGTCCATCTTTGGCAAGGCCAAAGTCCGAGAGCTTTGCATTGTAGTCCTGCATTTTTGTACATGTTAAGCAAATTGCAGATTAATTTCAGTTTAGGCCGATGAAATGACAAGAATGCAAGGGATATTTGATGAAATTCTTTACAACTAGACGTTATGATTTCAGATAACAAATACTGATTAGTATTAAGACAATTTGTTTCACTATATATCAATTCTGTGAAACCGAATGCATGTTAATCCTTTTCTAAGAAACACGTCCAACATTTTCGACGTACGAACCGTATCTAAGAGAATATTAGATGTCTTAAAGTCGCGATAGATGACAGGTTTCTCTGCTTCATGAAGGAAGGCCAGTCCTTTTGCAGCACCAAATGCAATCTTCATTCTGATAGACCATGGAAGAGGAAGCAGTACTTCTGCAACGAGAAAAAATACATTACAATTTGAAAAAAAGACAAAATCATAGGCCTGTATTACACACCAACAAATTAGTTATCCTAGGCATATCAATTTAGAAACCACTAGAACGACATGAAAACAACTTTACATCCTTAATTTGTTTCTGCTTATAACAACTTTCCATTCTTAGTTCCCCTCTCTATCAACCTCTATTGCTCCTAGATCCATAGGCAACTAAGCATTAAATCAAATTCTAGCACTTTCACACCCACATTCCTTTCCATGAACGTGACATCTGTTCTAGGCTCAGAGGCACCACTCCAGCGGCTAGCTTTACCATTATTCCCTTTAAAAATGCTAACAATCAGAGCATTATGGGCATAAAACAAATTGAATGATTGCCTTGTGGGGTTAATGGACTAACGGTATATCGTCAGTTCTTTCACCAGAACTGATGCTGGCAAAAACTGAAGGTGCTTTTGTGGATGAGATGGACATTGTTTCAATTCTTTTTCTGGCCAACAATTTCATCATTCGCTATATGTGTCTCCAGTATGGTGCCTTGCTAACACTTTCTGATGTGCAAGCAACAATTTATTGAAATGAAAGGATGTACTTACTTGAGAAAAGATTGTTTTCGACACTACCCCGAGCCATGAACTCATATATTAGTACCCGGTGTTCATCTTCACAGCAGTAACCGATCAACTTAACCAAATTCGGATGAGAAAGGTGTCCCAAAAATATGACTTCTGCCTAGACACACACAACCCCCTCTACCAAATCAACGATATGTATATTTAAGGCTCTAATATACAAGAGTAAAAATAAGAATGGAATAATATCAACAATGGTAACTTCTTTTAAAGACATAAAGATTACCAGCCATTCCCGGTGGCCTTGATAACTGTTATCACCATCATGAACCTTAACAGCCACTGGAACAGGCTGAAGCCCTTCCCTTAAGTCCTCAGAAATGAACCCTTTGTAAACACATCCAAATCCGCCTCCACCCAACACACGATCTTGCCTGAAGTTTGCAGTGATGATTCTCAGTTCATCGTACGTGAATGCAATCAATGGATTTGCAGCCGAATCACGACGCAGGTCCTCTACTTCTTCTGGATTTGATGGTAACTTACTGTATTCCTTTTTAGCTTTCTCGGACGGACTCTCATCTTTTGGTGATTCTGAAAAGAAACACATGACAACATAACATCATATATATAATCATCCAATCAGTAGGGATGAATTCTTGTATCTTCTTTTTATCAGTTCTATCAAACAGTTGAAGGCAGAATAAATTAGCTTGAAGAACCAAATTTACCATTCTAAAGAATTAAAATAAAAAATAACCGTGATATCAGAATTAATGGGTTTCTCAAATATAAAAATGTTGTTCTTAAAATGAAATTCAAATGCTTATCAAGATTAACGTGACGCTAAAATATGGAAAAATCAACTAAAAATATGTATGAGCATGGGATAAAAAAGCAAATTCTAAATTTTCAAAACAGTATATGTTGAAAAAAAAAAAAGAAAAAAAAAGGCAAAAGGGTGAAAGAATTAATTTTAAAACGATAAATTAATTTTTTTTTTTTTAAATTGACTTATTACTGTTGAGATAAGAATCAACGCACTATAGTGACAAGTATCCAGTTGCACTGAAAAAGAGTAGAAGAAAATGTACCACCTTTACAGTGGGAAATTGATTGAAATTGAAAAAAGCTTTGAACTTTCTTCATTTCTGTTTTCTTCATTAATTTGCAGAATAAAAATGGAATATCTAGAATAAAGAACCCTACAAATGAATCTTTGAAAAAAAAAACAGAAGAATATCAGTTATCAGAATACAATAAAACCAGAGAAAAATTTGAATTATAAAAAAAGATTCTAAAATAACAAGCCCAGGAAAAAAAAAAAGGAAGGGCAGAAAAAAACAGAGCGTATGTTAAGTGGAATTACAGTTTGCATGTGAGAAACTGATTTTAATTATGACATATATCATGATCATCTAACTCATTTTCAGGATTAAATTACAATTTTATTCTAGATACATAGAATTATTGAACAAGTGGGGAGAAAACAGAGCTTTTAAAGGACACAAACCTGACTTTGGATTTGATGAAACTATGTAAACTGAAGGCTCCCATTTACACCAACAATTTCCCATTATATCAAAATCTTTAAAAAGAGAAAAGAAAACTGATTCTCTCACCAAAATCCCATCAGCAAAGACCAAACTTATTCACTCTTGTTTGAGTGGTACAGACTTTAGAGAAAACACTTTCAAAAAACAGAGCCACTTCGTTTTCCTCTGTTTCTGTAAAAACGTATGGGCAGTTTGGGAGAAAGAAAGCAAAAGAAAAAGAGAAAGAAAGAGAGTTGCCTTTGGTGGAAAAGTTGATGGGGGAAGAGGGAGAGAGAGTTGTTTCTTGGTGGGCTATAATGGGGTGAGTGCTTCAGTGGTAGGGCCCACGAGGAAGCAGATGGTTTTGTTAGATTTTCATTTGAAAACACAAAATAGTTTTTGAGTTGCTGTGGTTGTTGTAGCTGGCTTTTTGTCTTTCCTAGTGCTTGCTTCACTTGCTGCCTTCTGTTTTCTTTCATTTGATCCCATTTAGTGCGCATGTAGGAGGCATTTCAATCTCCATTCAAAAGAGGAGAAGAAAAAGGGAAAAAAAAAAAAAACTCCACCAATCTTTGTCATTCACTATCCTATTGAATCACTTTTTTTTTCTATGTTCACACACCAAAACAGAGTCAGTTTATTAATTCACTAATAGCATTGCCAATAGCTTAGGAATGAATCTAATTGCAGCAAATCTGCAACAAATTTACCTACCGTTTATTTATTTTTTGGTTCATATTATTTGATTATTTTAGTTTATCACATATAATTACCAATCTAGATGAATTTATGTTGTGTATTTAACACGTGCACATTCACATTTGAGTAAAAATTAGTGGGTATCTGAGTGTCCCACAAGCAAAATGATTAAATCTCATCTTGAAAAAAATTTGGTCATTCATCTAATATTGATGTAATTATTTTGAGAGTTGGATTCAAAATGAATGAACATCACTCTGATGGATCATTGTTGAATGTACTAGAAAGCCAAGAAAAGTGACACAAAGCTTTTTTTTTCCTTTTTTCTTCTCCCTTTTTCATCCCAAAATACTGTACCGAAGTGCAAAATTTCCATTTGTGGGAGCCAATTAATGCATGATCAATCCCTTTGAAATCTTAACTAATTTCTGTCGTAATATTATATGAAAAAATTTATATGTGAGGACGTATACGCTTTACATAACGTAAATTTTAATAATATATTTTTGTTTTAAAAAATATTAGACGTGTATATCAAAAAGGAGGAGAAACCTGTGGTGCAACTGTGGTACCGTGCTACAGTTGTATCCAGCTATTGAATGCCAGTGGACCCTATCAATTTAAGTGCATCCAACGGCTGGATGCAATTATGACACAGTACCACAATTGCACCGTAGCCTGATCCCAAAAAAGATTCTAGTAATGTTTAAATAGTCAATACTTCTCTTCTTCCATAAAAATATCTTGGTTTGGATCGTATGAGTCTCTAATAATAAATTTGTTCGTAACATCAGGGTCATATGAAAAACAAGAAAAAAAGGAAAAAAAAATCTTTATCAATATCTTAGTTTTAATTGAAAACAAAAAATAATGTTGATGCAGTAATAGATTTGCTGAAGCATTCGTATATATGCTATGCATAAATTTCATCACACCTACATGAGTTGTATTAACAAAGTAAAAATCTTATAAATTTGTTTCATTTGTCCAGTGGTGAACTGTATATATGCATGCGTATTCCAAAGAACAAAAATTGGGTAACTATAGAAATTTTATGTGGCCTGCGAGCCATCATTCGTGCAAGAACGTCAACATTGGGGGTTAAAGAGCTTCATGATGCCAAGTGGGGAGTACGAAGATGACGATGATGATGATGTTTTTATGCATATAATGTCATTTCGATGGTTAGCTAAGAAACATGTGTTCAACGTTAACTACATTTACCCTTTTTTTCTCAGGGAAGCTTGAAAAAACAAAAACAGACAACTCATACATGCATGTAATGTCAATATGTCATTTCAATGGCTGAGATACGTGTGTTAATCTTCTAAATCTTTTTAGTTGGTCAAGAATATTGTCTATTGCGTAAATTTTACATGAAACTAACCAAAATTAAGAATATTGGGAAAAAGGGAAAAAAAATTAAGAATATTGGGAAAAAGGGGAAAAAAATTTCTTTGTTCCATTTTTTGCTTTGATTTTGATCGAGGGTCGTGGTCGGTTTGAGGATAAAGCTAATGCTGGAAGGCTGAAGCACAGTTAAAGACTTTGTTAGTTATTTAGGCTACTTGCAGACTTGCACCGTTGCACTAAACCCAAAAAAAAAAAAAAAAAAACTGTACAAAACGAGTAAAGAAAAAATAACACACGTGCAAGCACATTATCGCAAGAAAATATTTCCATTAATGTCAAGAAATAAAGTGCTGCGACCTTCTTCTTGAACGTTATTGATGAAAATAAGAGATATCCGAAACATTTTGGTTAGTTTAATTACATAGGGGAACCATTCATCTACTGCCTATTAATAAAACAAGCTTGTTCATCCAATATCCCAATGCATTATTACTTCCGATAAAAGAGATTTAATAAATTAATTGTCTAGTATTTCAACTCGATCAATCTAATAATCTCCATCACACCATGTATATATATATATATATATATATATATATATATATATATATATATATATATATATATATATACATACATATATATTTCGTACACACACATGTTAAGCGTGTGTGTGTAGTAAAAGATAATTTATCTTAATTAAGGCCCTATTTAGCATTAAGGTATTGTAATTTAAAAGTTACCGTTGTTGTAATTAGAAAAAAACTGTAAATATAAAATAAAAGTTAATAGTACGTAGTAAATATAATTTTTAAATAATAATTTTGATAAAATTAATAAAAATATAATAAAAATTTCATCATACAAATATAAAATTAAATCAATTTAACTTCTATGTTATAGTAATTAGTGTTTACTAAACATTTTAGTACTGTAATTTTTAAATTTTAGTTGTCCAACCTTAATTATAAATAAGATCTAAATCTTCTTTTTTTCCAAACCAGTAAGCTACAGCAAATTCTAAATTTTAACATTTTTTTGGTTGTTTCTACAAATTAAACTCTGCCTTGAAAATGATCTCTCACCCACAAGTCAAAGAAAATTCAAAGTCAAGAAGAGATGAGCTAACTTTTCAAAGAGTAGATATATAGTCACGATAACCAAAGGTCGGCAGGTAATTAAATAATACTTGGACATACTTTGATGCTGTGATATTGCTAACAAATTAAGATATATTCTGAATCTGAGAGGCAAAAAAGAAAATCTAAATATCTATCTCTCTTCTCGTTTTCTTTCTTTGTCGATAGGTAAACTAAAATCATGGGAATTCTTATTGATTTCGGAAATGCTGGTGAAAGTTCAGCCCAATGTCCCACCGACGAATTAATGACTACGCTTGGCTTGATGATGTTAGCGAACCTAGAAAGAAAGCTGCCTTCACTTTATAGTAATACTATTATGTTGTTATTTGCTATCACTTTCTGAAAGAAATGTAAGTGAAAAATGGGTCCATAAGAAGTTTCCAATTTTATAAGTTTCTTTATGTGCGAGTTTATGGAGAATGGAATCCATGAATAGAAATTCATTGATATATATATATTTTTAATAGACATTGATATATTTGAAGTACCACGTCAGTGATTTATTAAATAAAAGATATTACAGTATGTGTGTATTTATTTTTAAAAATTGTCGGACAAGTGGTGATTATATTAAATCTAATCACGCGTCTTACATGCATTAACTGATTGTATTACCTTAGATGTATCATAGAATTTCTCATTATTAGAATTTTAAATTAAATTACCAGCTTGTAGGATCTCAACTTTATATTAGTCTTACATTCAAATAAACACAACAGCCTCTGAAACAAAGGAGAGAAAGCAGGGAAACAGAAGATTCTTCAAGCACGATCCTTTCTCAATTCCTAAATGTGTACAAAAGCAATGGATTCCAGTAGCTAGCATGTATGTATATTTGCTCTGTAAAATATATTAATTCATGCCTAGATAACTAATTAAAGTCATCATCACCCATCGGTTAAAGAGTATTGGAATTAAGAAGATGAAGCTGGAAGCACAAAGACTTGTATTCATTTGGGTTACTTAGCAAACTTACACTAATTAAACCAAATAAAGAACATGTAAAAAGAGCGGACAAGAAAAATAAAAAAACAACACACGTGCTTCTTCATTATTGCAAGAAAACATTTCTTACAAGTGTTGCGGCTTATTCTTGAATATGTTGTTTGGTTGAAATATACAGTTGAATGCTGCAAGCATGCCCTAGCTATGTACATATAGACTCGGTTGGTTGCCAGTTGTAAATGCACTTGATGAAAAGGAAATATTCTATATATAATAATAACAACAACAACAACACAACAGCAGAAGAATTATAATTAATATTAATATATGATCTGTTAGATTAAATAATTTTATGATTCCTCCACGTTTTCCAAGCGAATAATTAGGTCAAGATCCTTGTCATCTTTGCATTTTATAATGGTTGTGAATCTTGCTATATAAGAATGTTATATATAATAGATTTGATCGTGATCTTTAGGCCCTTATTTGATTCCTTTGGTAATTGCTTTTCACTCCATTCCTTTCACAAGCGATATGGTTGCATCATAAGGCAAGAAAATCTTGCGCTTTTCTGGTAAAAAAATATTATCATCATAGATTATTCAAGCTAGGAAGAGTCAAAACAGTGGAGAAAAAGCAAAAAGATCAATGGTCAACGGCTGCGCTAATTTTCAAAGAGTTTATCCTTAAACTAGAGTAATTAGTGTCTGATTTCCAACGTCGGCAGGTAATTTAATAATAATTAATATTACTTATTAGTCCGAGTAATTTTCTCTCCTTCTCTTTCTTTCTCATGAATTGGTTATATTATAGGACTTGGTCAAAACGTGGATATAAT
This sequence comes from Citrus x clementina, assembly GCF_000493195.1. Classification (NCBI taxonomy): domain Eukaryota; kingdom Viridiplantae; phylum Streptophyta; class Magnoliopsida; order Sapindales; family Rutaceae; genus Citrus; species Citrus x clementina. Next base: position 208,943 of record NW_006262688.1, on the reverse strand, counting down.
TGATCCACTTGGTTTTGAAAGAATTTTGACGACTAAGCTTCACCGACGTAGGACATAATTTCTTGATGTAGTGTGTAACGTGGCTGGGCTACAAAATATTGATCAGTTTAATCTCAGTACCCAGATAATACACAAATCGCGAAGCTTACTCTTTTTTGTTTGATTGTGATGTCGGTGTACAGATTTTGGCTGTTGCAAATCAATATATTGCTGTCCTTTAATACCTTCTGCTTCGCCAAATTAGAAGATAAGCTAGAGAGCGCGCTTGACCTGACATGTGGTGTATTGGCTGCTACTACTCTTCTTCCTTTAATTTGGAAGCACTTTTGAGTAAGCAGAAGCTGGAAGGATTAAAGTTAGTGAAAAGTGGGTCCAAATTAAATGCTCATTTTAATTCTATATATATGGATGGTCTCGCATGCATGGTCGTTTTGTTTGACACGCACCAGAAAGCCCATAACCACTTGTTTTTGGCATCTCTTCCCTACACTCTCACACAAATATGTGAAATTAAAATTAAAGTCGGTTAGTGAGAGTGGTTTGTTATTCTCACTCTTTAAGAGAAATTAAGAATTTAAGCCTTCCTCTTATATGAAGTCACCACTTTGATCAGAATTTTATTTTTTATCGGCCGACCTGTGCGAACAGGAATTAATTTGAATTGTGGTACATGCTTAAAAGTACCTCTCACAGTTGGAGCCTACTCAGAACCACCTCGTAGTTCAGAAAAAAAAAGTGAAATCAATTTCTTTATTTGATTTTTTTTCTTCTTTTTCCCCGTGTCCATCATAATTCCTCATACGTACAACATGCATCGATCAACTTGTGCCTTGTGCAGATAATTTTGGACAGCAATATTAGAAGTACTCATAATTGATTAATCATAATCATTTAAGTAATTTAACAGCTGCAAATTAATTCATGTTAATCTTGCCTGAGATGATTATCGACACTCGCAAATAGCCGTAATTAATTTAGATGGCATACAAACACATGTCCATTACAATTATAATGACAATACTTGTGAAGGTGCAAGGACAATTAATTCTGCCGGCAATTGAAGAGTAATGTAAAAGAATCAATTGATCATTTATATATATAATCGCAACGTTAGATTTACTGTAATCATAATCCAACTTATCAAGTAAATATGATCGATACACGTAACAAACTCGTTAGCATATTAATTACATCTTACCTATTCATAATATAGATTATTACAATTATACAAACCACTTTTTATTTATAGAACGTGGGAGAGTTTACCCTTCGAAGATCAATTATGAGTCGTTAGCGTACATAGACACACGTATTTTTTAATCATACCCTAATCTAATATATGTATTAATAAATCTTCAAATATCCCCTCGGTGATTTCAACATCTTCCACTATAAATATCACCTTTTGCAAAGTCATATGTTTTCTATAGTTTGTAGTAATGTACACATTCAATTTCGGATGCCAACTTATAATTGGATTGTCATGTATATAATCTAGTTTCTATATAATCATAGTTTTGAAATTTGTATAATAAACGATAATACTACTGAAGTAACTATAAGAAGCAATACGTTGTAGACAATTAAGCACCAGAAAAAAATTATAAAGCACTCTTTACTAAGATAATAAGCACTAGAATAGAGCTTTATATAAAGCACTTTTTACTAACCTGTGCAATGAATAATATTGCATCTTTAGAAGATCACCTATGACTTGAAGGGCTCCATTAATTCCTGCAAAGAAGGCAACAATATTACAAAATTGGGTTTTGCTAATTTTTCCATATTGCTTGTGACTTTATATAATTCTTATGTTGTAATTTTATAAAATTTTCATGCAGTATGTTTGGAACTACCAATAGTTTATTTACAAAATTGTCTTTTCATTATTTACAAGCTCAATCACTCAAGTTGTTTTAGAAACTCGTCACTCTCATTTTCCCCGACTTCTTCTTCCTCACTTCATCTTGTTTTAGGAATCTTTTTCCATCTCAAATAAACTTATGATGACAAGCTATTTGTCACTCATTTGCTTTTTAATTTTTAAAATTAGGGTCTATGTGTGATTCCCTAATGACATCATACTCTATAGTCCGAACATCGTCAAATAATTAAAAATATACTAACAATCAATAAACTAGAGCCATTTAATGGTGCCGGTTTGTGGGGTATAGTATCCATAGGGAACTGTAGTCATGGCTTTGAAGCTGATAATTTTTATTGTTAATTGAACTTAATTCACAAGATATTTTTCAAATTCAAAAAGTGCTAATTTTGATGTTGAGGTTTGATTTAATGGCTTTTTTTTAAAGATTTTTTATTACCTTACAAAAATTAGTCTAGCTTGCTCAGCCTCCAACTTAAAGGAGTTAGCTTTTGTTGGGGGACTTAGCATAAGATTTCTAGGTATCCAACCCAAAAGGCTAACATTTTAGGTGGAGTGACCTACCACCTTATAAATCCAAGTATCTCTCATTTACTAGTTAATGTGAGACACAACTCAACAATCCCCCCCTCGGACGAAACCACCGCCGGACTCCGGTCCTTTCGACCGACACACATGAGTTGTTTCACCACCATATTCCGGCTACTAGGGTCTAGCTCTGATACCACTTGTTGGGGGGACTTAGCATAAGATTTCTAGGTATCCAACCCAAAAGGCTAACTTTTTAGGTAGAATGACCTACCACCTTATAAACTCAAATATCTCCCCTTTACTAGCCAATGTGGGACACAACTCAACAACTTCTATCAAACACTTGAAAGAACTAAACCTTATTCAATACATGTCCGCCCGCGTTCAACAAAAAGTCTGTATAATCAGCATATTAATTGTGCTCTGAAACAACTTGTGGGAAGAAATAATGACTTATTCGGATGGGACTATTAGGTCTTCTTTTTAGCCAAAAGCATAGGGCACAATGAATTCTCTTGTTTGAGCATTCGAAAACACAATTTACAGTCGACTCTTGATAATAAGTATCCAAGTTGAACTTCATAGACAAAATGATAGAGCTAAACTCCATCAAAGACTTGCATTTATTTGAAGAACAACATGCCATGTGCATTCAAACTAGCAAACTAAAAGTAAATATCTTACAATTGTAAATTTTCGAAAATTCATGAATAGCGCACATTTAGTTTGAAACTACAAAAAACTTATAAAAGATTACCCGTTTTGCATATATATTCAGGTGATTTCAATCTATAACAAATCCAATTCTCATGAGAAAGATATTATTTATGTTGCACTTAAAATTCCTGCTTATCTAAGCAAAGCAAACAATATGCATGCTTTTACTTCTTCAAATTATGATCATGCATTAAGATGCAATTATGTATTGCTATGACAAAGATCATATACCTATCAACGAAAAAAAATTCTTAGTGCATCATACAAACGTAGGTTTAATGATGTGAAATTTCTACATCAAAAGGTAAAACGTGTTTCGTATAATTTAAGTTCTTTGATTGTAAACTAGTGATTATGTAAAGTAATAGATCAGTTTACATAATGTATCAGCGAAATTTTAGCAAATGGATGATTTGATTTGTGTACACATTTTTCTTTTTTCCTCAATTCTTTCTCAGTAGAATAAGTAATTTTGATGTAAGACCCTGCTGCATCAACTTATTTATAGATATAGAACTACTTCTACTAGCTACTCAAGTCCCCTGCATAGATTAGCTAATATAGTTTTGATCGATTGATGTTTAAATCTTGTTCCTCGTAGCTAGATTGATGATTCCCCAGCGTATTTGTGGACACAGTTAAGAATTCAGCAAAACCTATGAAAAATTTGAGTTATGAAATTGTGATGCAACTTCGTGATTCTCCATATACATGTTTCCTAGCTAGATATAATTGAACCACCCGTTGCCTATATGTTAGTTCTAGTTTCACCAAATGAAGTCTATACCGAGAAAACCCTAAACTTATATCCAAGATCAATCTAATTGAGCTAATATTTCAAGTTTCATTGGAATGACATTAAACTACCTAGTGTTTGCATAGTCTTCCGAATTCACATGGGGAAGCAATCATTTGTTCATTTCAAAGACATCTAAAATTGTTCTCAAAGTTAGTTTAATTTCAAGGATTCCTTACCAAGTTTCATTTGTACATTTCGTATAATAAGTTATAATTTAGGGTTACTAATAAAACCTTTTATACTTTTGCTGCCTTGCTTTCAGTTAAGCTTAAAGGATCCCCAAATTGCATTTATTAAAAGCCAATGAGTTGATACTGTATTAGTGAACTTAAGAAGCTGTATTAGTGAACTTAAGTAGTTAATTTCCTTTGAAAGAAACTAGAAAGCTGAAGATTTTTATTCAAAAGAATGATGAAAGCCACATGCATTTCTCTTTATGGTGTTCATGGTATATGATGGAGCTTTATAAAAGTAGTCATAGGCTTTAATTCTACCTAAGATATACACATAGCTAGATACAACACTGGACAAGTGAGAGAAAAATACAAAAGCAGAAACCCTTCTTGGTGCTAGCTTAAGCTTTGAAGGTAAATCAACATCATGAAACCAGCTGACGTTATGGAAAAATATAAGTGCTTGTTGCAGCCTTAATTAGAGCCTTCGAATGCACGCACTATAAGCATCCTTTTCTTTAATGGCTATGTGCCTATTTAATGGCTCAACCATTCATGTTGCTTCTTCCGTATGGGAGACAAATGGCTTCTTATCTTCATGGTTTTTGGGGCCTATCGCTCTCACTTTCGCTTTCTTTTGTACACTCAACATCAACAGCATCTCATGTAACTTTACTACGAACTTCAAGTGCTTGATCCTTTAAATATTTAATTGATCTCATTTTCTCTTCTACTATGTAATTGATCTTCCTCTTTTATACAGGTCTACATTGTCTATTTAGGGCACAACCGGCATTGTGATCCAAATCTCATCTCAAAGTCTCATCTTCAACTCCTCTCTAGCGTCTTCGCAAGGTTTTTAGTTCATTTTTCATTGAATTTGTTACCAAAGCTGCGATTTCTAAAATCCCGATAACTTACTATCAATTTTCTACATACTTAAGTGAAGAAGATGCTAAAAGATCCTTGCTCTATGGCTACAAGTATAGCTTCTCTGGCTTTTCAGCAAAGCTCAATTCAAGCCAAGCAGCCTCCTTAGCCGGTAATTAATGACCTAACCACATTGCATAATTAAGGATTAATTTGTTTAATTTATTTTAAAATTCTGATCAATGAGTTGAAAATTTTAATCAAGAAAAGAAATTAATATGTGGCTCTAGAGATGGAAGAAGTGATATCGATATTTGAGAGCCAAGTACTGAAGTTGCACACAACAAGAAGCTGGGATTTTATGGGACTCATTTTGGACAATACTGGTGAAGTGACTCCTGTGCAACTAGCCTATGGTGATGACATTGTTGTTGGGATCTTTGATACAGGTATTTTTCTTATTCTATGCATATGTATTATGTTAAAGCAAATCAATTTTACGTCTAATGGATTTATTTTTTATGGTGAAAATTAACTAGGAGTATGGCCGGAATCCGAAAGTTTTCAGGAAGAGCCTTCCATGAGTCCTATTCCTTCATCTTGGAAAGGAACTTGTGTTAGAGGAGAAAAATTTGATCCGCAAAAAGCATGTAACCGGAAGTTAATTGGTGCCCGTTACTATGTTAAGGGTTTCGAAGAAGAATACGGGCCGTTGAACGCTAGTACCAACCGGGAGTATCGATCAGCGAGAGATTTTCTGGGGCATGGAACCCACACAGCTTCAACAGCAGCTGGATCCATAGCTAAAAATGCAGGTTTCTTTGGGCTTGGCCGAGGCATTGCTAGAGGGGGAGCCCCTAGGGCACGGCTAGCGGTGTATAAAATTTGTTGGGGAAAAGATTCTGATGGGAAATGCACTGAGGCTGATATTCTCGCTGCTTTTGATGATGCTTTACATGATGGAGTCGATGTGATCTCGGCTTCTTTTGGTGAATCTCCGCCTTTGCGGCCGTTCTTTGCATCGAATGCTGATATCGGATCGTTCAACGCAATGCAACATGGTGTTACTGTTGTGTTTTCGGGTGGTAATGATGGCCCTGAACCCTCTTTGGTACAAAATGTTGCACCTTGGAGCATATGTGTTGCTGCTTCATCTATTGATAGAACGTTTCCAACTGAAATTGTTGTGAATAGTGACTTCTCTATCGTGGTAAGTGAATTGGTTTCTTGTTAAAGGTCATGATCAATATGACTTCTCTATCATGATTCATGGCAATATTCAAGTACAATAAATTAGAATTTCTTCCACAATTTTCATTACATAATAGTCTCACGATTTTGCATTTTATAATGTCCGGGATTCTTGTCACATATATGAGAAGGTCATAGTATATAATGGTCTCGATTTTAGTCATAGCTTCTTGATTGAGAAGGATCTTCACCTGATTCTAATTATGATCTCCAGGACCTTTTTCCATTCCTAAGATTTTCATCTCAATCTAAACAAGTGGCGACTTGCTTTATCATTTTTTTTTTTTAAATTCTGCTATTGAAGATTAATGATAAATATTGATCAACTCTTTGACTAGCTCAATCCTTTGAGCTATAAGTAGAAGGCCACCATGATCACTTCTCTTAATCCAGCTCGTTTTGTAGTTGATGTATCACCACGTGCTATTTGGGGAAAGCTAATTCTGCACTGTTCTTAATTTATTATATATACAGGGAGAAAGCTTCATCAGCACAGAGGTTAAGGCAAAATTGGTGGAGGCATTCACTTACTTTGCTGATGGGTAACAGTCTTTCCGTGATTTGTACGCAATGTGTCTGCCTGCCCACTTTTGTAATTTTGTTAAAACATAGTTATCTATCCCTATCCATTAATAGAAGGGGAATTAAAACAGTTACATAATTATGCTAGATTCGCTTACGTTTGAACTATAAGTAAAGCATACAGTAGATAGATATATATAAACACACTTTAGTAAGAATTTTTTTTAGGAAAATTATCATTTGTATATCCTATATTTGCTCTTTTATAAAAAATACTACAATATTTTGAGAGTGTATCAATCGTCCACCCTTAATTGACAAAATGTATCAGCTGACCACCAAACCGTTAGTTGCCGTTTGAAAGTTAACGAAATTACAATGAATTGACGATTTTACTCTTGAAAATTATCACTTGTATACCCTTAAATTCTCTTTTTATCACTTGTATACCCTTAAATTATCACTTGTATCATATGAAAAGACCAAATTACCCTTCTGACGTCATCATACTTAAACGGCAACTAACGGTTTGGTGGTCAGCTGATACATTTTGTTAACTTAGGGTGGACGATTGATACACCTTCAAAGTATTGTAGTATTTTTGATAATGGAGTAAACTAAGCGTATACAAATGATAATTTCCTTTCTTTTTAAAGTGTAAAATTAAGATAGACTGGTATATCTTGCTGCATTCATTTCAAGAAAGCAACTACTTCAGAAATGATTTAACTATATATTCCGCATATTGAACTATAATTTCAGGATTTGTAAATGCGAGAACTGGATGGGAAGAAAAGCTACTGGGAGAGTAGTGTTATGCTTCTCTACTATGGGATCAGTAAAAACTGAAGAAGCAGAAGCAGCTGCAAAGAAAGCCAATGCGTCCGGTTTGATCTTTGCTGAGCCTATGACTGAGCTTATTGCTGAAGTTGATATCATCCCAACTGTCCGCATTGACATTGCTCAAGGGACTCAACTTCGTGACTACCTTGCTCAATTTCCAAGGTAAGTGATGAACAAATGAGTCATTACATCATATATACACATAGTTAAATGAGACCTAATTGATGTATAAATATATATACACGACAATTCTCAGATGAAAACATTTATAGAAATGAGAATTTTGAGATAAAAATTAAAATGATTTTTTATGCTTTTAAATGATTGTAATTGTCCATTATATATAAATTTGGGAAATTAATTAGTTTTATATTGTTAAACGCATGGCAATACAACACTATCGGAGCAGTAGAAAATTATAGTAATTTTGCAATTCAGAAGTCCGTACGTAAAAATGTAGATTTAATTTGTACATATGACTCAGCAAATGGATGATGCATGCTGATCGCTACAACTATTTACTATTCCAGATATACTTTGTAAAATTGAGTTGGAAAAAACCAGAATTTTTTAGAAATATCGAAAAGTTTTCTGACATGCTCAACAATATATATATTGTGGCAAATTAATGAAGGCTACCTATAGTGCAATTAAAACCAAGTAAAACAAGCATTGGAAAAGTACCAGCACCAACAGTCGCGTACTTCTCTTCCAGAGGGCCAAGCTCAATTTCCCCTGATATTCTCAAGGTATTGATCAATTAATTAAATAACATTTTAAAAATTAAATTGGTTAATTGCTGATCAATTTTGTTTCTATGCACGTATACGTTAATGTTGTTGTAATTATGTGCAGCCGGACATTACAGCTCCTGGAATTGGAGTATTAGCAGCATGGCCTCCCAACACTCCTCCAACTCTGTTGCCATCTGATGGGCGGTCAGTGAAGTGGAATTTTCAGTCGGGGACGTCCATGTCGTGCCCTCATGTCTCCGGAGTTGTTGCTCTAATCAAATCGGCTCACCCCAACTGGTCACCTGCTGCCATTCGATCTGCTCTTATGACCACAGGTATATATTTAACAGGCAAGAAAGTTTTGTAATATATATATGTGTGTGTGTGTGTATTTTTATCTAGAAAAGTCACGCTACATAGAAAGAAAAAATAAAAAGAACATCTCTCCACATACATTAATTGCATTTCTATTTATATCTTATTCTAATGCTACTACTTGACTCTTCAATTGTAACGAATATGAGTTCCATTTTTGTTGTTCATTTTCTTCAGCTTACACTAGAGACACAAGTCATGACAGTATCTTAGCCGGAGGATCGATGAAAGTTTCCGATCCCTTCGACATCGGAGCCGGCCACATAAACCCCATGAAAGCCATGGATCCTGGTCTCATCTACGACCTAAAACCAACGGACTACATTGTCTTTCTCCGCAACATTGGCTATACACAAGATCAAATTAACAAAATTTTTCTTCCCTCTCCTGATGAAACTGAACGCACAAGCTGCCCACAAGCACACAAAATACCCAACTCATTCATAAATTACCCATCGATCACAGTCTCAAATCTTCAATCCACAATGACTATCAAAAGGACTGTGAAAAATGTTGGCCAAAAGAAGAATGCAATTTATTTTGCTAGTGTTGTGAAGCCTGGGGGTGTTGAGGTCGTGGTTTGGCCTAGGGTTTTGGTTTTTAGCTGGTTTAAAGAAGAGGTATCGTATTATGTGAGCTTGAAGCCTTTGAAGATGTCTCAAGGGAGATTTGATTTTGGACAGATCGTTTGGTCTGATGGGTTTCATTATGTTAGAAGTCCACTGGTGGTCTTTGTCAACAATACCCACTTGGATTCTGTAACTCATCATTCAAGCATTTAGGGTTAATTTTATGGCCCTTATAAACCAAACATATAATTTCACCAACATCGAGATGTTTGAGTTTCAGCATGGCTATTGTGTAGGCCATTTTTATTATCATTTTCAATCCAACTTTACATTATCATGATGACAATAAAATTCACCTTCTTGGCTTGGTTAATTAATGATTTGCGTCTAACTATATAATCGAAGATAAACTTTTGTTTAGTTATTTTCTTTTCGTTTGTTTCTTGTACGTCTATATTTATAAGAATCGGTTTACTTAAATAGCACAAAAATAATTTACTCCAAAATGTCAAAAATTATTTGGAAACGGAGAAGTGAAAAACAGCTCTTTAGCTTATTTTCAGTATGTATATATACAAAATTATTTGGTCATTCCTTTCACATCCATAATAAATATGTAGTATACTGTGTGAGAGTATGTTACTATTGTAATAATTTGGTCGGCGATCTCACAATTTTTTAATTATCAGTGAAGAAATTAGTAATTAAAAAATTTGAGGATGGCATATAAATTATAAGCATGTTCAACTTTTGTGTTGTTCCCGATCTTTAGCAACAATATTAATTCCTATGATCATCATTTTACTCCTTGACATAGTATTTGCTAAAAGGTTTATATTATAATTATGATTAATTGTGTCGGATAAAAGAGTTGTTGAAATCCATTTTATAAATTGAGGGTGTTTAGTCTATAGTATGTATAATAGAAAAAGTGGGTATAGTGTGAGAGAACAATAAATAATGAAAATATTGAGAGAGTGGGTATAGTGTGAAGAAGAAGAAATAATGAAAGAGTGGATAAGTACTACGAAAGAGGGGGAGGAAAAAAGAAGGAAAAAGATGATTCCAATATGTGAATCCATTTTTTAACTGTTTAAATTAATTAATTTTCGGCTAATGCCTTTTGAAGCATTTGATTAAGTGATTTTCAAGTAATTATATTTAGCTAGCCACTCAAATCACAAATAGTGAATATACAAATTAAAAAACTAATATAAAATTTATCCACCCCATATTTTGAAAACTAATAAAGTAAAAAAGTTAATTTTCGGCTGATTGTTAAATAATTTAGACTAATTATTATTTAAAAAAAATTATACTGCAAGCGGACCAAGTCATTAGCAAAATATTTATTAAAAAAAATCGCGACCACTAATAATAAGCCAAATTGGGAAACATCTAAAAACATGGCGGCTAAATAAAGTGAACTATCTAATGTCAAATGGTCAAATAAACTTGATAATAAAATATAGGGTCATTTCATTTGGCTTTTATTAATTAGTGCGTAGAGTGGAGTTGGCTTCATGTGCAACAAGCTGGTCAACAATTGTCTTCTTGATTGTACTGAGTTAAGGCTTCGGGTTAGTGTTGAGTCGCGTTTATGACTCACATACGTATAACACAAGAAGTGCAGTGAGGGGATTAAAGAGAGACCGATAGGGAGAGATAACGATGCATGATCAAATTAAAGCGTTCCATAAGCATCCTCCTCTTACACTTATTTGTGAGAAAAAATCATAGTAAAAATAATGATGGGCAACTTCTTTGCGAATCCTATAGTTGCACCAACTGTGGGTTCCAAACCAAAAGATTAAAGATGCATAGTTAATTTGCCTGCCAGAAAAAAAACCCTCCTTTGTCTACATTTGTGAGCAATGCTGGCCTCAATCTCCTTTAGTCTTCCATAAACTATGCGTTGATTTACGGGAAGAGCTTCAAATCAGCTACCGTCCACATTGTTCTCTCCACTTCCAAAGGGAACCTGATTATTCAATTTACCTTATTGGCCTGCCATTTCTGTGAGCAAATACACAGGGATTATGAGTGCTGCTGTGAAGGGGTGCGATTTCCAGATTGGTGTTGGGTGTGCCTCATCAACCATCCTTTGACCTTGTTGAAGAACGCGGAATATTATGATGATGATGATAATGACATGATGAATTATAAGCTGTGCTCCTCTGTGAGTTTTACATCCGTGATTCGGTGGGGATGAGTTTCGGCAAGAAATCACAGTTCCATGTGCACAGTGCAACAATGAAATATGATATATTTTAAATGGACCACTTATCACAGTTGATAATTCAGGTCAACTGCATTACCGATATCATATCATATTTTACATTGTTATTGTTTAGATTAATTACCTGCAGATTAATTAATTAATATGATATGATATCGGCAATGCAGTGTCTTGATGATAGAACTGATTAGGAGCAAAGATGTCAAGCTGAGGATTATCAATAGAACTTAAGAGGAGGCCGGAGAAGGCATTACCTACCAAAAAATGGTGGAATCGTTAACCGAAGAGGAAAAGAAATCTTTAACCGAACTGGAACAGAAGATAACGGAGCGCAGTCTACTGGACACTTTTGAAGAATTGAAAGAGATCAATTGCACTGTCTGATGCTGAAAACATATGTTAGAAGCCGGAGGCAAGGGAACTGACGCGCGCAATTGGAATTGCAACGAAGATATACAGGTTATATTTACGGATAAGCTCGCCAATGAATCAGGAATTGGCAACAACTTGCTTTACAGATATGGGATATCGGTGACATTTGCCCCTTCACTGCTCAGAGCCTTAGACCACTGTGTCAGGTTGTGAACGCAATGACGGACACTAAGGCGAAGGAACAAATTACTCGGTGGTGGCTAACTTTGAAACTGGTTGAGAGAGCAGGGTTTAGACTTTAGAGTTGATTTTGCCTTGGATCATGCAAAGAGAATATTGAGTGCTTATTTTCTAATTGACAGTTCGAGAAGCTGATGAAAATCTGAAGAAGGCACAGGTCACAATACAGCTGAGATCAGAAGCTATGCAATTGAATGAAGCTCTGGGTTTGTGGTGGAACAAAGCCGCCACAGGACTACTTGACAATGACATCTAAACATTAAATGCATGCATGTAGGCATTTGTTTGTTTAATTGGATGTAGCCTCGTCCAACTTTAATTTCTGATTTCATCTCTGCCCCTGCCCCCCACCCTTTTTTTTCTGAATTAGGACTATTAAAGTTAACTTGTCTCTTTTTCGATTTCACATTTTCTGATTCATAATTCTGTCTAAAAGCTTTAATTAGTCCTGTTAATTTATTAATTTCTCAGGCTGAAGTAGTATATATGTTGTACTAGTTGATTTTTTTTATGCTTGCCCCCATATTCTTGGCAAAATAAAAGCAAAGGACAAAATTTGAAGTAAGCCCTGATAATGATTCCAATCTTCAATACTGATCATTTCTACAATTATTAAAGTTAGCAGCTTTATGACATTAAATCTGAGGTGCATTCCATTTGTTCTGTGAAATATCAAACAGATACAAGCAACGAAATTAATTAATTACATGCTTCAGTAGACAGGCGCGAGATGGTTTAAGGATATGAATAATGTTTGTGGGAAGTGTAGCCATACATTATGCTTATCACTTGAAAGATGTTTGTGATCACTTGACATTGGGTTTTTCTTTGAAACTATGAGTGTCCAGATTAATGCTTTTCAGGCAATCCCAAAGTTTAAGATTTCTACTTTGAGATTGCTTCTTAACAGTTTTAAGAAACATGTCTCTGTACAAATAAATATTTTCTCAGCTGCATGATTTTAAGTTTAAAACTTGAGGATTTCTCGGTTGCTAACTTATAGTGTGATCTAAAATTATCTGCTCAATGTCAATGGATTGGAATCTCCATCTGAGCGAATGGGAGATATTGTGCTGAGTTAATGTGCTGCTGTGCTACCTGCTGGTGCTGGGAGAGAGAAGTCCTAAAATGACAAATCAAGCTAAAGCCTAAAATGATTCCATGGTAAAATTTGGAGTGGAGCTATTGGCACCCCTACATTATTCTTATAAAACCTCACTTTAAATAAAATTACAGTTAAGGACAAATTACTTAATTCATGATCAATCCTTTTCAAAAAAAAAAAATTATATATGTTACTTACTATCTAACTAAAATAAATTGTACACAATTTATGCTTGACTTTCTCTTTTTCCTTGAATTTTTCTGCCCGGCTGCCGCTAGCTCACCGTTCTTTCTAATTCGACAAAGAACAAGGTCACTGGATCGAAGGTTTTGCGGCAACAATGAAGGATTCAGAGAGTATTCAAGCATAATCCAGCAACCGTTGTGTGGAGACTTGTCCTTCTCATATTGAAACCTTTTCTTGGAACCAATTTTCTTGCTAGAGTTGCCGGACACAACCGCCTTGCTACGTACCAGACTCTGTAATCAATCTTGAGCCGTTAACACTCTTCTTCTTCAAGCGAGTGAAAGAGTAAAGATCTTCACCATCTTCTAAATCTCGAGTCCTCCAAATCTACCACGGTTCCTTGGAACCGTAGAGATTATCAGTTCTCACGAAATCATCAAGAAAAGGGGCTAGACTTCCATAAATCTTATTAAATAATCTATTGTTCTCTTTTGATTTCTTATTGATTAAATATTTTTATACTTAAAATTACTTTGAAATTATAATTTGAAATATGTGTTATTTCAGCCAATGATTAACACTAAAAAATTTATCACCCATATAACTTTTTTAATTTGTGTGTAGGGTAATACTAAAATTGGAAATAATTAAAAAAATATTACAATAATACTTTGTGTTTTAAAAATAAAACAAATCAAATGAAAATTGAGAACTTAGAAAGGTGTATCTAAAACAAGGGGTATTTTCAAAAATAAAATAAATATAACTAAAAAGGGAGTTTTATGAGGAGATGAGAGGGGTGCCAATAGTCCAACTCTAAAATTTGTCAACATCCATCTATGATTAAGAGAAGTCCATAATGGCGCACCCAAAAACAAACCAAATCCAAAAGCCCATGAAATTTTGTACACTTCGCATTCGTAAATGATGATTGACACTCTAAAATCTTATTCTAAATTGCATCTCATATAATACGGCATACAATGCATTAAGTTCTGAGTGATTTAATTACATTATCCCACCAACTAGTGAATGAATACCACATCACTTGAGATGAAATTTTAAAACATCTTAAAACAGAAAATCCATCAATCGAGCAGCTCTCCTTCCCCATTCAGAAGCATATTAATTAAGAAATCAAGTTGAGTTTTTGTAGAGTGTATACGTTTTGAATAAACGACGATTAATCTGAAATGTTTTTTTAGATGCACATCAAAGTTTTTCGCATGGATAATATTTGTGGCAATGAAGTCTCCTTACAGCGTAACTAGACCCAAGGCAAACAAGTATGGGAGAAACATCATGTTTTCAAATGCAAAATTGAGCGTAAATTGTACATTATTTAGCTCTAGCTAGCTTAAGGTCATATTATAATCAACGGCCTAATCTCAAATTCGTATTTTAATTCCTAAATGGTATGCTTAGGCCCACCTCAATATTCAAGCATGCAGAGCGTCGACTTACTCTTAAGAATAAGACCGTACCATGCAATAAGACTATTATGATCTCATCATAGTCTAATTTTAAAAACACTTCTTACCTCGCATGATTTCAGTAGCAAGTGTGATCCAATTGTTACTTTGAAACAAAGCCATAAAACATCATATATGTTTATACAAGAGAATAGTTCTTATTTAATTGCGTGATTAATTCTTTTTATAGGCTGTTTTGGTAGCTCTAAGTTTTCCAAATTATTAATGGTCAGTGTGTTTTATAACAAATGGGCTTTCTCCAAAGAAAATTGACCAATAGCTTAATAATAATATATTTCATTTGAAGAATAAGAGCATTGTTTAATTAGAAAAAGAAACTCCAAATATATAACAACTTATTTTGGCCTCATCAAATATCAATAGTCCATAAACTCTAATCTTGTACATATTTGATGTATACTGTACTATAAGAACATTGCATTTTTACTTGGATAGCTATATATGATCTGTAGTTTTCTTTCTAATTTTTTTAGTCCAAAATTCAAGTTTAGGATAGATTTATAACATTATAAATCAAGTTTACAATATTATAAACTGATTTATAATACCATAAATTTGTTTCGAATTTTAATTTCATACCTAATAACGATTATACATGTGAAGTAAAAAGAAAGGGCAAATGAATCTTCGAAAGAATTTGTCAACATACATCCACAAATAAGAGAAGTCCAAAGGGCCCATAATCTAACAAATGGGCCCAAAATCCAAAACAAAGACCAAATCTAAAATCCCATGTGATAATTTCGCAAATAGGGTTTCCAAAAACTTACACCACTGACCACACGCTCGATTTGGGAACTTTCAAATGAACACCCAACACCCATCACCCTCCGAGGCACCAAAACAAACTTCACCCTCTGAGGCTCTGACAAAACAAGAAAAGTTGAAAAATAAACCAAAACAGCCCAAAGTTAGTCAGGACCCTCCACGTGGAAATCACAGCCAATCAAAAAGAGGTGATGAGATCATAAAACGACCCGCGGGTGAGACAGAAAAAGAGGAGTCCGTGGGGCTATTTGAGTCACCGCTTTTGGATTGACAAAACCCTCTTCTTTTCTTTCGCTAAACCCAAACCCAAACCCTCGGCGGCTGTGTGCGAGAGAAGAGAGTAACCCCATTTTAATCTCCTTGTTTCTAGGGTTCCTTTTAGATCCTTTTGGGGGAAACAAAAATCTTTTAAAAACCAAATTAATTTTCTTTTTTTATTAGGTTTTTAGAAGATACGATAATTGTGAAAGATCAAGATCTGTTGCCGTTGTTGTTATTCATGGCTACTACTGTTGCTCCTGCTGTAGAAAGTATCCTTTCACAAAATAGCGATCTGGGTATTGTTTAATTCCCTTGTTTCTCGTCTGGATCGAATTTGGTTTCTGTTAATTTTTGGTTCTTAATTTCGTAGATCCGTGTCAAAATTTAGGTTTTTACGCGTTTAAATTACGGTTTTCATGGTGACTTGTTCGTTTGTGAAGAAGTTGTTTTCTTGGGAAGTTTGTGTTGTTCAGAATTATTGTAATTTGTTTGTCGCTACGTGGTCTTGTTTATTTTTGGTTTCTTCTAAATGAATTGATGAGTGTTTGTTTTTATTCTAGTTGGGATTAGGGTTGTTGGTTGCTCGTGTGGACTACAGTATGGTAGTTATATTGTTTTCAACAGGGATCTTGATTTTACTGTTCAAACATTGAATTCAAAATTATATGCTTGTTATTGGACTGTAGTTTAAGCATTGCGATTTATAAGTTGAGGTTGTTTGTAAATGGAATTTTGTAAATTGAAGCATGTATGATTGTCTTGATATTGGCTTTTGGCTAGCAAATTTGTTTCCTTTACTTTTTTCTTCCAATAGAAGCATCAGATTTGCTGCAGAAATTGTCTTTAGATTCGCAGACCAAGTCTCTTGAAATTTCTGAGCATACCAAGAAGGTATGTTCACACATTGAGTTGGTGCTAATTTTGGCTATTGTTCACTTTTTTGGGACTGTCTTTAATCTTTATGATGGATGGAAACTAATATGTTTATGTTTGATTGAATTTGTTCATACAGCCCTCAGCTAATCAGTATGGGTCTGTTGATTCTGTTAATGCTGCTGCAAATGGTCAGATCCCTTCAGAGCGTTCTGGAACTCCATTTCTGAATGATTTCATGGACCCGAATATGTGCTATGTTCCCAATGGTTATCCCTCAACTGCTTTCTACTATGGGGGTAAGTGGTGAGCTTTGGTCTGCGGGATTGTCTAGTTTGGAGAAATCCAAATTTGTTAGTTGGTATATTAACTGGTTAATGTTATTATGTCGCTATTAGATGTGGCATTGACCTGGTTATAAACTCTTGCAGGGTATGATGGAAATGTTGGTGAGTGGGATGATTATACAAGATATGTAAGTCAAGATGGAGTTGACATGACTTCTGTAAGTTATTATGCTTCAACAATGATTGGATGGGTTGTTTTTTGCAAGTATATATTGCGGTCTAATGATTTGTTACGTTGTTTTGGTATTCTTGCAGGGAGTGTATGGAGACAATGGGTCTCTTATGTATCACCATGGCTATGGGTATGCACCCTATCCGCCCTATTCACCGGCAACATCACCAGTTCCAACCATGGGAACTGATGGTCAGCTTTATGGACCTCAGCACTACCAGTATCCACACTACTTCCAGCCAATTACTCCAACTAGTAGTCCATACTCCCCAAGCCCTGTCGCTCCTACACCTGGGGATATTCCCACCTCTGTAGCTGCTGATCAGAAGCCATTGCCTGTAGAAAGCACCAATGGGAAATCCAATGGTGTTGCCAATGCGGGAGGTGTGAAGGGGAATAATGGTTCAGCTCCATTTAAACCAACATATCAGCCCTTTAATTCAAACAATACATATGGAAGGGGTAGTTTGCCTGGACGAGGGCCTGCTTCTGGATATCAAGATCCAAGGTGTAATCTTGATGGGATGAGGTCTCCAATTCCATGGTTGGATGGCCCCGTAATTTCAGATGCTAGGCCAGTTGCAAGCAACACCTTTAATTCTTCAATTTCAAACGTCAATAATGTTGCATCTTCCAGAAATCAGAACTACCGTCCGAATTCTCATTACATGGTATGCATGAGTTGCCTTATCTGCTTTTTAATTATGGTTTTTGTATCATGAATCAATTAGAATAATATAATGCCAGATATTTGATTATGTTGACTTGTGTTGTGAGAAAGTGTTGATATGAATAAATGTTACCGTTCCTTCACAATTGATATTAATTTGAGCCTCTGCTGTTGTGATGAATGTTTTGTGGTGGACAAAAATTGATGGTGGACAAAAGTTGATGTTAGATCATTTTATGCACAGAAATATTCAACACTTTATTTAGCTATCTCTGAAAGTTTTCTTTTCTCTTCTCCACAGGGTTTGCACCATCCTAGACCGATGTCTGGCATGGGCGCTGCACAGGGTTTCATGAATATGAATAGGATGTATCCTAACAAGTTATACGGTCAGTATGGTAACACATTTAGATCTGGGGTGGGGTTTGGCTCCAATGGCTATGATTTGCGAACAAATGGTCGTGGATGGTTGTCTGTTGATGGGAAGTATAAATCCAGGGGACGTGGCAATGGTTATTTTGGTTATGGTAATGAGAACATGGATGGATTGAATGAGCTTAATAGGGGACCTAGAGCCAAGGGAGCAAAAAACCAAAAGGGTTCAGCACCCAATGCTTTACCAGTCAAAGAGCAGAATGTGCTAACAAATGGGACCGCTGAGGATGAGAATGATAAGATTAGTTTGAGTCCTGACAGAGATGAATACAATAAAGCAGATTTCCCAGAAGAGTACACTGATGCTAAATTCTTTGTCATCAAATCGTACAGTGAGGATGATGTCCATAAAAGTATCAAGTACAGTGTTTGGGCCAGCACCCCCAATGGCAACAAGAAGCTTGATGCTGCTTACCAGGAGGCTCAACAGAAGTCTCGCAGCTGCCCTGTATTTCTTCTCTTTTCGGTGAGAATCTGATTTAACTAATCTAATCTTATTTATGTTATTTTCTATATTTCCATGGTATTTACTTATTGGTCTTGAATTCTTTCTTAGGTTAACACAAGTGGACAGTTTGTTGGCCTTGCGGAGATGGCTGGACCGGTTGATTTTAACAAAAACGTGGAGTACTGGCAACAAGACAAATGGACTGGCTGTTTTCCGGTGAAGTGGCACATTGTCAAGGATGTACCAAATAGTTTGTTGAAGCACATTACTCTCGAGAATAATGAGAACAAGCCTGTCACTAACAGTAGGGACACTCAAGAGGTAATTAAATTTTTGTAATCTTATCCCTTGCTATTATGTCATTGTTCTTTATTTATTTTAAACAGCAAGCTTTGATGGTGTCTTGCAGATCAAGTTAGAGCAGGGACTTAAATTGATCAAAATATTCAAGGATCACCCAAGTAAAACGTGCATTCTGGATGATTTTGGGTTTTATGAGACTCGCCAGAAAACCATTCAGGAAAAGAAGGCTAAACAACAGCAGTTCCAGAAACAGGCAAGTTACTTCCCATTAAATTGGTTTAATGTCTTGTATTCTTTCCAATTTAGATATGGTGAAATATTTTGCTGAAGAAGCCTAATTTTGCTTGTATGTGGTTGATTTTGGAAACGCTGCAGGTATGGGAAGGAAAGCCTGCTGAGGAGAAGAAAGAATTGGCTAATGGGGAACTAAAGACACAGAAGTCATCGGAGGTTGCCTCTGATTTGGTCGAAGAGCGTACTACAACAGTTCAGAGTAATGGGGACCTAAGACTCTCTGAGAATGGATCAGTTGCAAAAACTGGAGATGCCCACAAGGGAAGTAAACCAGTTGTAGTTTCAGAGAAGGTTATATTGGCAAATGGGGTTGCAAATGGTTGTTAGGCTTAGCTGCACAGGAAGGCGGTCTGATTTTATTGGAGCTCATTGTGAGGAGTTCTGTCAGAAGTTTTGCTGGTTTCAGACATCGTATAGAAAACTTCTGGCCAGTTCTATGTATGACTCAGGCCGCCTTATTGGATCTGCCCTGCTGCTTTAAAGTCAATAATTCATTGAGGGATGGGATTTCATGTTGTGAGTTCAAAGATGGTGTGGCAGGCTAGGTTTATCAGAATCTGAGTAGTATTGCCCATCTCTTTTATGATGGGCTCTTTTTCTTTTTCTTTTTCTTTTTCCTTTTTTGTTTCCTCTTCTAACAAAGTTTTTCATCTGCTAGGGTTTTGGGTTTAGTGAATGCTATTTAGTGGCTTTTTCTTTATGTTTCTTCTTCCATTATGCTTTTTTTTTAATATCTTTAAAAGAAAAATTGTGTCTGGGATATTTTTCCTGTCTTATGGAGCAGCTTGCATTTGGGTCAAGAGAGGGCTGCTAAAGCGCCAAGCTGGGAAAATTATTTCAATGTAATAGAGAGCTTTTGATATTCAGTAAGCAAAGAAATAGAGTATGCTTTTATGGTAGCTATTTTTACCAGTGCATGTGATGACCCTTTTTGTTTTCTGCTTAATAAAATTGCATTGGTGCTTTCTCTGTGTGGAATGGAATGCTGAACAAGCCATGTATGCTGTGAGGCGAAATTGAAGATTGCCTTGTGTTTTGTGTATTGATGGTAAGTAGAAAGGTTACTACCTGATGCTGTTATCAATAAATGGTAATCATCATACAGGTTAAGATTCCAAATTTTAAATTTCAGAAGTTTTAGCAATAATGTGGTTGACTGACTTGATCAGGGGTCGTTGCTTTGCCTATTGCTTATAGCATGAGGCCATTAATCACGGTTGATGCCTTCATGGCTGATTTGCAGAGTATCCATTCTTCTTTTGAGTGGTGCCGCCAAAGCCAAATTTCTAAACTACTTGATATAAGCACCCGGTTGTCGTTTCAAAATAATAAGTTATGAATTATTATCTAAATTTGTAACTAAATAAAGTTACGTCAATGATCTGATGATCGGATCAAAGTCTTTTTTCTAAAATTTCTGAAAATGTTTGCTTCTACCATCATGTTTGATGAATAGAATAATGTATTTTCTTTAATTGTTTAAGAGAGGGTAATCAGATCTTGTCTCATTCTCTCCTAATAATAGTCGAACTTAGGACTTTAGCCGTTTGGGGACTACGCTCTCACCACGTAAGAGCTTAAGGCGTTGCCTCAACTGAAGGAAATGAGCTATGTTGCGCTGCCAAGTCAATGTTTTAATGCTTGCTACTTACTGTTTACGTATTAGAAAATGCAAAGAAGATGACAAATTGCCGAGTTTATACGTTGGTATCACGGCGCTTACTATACTTGACCTTTTGCTTAGAGGCATCTAATATGGGAAAACCTGTGGTGCAACTGTGGTACCGTGTCACAGTTGCATTCAGCCGTTGGATGTCAGTAGACCACACCAATTCAAGTACATCCAACGGCTGGATGCAACTGTGGCACGATAACACAGTTACACTGTAGCCTGATACATCTAACCTTAGCATAGGACTTGATATTAAACATAAAATAAAATCCCAAAAGGCAAAGCAGCAACACTATTTGCGTAACATTACATATAAAAGTGCACATATTCACTAACCAATAGATCTATCATGTAGTGATTAGACTGCCACGTGCACAGAATACAACTCAGCAGCTAGTACACCCCCGGCTCCAAACTATAGAGCTCTATCCACGTAATACTTGAGCTGGCTTATTCTCAACTCCCCTCAAATCCGAACTAAAAACATTTCAACGCAGACAAACGCACATGAATTCAATATTTGCAAACTCCACAACCAAAAATCTTGGCGGAGATTTCACAATATGGCTTCTGGTTTGAGAAGATTTGTGGGTTCCCTTTCACGGAGAAATCTTTCAACTGCTTGTGCGAACAAGCAGCTAATTCAACAACACGATGGGGGTGTTGGCAGTGGCAAGTCTTTGAATTTGTACTCTGCCATCAACCAGGCTCTTCATATTGCTTTGGAAACTGATCCACGGTTTGTTTTTTAAGATACCCGGCTTGGTTTTTGTGTTTTTATTTTTTATTTTTTATTCTTGTATACTTTCAATCTTTGTGGAGTTTTAGTTGTCTTTTGAGCTTGGTTTGGATTTGTAGGCCTTAATGAATTGTCTTCATATTTGTATATCTGATCAGTGATTTGAGATTTTGGATTTGGGTTAGTATTATTTTCATTGACTATTCAGTTCGTTGAAGAAAAATGGAAACTTGGAGAGGATGATACATGAAGGCATTACCATGGATTGGTGTAGGATTAGCTGTCGATTGCCTGGCTTAGCAGTCTCGCATGCGTTTTCATTTCGATGAATTTGTTGTTAATCTTTTCAGCTCAAATTTTCTCAAATCCTGTGAAATATGTAGTCTTCTTTTCTATTTTACATCGTTAGAGCCTCTTTGTACTTTCGCAAGTTCTGTGACGGTGAGTCTTCTCATGGATGGTTATATCTTGTCGCAGTGCTTATGTGTTTGGAGAAGATGTGGGCTTTGGTGGAGTCTTCCGATGCACGACAGGATTAGCTGATCGATTTGGTAAAAGTCGGGTATTCAATACCCCTCTTTGTGAACAGGTATTCCAGACTCTGTTCTTGGTCATAGTTCATATATAATCTCCATTTTTGGTGTCATAGTTCATACTCCTACGTATTGAGTCAAATAGAGAGTCTCACTCTCTTTCCACGCACTAATATTGGACTCTTCTGTGCTATGCATATTTGATAGGTTCATATTATCTTTTTTGTATGCAGGGCATCGTTGGGTTTGCCATTGGTCTGGCAGCTATGGTTTGTTTCAGAGACTTATGTTTAAAATGCACAAGCTGGGAAGTCATTCTCAGCATAGTTCCTCAGGAACCTCTAATATGATGTACATATCCCTTGCTTTCATTTCATGTGTGATAGGGAAATCGAGCTATAGCTGAAATTCAATTTGCAGATTATATTTTTCCAGCTTTTGATCAGGTATAGCTCTCATCCAGAAACTAGCATCTCTTGTGGCTTCATAATTCACCTTTAGTTGATATAATCTTCTTGGTAGATTGTCAATGAAGCTGCTAAGTTCAGATACAGGAGTGGAAATCAATTTAATTGTGGAGGTAATATGTTGCTCCGTTTATTGTCCAATGCTCCCCTCTGGTTCTTTCTTTTTTAGTTTTTCTTCCTCCCCTTCTCTCTGCTCTTGTTTTGTCCTTGAAGGGCCTTCATGTGATTCCCCAGGATTAACAGTAAGAGCCCCTTACGGAGCTGTGGGCCATGGTGGACACTATCACTCGCAATCTCCTGAAGCTTTCTTTTGTCACGTTCCTGGTCTCAAAGTATATTTTCTTCTCCTTGAGTTAATATGACTTTAATTTATTTATTTCTCTTCTCTCCTGTGGTTAGCATCCTTCTCCCTGTGGGGCAATGCTCCGTATGCTAACTGCAGGTCATGAGGAGTCCAAAGAGACTATTTTGTTGTACCTTTGAGATTATAGAAAATCTTTCAATTGGTCCTAATCCTTTTGCAAGGGAGCTGAAGTTTAGCACTTCCCTTCTAAAATTGTTTGATGTTTTGCATTGCTTCCAATACTTAATCAGTGAATTTTCTAGGTGGTCATCCCTCGAAGCCCACGACAAGCAAAAGGATTATTGCTGTCATGCATTCGTGATCCGAACCCTGTTGTCTTTTTTGAGCCAAAGGTACTGTACTTCAACTCAAGTTTGGTGATTCTTTTTGTACCCATTTATCAACTGATGATTTTTGTTATTGATATCATGTAAATGTCTTGGATATCCAGTGGCTTTACCGTTTGTCTGTAGAAGAGGTTCCTGAGGATGATTATATGTTGCCTTTATCAGAGGCAGAGGTATGCAACTTATTCATCAATAAATAATTATCTTCGATAGAGAATTTGGAATCTGAAGAAATGCAAATTGCAATAATTAGGTGATTCGAGAAGGCAGTGACATAACACTTGTTGGCTGGGGAGCACAACTCTCTATCATGGAGCAGGCCTGTTTAGATGCTGAAAAGGTATGTGATTCTTTCTCATTGCTCGAAAATGTTTTTTTTTAGTGTGATACAAACTATAGCAAACTTCTTAGACCATATGCAGTGGTGCAGAAATATTATATGGTAGCACATCCATCAGGTCTAGGTAATTCTGTGGTGTAATTCTAATCAATCTCCAACCTCCATAACATATCCCCCTATCAAGTATTTCCAGAATCATAATGCAACAACGTTTGATGTAATGTTATTCCTAGCACAAGGAAATGCTTTTTGCTATCTTAAGGATTTTGGTTCTCATTAGTTATTTGAGCCTCGAGGTTTTTCCAGGAAGGAATTTCTTGTGAACTGATAGACCTGAAGACACTAATACCATGGGATAAGGAAACAGTAGAGGCCTCTGTCAGGAAAACCGGACGACTTCTTGTAAGGATAAAAATTTCACAAAAAATGCTTCTTGATATAATTGACTGGTGTCAGTGATGAGTTTTTTTGGCACTCTGCAGATTAGCCACGAAGCTCCGGTTACTGGAGGTTTTGGTGCTGAAATTTCTGCATCTATCCTTGAACGTTGTTTCTTAAGAGTAATCTCTTTCTTCAGATCCTTTTTTTCCTTGTTTCTTTCTGTATTTAGTAACCCGAGCTTATTTTTGTTGATTTTGGTGCTAATCTTCAGTAATAGTTAGAATAAACGTTGTAGGCTGATAAATTGTTTTAAGTATGACAAATCACTGGTTGGATGGCAGATTACGTGTCACAGTTAAACAATTCTGATGAGACAAGGCACCTATCAACATGGCTTGTGTACTCTTGTATAGTTAATTAATGTACTAGCTACTAGGGGCAAACCGGAATGCTTTTCTTGCATGTAAAATATGACTTTCATGCTCTTAGCTCATAAATTTTGAGCAATATAAGGAGTTGGTCTTTGACATTGCACTGCTAGGTAACTGTTGGATAACACGTTTGAGTAGAAAATTAGTCATTCTTGGTGGCACTCTAGAGTAGTTGTGTGCATAGCTTTTTCTTGGCGTTCCAGGTTGATATGCGCTGAAATCAATTCTCTGGATTGTACAACTGTTGAATAACTACTGTGAAGATGCTATGCGAGTCAAATTACACAGCTGATTTCTGCATGGTAAACTCATGCAAAAGTTGGGATCTTGGTATTAGTTGAGAAGTAGATGTCTCACTTGGCTAGCATTAAGTTTATCTGAAATAATGATGTTATTTTCTTTCACAAAAAAAAGTACATACGGCTTAGTTCTAGAAATGCATCAGTATCTTCCTTGTCTATCATATAAATTAATAAATAATTCAAGAGGTACGATGCATTGCAGTTAGAAGCTCCAGTGGCTCGAGTTTGTGGTCTGGACACTCCCTTCCCTCTCGTTTTCGAACCATTCTACATGCCCACCAAGAATAAGGCAAGTTGTCTTGAATCCTTCAAAGTTCCTGCTCAGCATTGTTGCATGAATCTTACAGCTCACGGTAGCTAACGAGAATTTGGATGCAGATATTAGATGCAATCAAATCAACTGTAAATTACTAAGAGGGTAACCATCTCTACTGCACAACTGCGGATACACAGGTCCAGAGATGAGTGAAATCCCTGCAATAGTTTTGCAGGAGGGGAGGTACCAATGTTCCAATACAAACAAACAATAAGAAAGTTGTATACTCTCCGGAGTTGCTAATTGTTTGTAAACTGGTGGTAATGTTATTGGACTGAGCATGCTCACTTACATTCTGCATGTTTGATATGACAAGTGCAAATGCCATTCTCATCAATGAAGTCCACTCTTTGTTTCAGTTTTTAACTTTGTACATGGTTGACTGTTAATTAATTATTAACAACATATCATCAATAGCACCCAACAGTGTAAATTACAAAATTATGGGATTGCCTCTTAAGAGTTTCCAATGCGAATTGCCTGCTACCAATGTATAGTCTTAAAAACCTGAGTCCAGATTAAAGGGGAAGTTCGGATGGAAATAATTAAACATCATTTACAGTAAATTTTTTTTATCTGCAGCATAGCAAAAAGATAAAAGTGCTTCTTATTTCCAAAAACGAGAAAAGATAAAAAAAATATATATATATACTTTTGTAAAGCAAATCTTTAATCTCCGCATTAATAAATTAAAATGTTATGGCCTCAGAGATCTTGGTGGATGTGAATAATCATCAGTGAAGAATTAGTTTGAAAAACAAATCCCCCAATCAAGAGTAGCAAATATTTGTTATTACATCACCGGCCAAATCAATCCCAAATAAAGAAAAAAAAAAGAAATTTTTTTTTAAAAAAATAAATCATGCCATGGAGTGGAGTCAGAAGTAGCTGGTTGTTAATATCATATTTTGATTAAAACAAAATCATTGGGAATCCGTCTGATTTATTTCATCATCCATCCACCTCCATGCCGATACCAAACCGAGCTTATTAAAATTAAAAATAAAAAAAAAATTGAGAAGGGAGATGCCAAAAAAGCTACGAATAATGAATTGGACTGTATCTACCTTGTCACCGCAAAATGTTTCTAAATAAGAGAAAAACGGAGCTGAAGGTAGAGTATACATACACGAGTTTTGAGTATGTATACGGTTCTTCGCTTTGGCCTAACGATAGATTCCTTGATTCATTTTACTCTGTATCAAAGAATTGCAATATTAGGCCGGCCACCCATTTTCTTTTATTTATAAATCCATTTAAACTTGAGAAAAAAGAGAATGAAATTTTAGATGAAAACTTTGATGGGCAAGCAGCGGATTCTTGGAATGAATTCGATTCATTCGATTTGATGAGGAGGAAAGGGAGAGGTAACTTGATATATTTATATAGAAAGGAAGGAGAAACGCTAGGGTTTATCCGCATAATCAGAAAGATCTGAACCGTCCATCATCGTATCATGGGCCATTTCGCCTCCATTGGGCTTCAAACTTTTATCTATACTAATAGGACCGCGATTATGCCTTGTTCATCTTATAATTTTAATTTACCAAACAAGTCGAGCTTTTAACGCGGGTGATATTAGACAATTTTATTTTAGTATTAAAAATATCAAGTCGAGTCCATTTGGTTGCTTCCTGTGCGATCGAAGAACGAGTGCCCTTAAACAATTGAGAACTAGTAATTAAGGATAGTTATTGCTGCACTTTGAATGTTAAACAATAGATGGTTTAATTTTCACAAGTTGTTTTCTTATATTATCCATTAGTTGTTTCTAATTTGTTCTTTCTTTTCTAGTTGAATTTCTCAAGAAAAATGTAAAGCACCAAGCTTGCTTTGCTTTACGTGGTTTTGGAATTACAACATTTTCCAAATCAACTTTCAGTCACTGGTAATCAATTTATAGAAGCATATATTAGAAGAATTGAAGAGCAGAATTTTAATGGCAAGTAAAAGTGAAACTAACGCATGCATGATCACAAGTTTTGTGCTGATGCAGCAGCCTGGTGTCAATTTCAATTAGAGGAACTGAGGAAGTAAGTGCTCGTACACAGTTTCATTCTATACGCAATTGTGTGCTAAAATTTTGAACCTCAATCGGCAAACAGTTGCACATTCTTTTATAATAAAATCTTTATGCCTTCATATGTAATTCTTATCAATGGATTTTAATATTACATGAAATTGAAACCCAATGTGTCTACAAAACAAACAAAACTATCTCCAATTTTCTCCTTGCATTCATATATATATAGGCTGGTGCTACGTTACGTTTAACATAACGTACGCCACACACAACAATAGTTACGGGTTCCATCATGAGAACTGTTGTTGTGTGTGGATGCGAGATCCATATATATATATGCCTATAGGGGCGGATCAAGAGCCCTTTAAAATTATACTTAATTTGACGTTAATTTTAAGTTTTTGAATTTAAAACATATCAACGGTGAGGATTTAATAGATTAAATGACATTACTCTTTTTATTTTTTATCATTAATGCACACTTTCTCTCTCCTCTCATCCATATTCTTCCCCGAGGATTTTTTTTTTTTTTAATTGGCTTCCCATCATCGATATTACCAATTTCCATTTGCCGAAAGATTACATAAATATAAATAATGGGCATATGTGTCCATATGATGTCAAAGAACGGAAGTTCATAGGTACATGACCGAAAAGGGTAGTTGCCGAATTAAGCTACAATATAAGAATGTATTTCAGCTAAAGATAGCGCTGAGAAGTAAGTACAGAGGAGAAACTCAGCTCTTCAATAGTGTGATGGATGCAATAATGTCAAGAGAATTCTTAACTGAGAAGCAATTCATTCCTGTTCCTAAGTCCAAATCTTCACGGTCCTATCATTGTCAAGTGCACCAGATGCGATAATGTTCTTCATGGGGTGAGATGCCACTGATATGACAGGATCTGTGTGACCTTCCATTTTCTGAACTACTTTTCGGGCATGAACTTCCCATAAGTACACACAACTATCCTCAGAGCCACTAACAATATACTTCCCATTTGTCACGGAGAAGGTGGATGATATGCAGTACTTTGAATTGGTATGGCGGGTGTATGTCTTTAGGATTTTGCCAGTTGAAGAGTTCCAACAAGAATAAACTTAACAAAGGAAACCGGAGGATTTTCAAATTTCCTTTGTTTATCCATAAAAAAAAAAAAAAAAACTTTATAAACTCCTCCTAAATTTTTATTAAGATGGATGAGAAGGGAGAAAGCATTGGGGAAAAAGATGGATGGGAGGAGAGAGAAAGTGTGCATTAATGATAAAATGTAAAAAGAGTAATGCCATTTAATTTATTAAATCTTCACGGTTGATATATTTTAAATTCAAAAGCTTAAAATTAGTGTAAAATTAAGTGTAATTTTAGAGGGCTCTTAATCCGCCCTCATAATATATATATACTGCAGAAAATTTGCAATATTTAACTTATTTATTACCTGCCAAATTTAGTTTTTAATAAAAACTGTGAATTTCCTAATTAATTAGTATATCTATTCAAAAGGGTAAGAATAAACTTAGATTTATTGTAAATATTCTGTGAATGTAAGAAACAACAAAGACCAAAACGTTGGAATCAAATGCACAGTTGGAAGTTTCCATACACGAAATAGGAAATTAAATCAGTGTGGAAGCATTAAAAGCAAAACGGGAATTAATGTGTTTTTTAAGGTAAATACAAAGATTTTAGTGGTATATGTTTAGGCGATTAATCAATACCTTCTTATTTTTACATTGCTGCATTAAATCTTCTCCTTACGAGCTACTGAAATCTGCTCACTGTAAGTCACGGAAGTCACTATAAATGGTGTACGACCATGGGAGTTTATCAAATCACACAAAAACTTTGAACAATCTTTTATGCAACTAGTTCATTCATAAGATCGGAGACATGGCTCAATCTCAAACTAAAGTTTTCTCTTTCATTATTTTGGCAGTCCTTTTGCTGACCATCATCAGTACGTTTAGTTTTTAGTTTTATTTCTATTGTTACTTGTGCTTAAAGTTTAGTCTTTGGGTAGAGTTATAATTTATTAGCTTTTTGGTAATAAGTTTTTTTTTTCTAATTTTAATTCAATTGTACATGTGTTAAATAATATGCACAAAGTGATATTTATTAATTGGATTCATGAACTAATGGCTAAATACACATACACAAATTTCATATATAGTTATTCTCTTGTTTCAGTACATGAAAATTTTTGCTCTAATTTTCACATAATATCTCAAAGATTTGCTTCATTTTAGAAACCTTTTTAATATTATTGATCTAAGTTCATATATATATATTTTTTCAGATTGCAATGAGGTGAGCGCTTCAAAATGTTGCAGAAACCATCCTCAACTTGGAAACTGTGTTAAGGGCAAGGACGATCAACCCAATACAGGTAAATGCTGGAAGTATTGTACCACCGAGTGCAAGGGCTGCATTTGCAAGCCAGTCAAGAGTGAGCATCATTGTCATTGTATGTGTTGATGGTGTACGTACGTTGGTGCTCTAATCAATTTAACATGAATAAAGTTAATTTATGATCATTAATGGAAATGGGATTGTCGTTGTTTCTCAATCCCTAGCAAATTTTATTTTCCAATAGTTTTCGCAAAAGTTGATGTCATGTGGTGATCCAAGTTTACTTATAATATTAAGATTCATATTCAAGTATTGCTGCTATGGAGAACCTCTAGATACAGGTTAGTACACAGAGTATTCGCTCTGTTAATACAAATAAAATATGTGCTCGTCAAAATAACCAAAATTAAAAAAAAAAAAAAGAAGAAAATCAAACCTCTATATAAAAATCTCAAAATCAATGTTTTATTGGAAACGGATTGAATACATGCAACTGAACCCAGAAACTAACAGCAGCTCATTCTCGCGTGATCGCGTTCCTTTCCTATCAAATTTTACTTTCTTATGATCTCTGAAGCTTTGACTTCTGTTACCCTGTGACTATTAAAAATATAAAAACAAAGGAATTATAGTAATAATGAACCTTTCTTCACATCATCGTATAAAATGATACTACAAGAAAGTATGGATGTATAAAATAATTACCTCTTTGCCTGTTGAACATAGTTTCATGTTCAAGAAGAATGTTCTTGACTGATTGTAACTCGTGTACAACATTGGTTGTGTTCATCCGATCTTGCGGCGATGCCACTGAACATGCAACTCCAATCTTAACCATAGAACTGAGACACTCTATTTTACAGTTGAGTCTTGCTTGCTGCAGCCTCTGGTTACTTGAGGTATCTAAATCTCCATCATCATTTATAAGTGTTAAATCTACAATATCCATCACATGATCGGGCAAGGCCATTCTAGCAAAATTGTGAAGATTCAAGTCTCCTTCAAACATAATGTCTGTGGGTTTTTTTCCTGTCACCATTTCTAGCAACAGTATCCCATAACTGTAAACATCTCCTTTTGCTGTCACCTCACTTCCTAGGCCATACTCTGCCATTCAAAAAAAATTACATCAAGCACTATAGTATTTTTAAAGAAGAAATTAAGAGTTGTAAATGTGAAAAAGCAACTCAATGGATTTGAAAGCAATCACCTGGGGCTGCATAGCCAATTGTTCCTCTTACTCCAAGTCTCCAACAGAGCTGCTCTGATTATTTGGGACTTCTTGACGTAATCTTGCCAGCCCGAAATCACCAACATGAGCAGTCAAGTTATTGTCGAGAAGGATATTGCTTGGCTTTAGATCACAATGGATTGTTGGTTCTTGGCAGTGGTGATGAAGATAGTCTACTGCAGATGCCACATCGATTGCAATGCTTATTCTCTCAAGAAGGGTAAGATTTCGAATCTCGTCATTTTCTTCATCTGTTTGCGGAATCGCATCTGGATGCAACCAGTTTTCGAGACTCCCATTTGGCATGTACTGGTAAACAAGAGCTTTGAAGTCGTTACCTTGAAAATCAATACTTGAGCATGAAGTTATGACCCTGACAAGATTCCTGTGACGGATATTTCTCAGGGCTCTGCACTCAGCCGCGAAACTCTTCGAAGCTCCTTGTAGTTGAAGGTTAAGCACTTTGATTGCAACAATAGTTCCATCTCGATCGAATGTTCCTTTGTACACAGAGCCAAAGCTGCCAATACCAATCAAGTGTGTCGAAGAAAACCCATCAGTTGCTTTCAGGAGACTTTCGTAAGACACTTTCCGTAGTGCTCTTCTCAGTATGGGCTCTGAAGGTTCTTTGCCTGATCCTCCCCTCCTTCTCAGCCAGTAGAAAATGAAAAATGACCCCAGGAGTAATCCTGAAAAGACACTACAAGTTGAGATGATTACTTTCAGTACCCCTCGATAGACCTTATGATTCCTTGAATTGTTCTTGGGGCATTTGGGCAGTTGCAATTCAGGTATGCCCCCACAAAGTCTATTGCTATTACCAGAAACTGATATAGCACTAGCATTTGCAAAAATTCCTTTCGTTGGTACTTGGCCTTCTAAATCATTGAAGGATAAGTTTAGGTACTCCAAAGGAAGACGTTCGAGGGATATTGGAATTTTCCCTGACAAATTATTCTGAGAAAGATCAATCTCTCGCAGATCTTTCAAAGAAACCAGGGACGAAGGAATGGATCCGCGAAAGAAATTTTCTGCCATATAAATCTCTTGAAGATAAAAACAAGAACCAATTTCGCTTGGAATTTCACCAGACAAGTTATTGCTAGACACAACAAACATCCTTAGAACTTTCAGATTACCAATCTTTGGAGGTATGGATCCAACCAAATGGTTTCGGGCAAAATTCAGTGAATCTGACATATGAGATATATTGAAAATTTCTTCTGGGATAGCCCCACTGAGGTCATTTTGGAACAGGTGCAATAGTGCCAATTGTTTTAAATTTCCTAGACTAGAAGGGATGACTCCTGACAAATTGTTATTGCCCAGTATAAGTTTAACTAGTGATGACAAGTTACCAAAAGAAGAAGGAATTTCCCCTGAGAGTTGGTTGTGCCTCATATTCAGAAATTGTAAGTTCTGAAGGCGACTCATTTCCTCGGGAATTTTTCCTTCAAATTGGTTATGATCCATCTCTATTAAATATAAGCTAACGAGTTTACCTATTTCCGAAGGTATGCTTCCAGAAACTGATTACCACCAATGAACAAGCGATCAAGTTGACTAGACAGGTTACCTATAGAATGAGGCAATGCTCCTTTAAATTGATTTGCAACTAAATTTAGAAAGGACAAATTGCTACAGTTGGCCAAAGAATGTATAAAACTCATCTCATCACTTTCCCCACTTCCTAAATTATTTATGGCTACATTTAGGTATGCAAGACTTTTCATGTCTCCAAAATTAACTGAAAGTTTTCCAAAAAAATTATTACCCAAAATTTCAAGAGATTGTAGATTTGAAGCATTGGAAAAAGCTAATGGAAAGGATCCACTGAAGAAGTTGTTTGAGATTTGGAAGAGTTGGAGATTAGAAAGAGTAAGACCTAAACTTGGCGGAAGACTTCCATGAAGTCGATTCTCAGGAACAGAAAAATTAGCAAGCAAGGAAAGATTGTAAATGGAGGGAGGGATTGTACCGCCGAGTCCAAGAGACTTTAACTCTTTCAATTGACCCAATGAACTTGGAATATTTCCCCCAAGGGAATTGTAAGCTAGAGATATAGCTTCCAGGGAGGTAATGTTCCCAAGAAAATGTGGGATGCCTCCTGTCAAATTGTTTTCCTGTATAGCTAGCTCTTTAAGATTGTATAGAGAGACAAATTCTGAAGGAATACTTCCTTCTAGCTTGTTGCGTCCTAAATATAAGCCTATGAGCCTGGAACAGTAAGATAAGTTGCCTGGAATTTCTCCTACGAGGGAGTTATGGGACAGATACAGAGCTTCTAACCTGAACAGACGCCCGATTTCACCAGGGATTTTGCCTTGGATGGTGTTGTTGCTAAGATGGATCTCCCTCAGGAAGCTGAGGTTGCCAATCTGAGGAGACAATGAGCCAATCAAGCCTTTTGACTTCAGGTCCAGGACGGTAACTCTTCTATGCCTTGGACTGCAAGTAATACCCTCCCAGTCGCAGAAATGGTGAGAATCATTCCACGAGTTCAGGACTCCTTCAGGGTATTGAGTAATCATTAGCTTGAAAGCCTGCAATGCAACACGATCTCTCTCCTGAAAGGCATTTGAAAGGGAAGTGGCAAAATTTGGGACTTGTATCAGCGTGATGCATAAAAGAATAATGCAAGGGGAGTAAGTTGAGCGGCACATTCTTGTACTTAAATGAGAAGCAATCTCCTGAGCTTGCCCTTTAATATTTTTTTATTCCTTTATATATAGAGCTTGTCGAAGTGCAGAGGTCTAATTTCGAAGGCACTACTACACTAATACTTGTCCTGACTTAAAAATGACTTCATTGACTTTGCTTAAATAACTTGCTTCACGGCTTCCCAAGTCATGTCTGAACTGAAGGCAAAGAAAGTTTGGTCTCGTGCTGGAGTTGACTTTCCCCGAAATCAACCCTTCGCTCA
The DNA here is from genome assembly GCF_000493195.1 of Citrus x clementina. Classification (NCBI taxonomy): domain Eukaryota; kingdom Viridiplantae; phylum Streptophyta; class Magnoliopsida; order Sapindales; family Rutaceae; genus Citrus; species Citrus x clementina. Next base: position 175,072 of record NW_006262688.1, on the reverse strand, counting down.
AGAATCTGAAAATCCCACTTCAACTATTTATCTCCACAAAAATTATAACTCAATGTTAGATAGATAAAACTGTGGCTCCATTTGGGGTCTCTGTCAAATAACTGTTTTGTAAACACTTATAACTATGGTCTGAAAATTACCCACAGTTGTGGCTTAATCGTATATACCAAATACCAACTACTAACTTTCATTTCACAACTAGAGCTTTCCATTTGACATCATTTGTGGCTTAATCACAGCTATAAATTCAATGGAATACAAGTTGTTAAGCCGTGTCTCATATTCTACGTGTGCTATGTGTTCTGCTAGATGAAAATTCACAAAATGACGTTGACTCAAACGTGATCGAGGCTCATGACCCAACAAAACGAACGGTATAGAAAACGCGCATATTGGTGGAAGACTGATGATTATCTCATATAAAGAGATCAGGAAATGACGTGACCAGATAATGTGAACATATTGGCGATCATAGACTTGTAACTTCGGCCCTTTGATATTGACAGGAGTGACTTCATTCAAAGTTTTCGATGTTTATGAACTATCTATGCTGTTTCTAGCCAACAATTGATGGGGGATGATGAGTATGGTATTTTCTCTTTTGTCTTTAGTCAATCTTACAAAGATGCATCAAGTTGTTTCCAGGAAATATCCAATCAGTATGAAACTTAAGACACACAAACACTCCATAATGGAAATCCTGTTGAGTGTTGAAGAAAACACTACTGGCCAATCCCACAAAGCTAAAAATTTCACCAATCATGAAAGTCTCTTAGCTCTGCTTGATATAGCTTTTCAAACAGAGTTTATTTAAAAAGAATTTTTGTTAGTAGAGTTTTTATAACAAGAAGATTTTACTTAAAAAAAATTTAGTCATTTGGTTGCCCATAAGAACTTTTATTAAAATTTATAAAACTACTTTAACAGACAAATTTTTTTTAAAGTTATATTATGAAAAAAATGAAATAAAATTGTTAAATAAGTAAATAATATTTTAGAGGTTTTAATATTTAAAAAAAATTGACATCTACTTTCAAAAGCCTAAAATTTAAACTTTTGCTACTGGAGATAATAACTTATTTAATCTTCAAAGACTACTAAAAAAAAACAACAAATAACAACAAAAATTTTAATTAAAACTTATGAAATTAAATAAACACTTATACCATTAGATAAGTTATACCAAATAATCACTCATTTTTAATTATAAGGGAGAAAAAAAAGTTCAAGAACAAAAATGATACATATTAATTGTCCAATTTCTCCAGGCAAATGAACAATATTAGAATTTTCCATCCACCAACAGTGATCCTAAATTGTTGAAGAAGCTGACGGGCAGTGCTTGGTCTTGAAATTTTTCCTTCTTTCACATGTGGAAATTCGGAGAGTTACAAGTGTCGTATGTCACCGGATCCATATGACATTGAGGATGACTAATAATTACCCAGCACTTAATCACTAACATAGTTGGAATCCATGATTAGTAAATTATACATATATATATTTGGAACATCAAATACAGTGATAGATAAATTAATAAACATAAAGAATTAAAAAGTACTATCTTTAATTATCAGCATAAGTTTAGGATATATCCTCAGTTAAAGGAATTGGGAGATATTCATAAGCTATAGGTCAACTAATATGAACTGTAATTATTTTTCAAGAAATTTTTTAATACACAGATATGCCGAAACCTCACCTTAAGCCATAAGCAAAAAAAATATTGGTCTCAGCTTTAGGAATGAAATGGTGTAAAAATAAAGATGAGGAATAAAATTTTAATTCATGATCTCATTAAGAGATATTGGACGTTAATGTTGTACAAGAAAGGATCAATAACTACAACATAAGAATCATTTACATATATATTAAGCTCTATTGTCTGTTGTGAGACGTTAATATTCCCCAGAACTTATCTGTTTCTAACAACTACTAAGCCTCCAAAACTTTCCAAGATTTCACGGAAGCAGATGATAAAACACACTTTTCAGATTGAGGTTCTTCAGCTTAGCATGGGGGTTTCGTAACAAAATCCCAGCACAGAAAGAATGTTATTGAAAAAGTGCGCAGTTCATACTTCTGATGGAACTTCCTTGCTAGCCTTGGAAGCCTCAATATTAGCAGTTCCTTCAAGATTCCTCACAAAGGTTCGAAGACAACCGTTGATTATACGTGGTGCTGCTCCATCACAAAATCTTTTTGCAAGATCAACAGCCTTCAAGAAAAAGACAATGAGTTAAGAAAGATAATGGCAATCAGATTGTAGAGGAAGAGAAGCAAACAATAAAGAGAAAGTGAAGAGTGAGACGTGCCTCATTAATCACAATCTGGTGCCGCGTTCCCACAACTGTTATCTCAGACATGGCTAAGTGGAGAATGCTAAGTTCCAAAATTCTTCCTGCTGGTTGATCCTGAAGTATATCAATCCAAAGGAGTTAAATACTTGGTGTTCCCCCAAGCGTGAACGTACAAAAGCTTGAGATAAAATGGCAACATATGGACCAAACCGAATAACTGATCCAGGCAAATGGCCTCAACTCAAATATGCATATGAAAATTTCCTTATCTTTTATATGCCTAAATGTATACCATTCTCAATTACAAGGACATTTGCAGTAATGTTGCATTTTCTGAACTAACACATTAGCTAGAAATGTTAACTATTGAATAAATCAGAAAAGATGGCCGTCAATACTCACACTGTAACATGTGGATCTGAACCTAGTCCAGTCATTTATTCCTCTTTTCTTGTTAAGCAAATATGAAACAATTAGAGTGCAGTAGAGCAGTCCAATCTGCTGTTGCAAGGCATATGTTTTAAATTGATATATTTTGGACAGAAGACATCATCCAGCATACGTATACTAACATAACTTTGCTTGTGATATCAGTAAGGTATTATCTTTTTCCAAGTAATTGATGGCAAAGGACTATTTTTGTAGGTGTCTTCTCTTAATTTTTATAAAATCATGTAAAAAAGAATTTCCCACAGATTGAACAAAAAAGTTTATAATTGGTTTAGAAATATAAGACGGACTATCTAAGTTTAGCGAGATAATAATATCATCCTAGCAAAAAGAAATTTAGCAATGCATATAATAAAAACCATTTTCCAGACCTTCCAAATAGGTGGTACAACTTTGTCAATAATGTGGACATGAGCATCCCACTTGTCCACAACTGCGACCAAAAGCTTCCTTGTGAAACTGCATGAAGCATAAAAAATTAGACGCATACCTATTACCTCACTCATTCATTCACAAAAGCACATATAAATGAACTAATTAAAGCCAATAGTTTAGTGATAAAATAAAAATCATGTATCATTAGGGATTTACCGCAAAAGCAGTTTGCTGTATACCAACTTTGGAGGAGCTGAGAGGACTTCTGCTTCTGTTTGTGATACAAAAATGCAGCTTGGAATTAGGCATTTAGGCTTACTAAAGGAAGAATAGAATTAAAGCAAACAGCAGCTTCAGCTTTACAGGTAACATTTTGGTATGCAAATTCGAGGAAGACGACGGAAAAAGAATCAATTCACCAAGTTCACACGTGGATGAAACCCACAAAATGATGAATTGGTCATTCATTCATGACCTAGCTAAAGTAAACAAAAAGTCCATACAGGTCTTCTGACCACATTAAAGCATCATGCTTTCACCCTCCATTCCTCTATGTCGCATACAATGACTAAACTTCCACTGGAGTTTCTAACACTAACAATGCCTCAGGAGTACACAAGTTTGTCTAGCTACTATAGTTAGAAAAGCTCGCATGGTCACATTAGCTGAACATATACTAACTTTTGCTTCAACAATTTTAACTCAAAAAGTGTGCCACTCAACAGAGAGAAAAGCATCAGCATGTCTAAGAAGTGAATAAAATTTTTCCAGAAATGCTTTATTACCAATTGCAGACTCCTCCTCATCACTTCGCAGAAGCTCATCTGCCTCTTCAACTGTTTCCGTCGTCACAGGAGGGCCTCCAAAGCTCATATGATTATACTCTAACAATGAAGACTTGTCGAACTCATAACCAGGTTCTGCATGTATAATAAATAAGTATCTCAAAAGCAGAACAAATTCAGCGGTACCCCATATCAAGCAATGCTTGAATACCGAATGCATTACCTCTTCTAGAATTCAATCGCTTCTCAAAAAGCCGAATAGGATCAGACCCTTCTAAACACGCAGCATAAACTACCAACCTGCCCATTAAGCCTCAACAAAATTAGAACATAAAATTCGATTTCTTTTTTTTTTTTTAATTGAACAAAAGAGCGAGACTATGAACTCCAAAATGTCTAATGACATAAACAAGAAATCCTACCAACAACAGTTTCAATTTTGGGAAAATTTCAAGGCCAAAAAGTAAATATTTATCAACAACCGGCACTAGAAGCATTAAAAATGAACAAGTACATACAGAGCGAGCTCACGAGCGGCTCTGGGGCTACAGAACCTGCCGCTTTTGTCAATCTTGGGCATCATTTCTTTAGCACTACTAGCCATAACAGACTCTCTTGTCTTCTCCAACGTTTCTTGCACCGCAAATGCTGCTGCCGAGCAGGAGACATTGGGCCTCTCATTTCTGCAGACATGGCGGTTCTTGGCTGCAAAGTTCGCCGATTGTGTGAATTTTTTCCAAGAAGAAGGTGAAGATGAAGCGCGGAGATTGAATAAGAAATGGGTTTTCGAAGAACAGCTTAGGAATGAACTTGTTGCCTCCACGGCCATTGGACTTGCTCTCGAGCTTCGTATCTTTTCGTTAGCTCTGTACACTTCTTGGATAACGTTATATTTTTCTCTTTGTTTTCGAGAAAATAAAATATCTTTCCACCTACAAACGACGCCGTTCCTTTTGTTATTTTCAATAACAATTTTATAAATGAAATTACCAAAAAAAAAAAAAAAAAACTTTTGTAAGCTTAAATAATTAAACGAACTTAAAACAAAAAATTATTGGTAGAGAGGTTTTTAGTAAGGGAGTTGTAATATATAGTATTTTCAAAAAGTGGGGATAATGTGTATAGTTGTTTTAACAGAAAATAATATATGTTATTTTTTTTATTGAGGTCTTTTCTTTTATTTTAAGAAAAAATATCTTCTATTATTTTTATTTTTTATTCTTGTAAAAATTATTATGAACTATCTTAGGACTAGTGATCAAAGCCTAAATTAATTTTATTAATGATTTTTTTTTTATCCTTCCTGAGGTTTAAACTCGATAGTGAATTAAAATAAATGATTTAAAAACTTCTTAGCTAAGTCCCTTAACATTTACTGTATTAAAACTCTTTCTTCTACAGTACTTTTTTCTCTGAAAAGAGTACAAGAATGAAAGTCTTTTGAAGCCATTATGGCTTGCTTTTTGGCCACTCACAAGTTGGGTGTTTCTATCCCCTCATTCGGGTTTTCTCTATTGGCTTTAACACAATCTTTTCTTAACCATTTTTCTTTGTTGCTTTAAAAGTTTCCCGATAATAGTTCCGAAAGATCTCTCTTATCTCAAGTCTGTCGAGGAAGTGGGTTTTAGCTGCAGAAGTTGCTACCCGTAGGAAGTAATGGATACGGAGGAATTAATTAGAAAATGCCAAGCGATTGTTTTAAAAGAAGAAGAGGAGGACACAGTAAAGCTGGTGGAAAGAATGAAGGCTACGGGGGAAAAAATTGCTGCAAACTGTTTGATTGGAAAGATCATGCTGACCAGAGGAGTAAACAGGGAGGGTTTGAAAACCGCAATGCAACAGGCATGGAGGACAGTTAGAGAAGTAAAAGCTGAGAGCATGGGGGACAATGTGTTTCTTTTCAAATTTGCCAATGAGGTAGAAAGAAGAAGAATTCTAAAAGGAGGTCCTTGGCACTTTGATAGGGCTCTCTTGGTACTGGCTGAACCAAGTGGCATAGGGGATATCAAAAAACAATCCTTCACACACACATCCTTTTGGGTCCAGATTCACAATATCCCAATAATGTGCATGGTAAGAGAGACCATAAAAATGCTGGGGGAAAGGATAGGCATAGTAGAAGACATTGAAGCAGATGAAGCAGGAGAATGCCTCGGTCAATTCGCTAGGGTCAGAATATCAGTAAATATAACACAACCTTTAAAAAAGGTAGTGTATTTGCAACAAGAGGGGGAAAGGATACCGATGCCAGTTCTATACGAAAAATTACCAGATTTCTGTTTCTGTTGTGCCCATATCGGTCATCAATTTAAAGAGTGCCTCAATTATAAAGGTCAGCCAAAAGAGGAGCTGCCATATGGTGCTTGGATGAGAGCCATCTCACAAGCAGAAAGGGTGAAGCTAAACCGAAGCAGGGAGAGAAGAAATTGGGAACAGTTTCAGAGGAAAACAGGAGATGAAGGAGCCAATACGCAAAAATCTTTCCAGTTTCAACACGATCCAATAAGTGCAAACGGGTCACTCACAAACAAAACGGGCACCGAAATGGGAGATAGAGATGGACCGATGAGTAAAGACCGTGAGCCAACAATCGGGGATAACCCATTAATGCAGTGTGCTGAGGTGATGGAAAGCCTGCAACCAAGTGGGAAGAGTAGAAGCGAAGAAATAAACCAGCAGCAGAGCATGTCAGCTGACAAAGACGGCTGCACCAGGAACGAAAACGAAAGGGCGGGAAGTAAAAGGTGGGGGGAAATTGAATTTGCGAAGGCAAAAGAAAAAATCCCAATCAAAGACCATGCCAAAACGAATGAGGAGAAAATGGAAAATGGGCCGAAAAAACTACAACCGAGGCCCAAACCAAGGAAATGGAAGCTTAGAGCGAGAGTTCAAAAAATGGAGAAAGGGAGCAGCAGTGAACCTAAAAACTCAAAAAGGCCTAGCACTGATATCTCGAGACCCAGCCCCGAAAACAAGAAACAACGATTGTCAAGTCCCCTCAAACAATTCAGTGACCAAAATCAGTTCAGCTCCTCTTCAATAAATCACCAGCTGAAGTTAGTTGATGAAGAACAAGTTGAAGGGGAAGATGAAGCTGCAATGGAGGAAAATATATTGGCGGGAGCTGGCAGCCAGCCCCGCCAGCAGCCATGAGAGTGTTAAGCTGGAACGTTCGAGGTCTGGGGACGCCTCGAACGCGACTCGCAATAAAGAAAGTTCTCCACCTGCACCAGCCCCAAATTTTCTTTTGCTGTGAAACAAAGATGACGGCTAGGCAGGTTGATGCGACATGTGGAAGTTTCAATTTTGAGAATCGGTTTGTAGTTGATAGAAACGGTATGGGAGGGGGTCTAGCTTTATTTTGGAGCTCGGATGTTGATGTCACAATCAAATCTTACAGCTCTCACCATATAGATGCCATTGTTCGGAACCAAAATGGTAAAATATGGAGATGCACTGGGATTTATGGCCATGCCGAGGCAAGTCAGAAACATCACACCTGGGCGTTGCTGAAAAGGTTAGCAGAGCTCTACTCCTATACTTGGTGTTGCTTAGGAGATTTTAATGAAATTCTCTATCCTCACGAGAAATTAGGGGGAAATGACCGTAGCAGTAATATGATGTTAGAGTTTAAAGAGTCTATCCGAGCTTGTAATTTGATGGATATGGGTTTTAAGGGGCACAAATTCACGTGGTCTAATAGGAGATTTGGGGTTAACTATATAGAGGAAAGGCTTGATAGAGTACTCTGCAGCAAAGATTGGGGCAGCACCTTTCAGAATCTCCCAGCCATAAGCTTAGCGAATTGGGTTTCGGACCATTGCCCAATTATGTTTGAAGTTAAAGTTTGCTGCAAAAAGCTCCACTACAAGAAAAATTCCTTCCCCCGTGACTATTATGAAGATATGTGGAGTTCGTACGAAGCCTGCAGCAACATCGTGAGGAGTGAGTGGGAAAGCTTTGATGGAAATAGCTGGGAAAGTCCAGTGCAGAAGTTTCAGAGGGTTGCGAAAAGGTCTTTAGCTCACCTCAAAATCTGGAGCAAGGAGGAATTTGAAGGTAGAAAAAAGAAGCAGAACGAGTTGATAGATCGGCTGAAAATGACAAAGCAGGAACCTCTGCAAGCAATAGATGGGGAAGAAATCAGGAAGCTTGAAGACCAAATTAGTAACATGCTGGTCGATGAAGAAGTCTATTGGAAGCAAAGATCGCGTGCAGATTGGCTAAAAGAAGGGGACAAAAATACAAAGTTCTTTCATTCCAAAGCTTCCGCTAGGAGAAGGAAGAACAAGATTTGGGGAGTTGAAGATGATCAAGGGAATTGGGTGGATGATCCAGAAGGAATTGAAGGGGAATTTTGTGGGTTTTTCCAGCAGCTGTTCACTTCCTCCAATCCAAGTCAGACTCAGATCTCAGAAGCTCTCAAAGGCTTGCTGCCAAAAGTTTCCCAAGAAATGAATACCCACTTAGAGGAGCCTTTCACTCCGGAAGATATCACAAGAGCTCTCTCCGAAATGTGCCCGACTAAAGCCCCGGGGCCAGATGGACTGCCGGCTGCATTCTTCCAAAAGCATTGGCAAATAGTTGGCGAAGGTTTGACAAAAACATGTCTGCACATACTAAATGAGCAAGGTACCCTAGACTCTCTAAATCATACTTTTATTGCTCTTATCCCCAAGGTTGAGAAGCCTAGGAAAGTAATGGAATTTAGACCAATTAGTCTTTGTAATGTGGTGTATAGAATTGTAGCTAAGGCAATAGCTAATAGGCTAAAGCCGATTCTTAACCATATTATCTCACCAAATCAGAGCGCATTCATCCCCAATAGGCTCATTACGGACAATGTTATTATTGGTTATGAATGCCTCCATAAGATTAGACTTAGTAAAGGTCGTAGGAATGGCTTGGTGGCTTTAAAGCTCGACATAAGCAAAGCTTATGATAGAGTAGAATGGAATTTTCTGGAACAAACCATGTCAAATTTGGGTTTCTCAGCCAAATGGATAAGCTTGATCATGAGCTGCATTACCACGACTTGTTTCTCAGTTCTTATTAATGGGAATCCAGTGGGCTTGATAAAGCCGGAGAGGGGGCTTAGACAAGGATGCCCCCTTTCCCCATATCTCTTTATTTTGTGTGCAGAAGCTTTCTCAAACTTGCTGAACCAAGCTGAAAGGGAGCAGAAAATCAGAGGCCTGAAATTTGCTCAAGACATCACAATAACTCATTTGCTCTTTGCTGATGATAGCTTAGTCTTCAGCAAAGCATCTGTAGCAGATTGCAAGTACTTAAAAGGGATTTTTGACTGCTATGCAAAGGCTTCGGGGCAGATTTTTAACTTCGAAAAATCCTCTATGTTCTTCAGTGGCAAGGCTTCAAGCGAGCAAATTTCAGCAATAAAAAGTATTTTTCAGCTGAAGGTGGTGCCCAAATATGAGAAGTATTTAGGCTTACCTCCCATGTTAGGCAGGAATAAGATGAGTTTTTTCAAGGAGGTTAAGCTCAAAGTGACCAGCAAGATCTCGAGTTGGCATCACAAGCTTTTTTCAGCTGGAGGAAAAGAAATACTTATCAAAGCAGTAGCTCAGGCAGTACCAGCTTACGCCATGAGTGTTTTCAAGCTTCCCAAAGGCTTATGTGAAGACATCCAAAAAGAAATTGCAAGATTCTGGTGGGGTACCAAGAAGGACAAGCATGGAATTCATTGGGCACGGTGGGACAGCATGAGCAAAGCAAAACGCAGAGGAGGGTTGGGGTTCAGGGACCTCCCTAGTTTCAACCAAGCTTTGGTGGCCAAGCAAGGATGGAGATTAGTTCGGTATCCCAACTCTTTAATGGCAAGGGTAATGAAAGCTAGATACTACAAGAACTCTACATTCTGGAATGCAAAAGTAGGATCTAATCCCTCTTTCATTTGGAGAAGCATATTGTGGGGAAGTCAAGTTATTAAAAAAGGGGTGAGATGGAGAATAGGAGATGGGAAGAAAGTTCTGGTATACAAAGACAAATGGATCCCAAGACCAGCCACATTCCAGCCAATCTCCCCAAAAACTCTTCCCCATGAGACTGTAGTGGCTGATTTAATCGATTCGGAAAACAAGTGGCGAGTAGACAGGCTGGAGCAACACTTTATGAAAGAAGATATTGAAGCTATCCTCAAAATTCTGCTGCCCAGTGGGAAAGAAGAAGATGAGGTGTTATGGCATTTTGACAAAAAAGGGGAGTACTCGGTTAAAAGTGGGTACCAGCTTGCTCTTAATCAAAACTTTCCCAATGAGCCTGAAAGCTCAAACAGCAGCTCTAGGCTCTGGAAAATCCCCTGGATGCTTGATTTACCTGAGAAAGTTAAAATCTTTATGTGGAGAGCTCTGAAAAATATCCTGCCGACGGCTGAAAATCTCTGGAAGAGAAGAAGCTTGCAAGAACCGATCTGTCAAAGGTGCAAACTGCAAGTAGAAACAGTAAGCCATGTTCTGATAGAGTGCAAAGCAGCAAGGAAGATTTGGGATTTAGCTCCGTTAATAGTTCAACCTTCAAAGGATCACAACCAAGATTTTTTCAGTGCTATCCAAGAGATGTGGTCCAGATCTTCAACAGCAGAAGCAGAACTGATGATAGTATACTGCTGGGTGATATGGTCAGCAAGAAATAAATTCATTTTCGAGGGAAAGAAATCTGACTCAAGATTTTTAGCAGCAAAAGCTGATTCAGTTTTAAAGGCCTACCAAAGAGTGAGCAAGCCAGGAAATGTTCATGGGGCTAAGGATAGAGGAATTGATCAGCAGAAATGGAAGCCCCCCTCCCAAAATGTTCTGAAGCTTAATGTAGATGCAGCCGTGAGTACCAAAGACCAGAAGGTAGGGCTGGGAGCAATTGTCAGAGATGCAGAGGGAAAGATTCTAGCTGTAGGAATCAAGCAAGCTCAGTTCAGGGAGAGAGTCAGCTTAGCAGAGGCAGAAGCTATCCATTGGGGGCTGCAGGTGGCTAATCAAATTTCTTCATCTAGCTTGATAGTAGAATCTGACTGTAAAGAAGTGGTAGAGCTTCTAAACAACACTAAGGGCAGTAGAACAGAAATTCACTGGATTTTGTCTGATGTTCGTAGGGAAAGTAAGGATTTCAAGCAAGTCCAATTTTCCTTTATCCCAAGAACCTGTAATACTTATGCCCATGCCTTAGCAAAGTTTGCCCTAAGGAATTCTTCCACTGATGTCTGGGTTGGCACATTTCCAGCTGAAGTGCAGAATGTAATGAATTGTGTTGTTTCCTAATGAATGAAAGGTTTACTTTCTTTTCAAAAAAAAAAAAAAGTCCCTTAACATTTATAATGCTAAGTTCGGCACGTGTAAAATAAATATTACTATTAAAATCTCTATTGATATTTCTTTTAGGGGAGCCGCAATGGATAAATTTTAAATTGATTCATTTTAAAAAATGCTAAATATTTTTCTTTGGAAAATAATTAACATTAAATTGCACTAATTACTTAATCATCCTAAAGTCAGATTATTTTAGCACACTTTTCTCCTCAATGGAAAGAGATTAAAATATTCAACTTTTTACATTTGAGAATCCTTCATTGCATTGCGGAGCAGTAATAAGAAACACTCGGAAACCTTCACCCGTCGCTCTCTCGAACTTATAAACTCTCTCACTCGCTGTCGTTTCTTGTTGGGCGCACACAAAGTTACAAATTTTTTTTGCTGATTGATTTGTCGAAAGAAATTTAAAAAAAAAAATGAGAGTAGTGTTAGTTGATTTTAGATTCACGTATGCTATTGTGTTGAGTTTGTTATGGGTGTCTTCTTCAGTTATTGGTAGATCAAATGCTGCGTCTTCTCTTCTCAATGACCCATTTTATGGAATTTCTCCTCAAGGTCACTTTTATTTTCTTTTAATTAATGTTTCGAAGTTTGATTGTTTTTTACGATTTTAACACGTGGGTTTGTGATTCTCTTGCTTTCGGATTACCCAGATGAGAATTATTACAAGACTTCATCAAATACCATTAAGTGCAAAGATGGATCCAAGAAATTCGCCAAAACCCAGCTTAATGATGATTATTGTGATTGCCCTGATGGCACTGATGAGCCAGGTTTCCATTCATCTCTTATATGCTTATATGTTTGCAATGGCATTTACAGTTTCTACTTTTCTTTTTCTTTTTTTATGAAAATTAGTTCTTGATTTGTAAATTCGGCTACTTTGCTGGGATTCTAAACTAATTGAAGTGGGGATTAATTTTAGTTTCTTAGTGATATGTTTTGTAGTATGGCTGTTACTTCATAGGGAACCTATTCTTCGTTTTAAACTGTTTTGCAATCATTGTTATTTAAGTAGTGTTTATCCAATTGTCAGGTTATTGGGTTGTGTTTTTTTGAGTTATTTCCTTACTTGGATCAGCATTTGAAATGTGGGTTATAGGTACATCGGCATGCCCGAATGGAAAATTCTATTGTCAGAATGCAGGACATTCCCCTCTTATGATATTTTCTTCCAAAGTGAATGATGGCATTTGTGGTAAATGTTCTTTGTGACTTCAATTACCTACTTGCAGCTTTGCTTAACTTCTTATTCTGTGTGTTGTTTCTCACTCTTGACACAAATAAAGTATTATATTTCAAGTTCTTGGTCTATGCATTTGTTTTAGCGGCTTGTGATGTGCAGATTGCTGTGACGGGAGTGATGAGTATGACGGCAAAGTAAAGTGCCCAAACACTTGCTGGGAGGCTGGTAAAGTAGCTAGAGATAAGTTGAAGAAAAAGATAGCTACATACCAAGAGGGTGTCCTTTTGAGAAAGAAGGAAATTGAACAGGCAAAACAAAATCTTGTCAAGGATGAGGCAGAACTATCAAATTTGAAAAATGAAGAGAAAATACTCAAAGGGCTCGTACAACAGCTTAAAGGTATGTTTTTAATATGCATTGTGCTCTCCCCTGTGAATATCTCTATTTTTCAACTATATTCAGTCACGATCTTTTTTTTCAAGGTTAGCTCTACTAGTTACATTGTTTACTCATTATATTTCAATATGAGGTACTTGACTGCAAATTAAATATATGTTCATGTATGGCAGAATAGATATTTGAGCTAGTACAAACACCACATGTGAGGTTGTTAGAAGTACTAGTTAAAATGAGTAAGGTGGCATCCATTGTCTGCTATAGGCTTTTCTCTTAGTGCATAAAGTGCTTGGACCACATCTTGTACGACCAATTTGAGTGAACTACTAACATCTTGGGGAGGAAACATGAGGCTAGTACTGTCATGAATGGGAAAGGTGAGTGAGAATAGATGAGCTCAGCATTATATGAATTGAGCAGTGAAAATTCATAGTTGCTGCGGGGCCCCAACTTTGACATGCCCTGCTGGAAATTTTTATTGATTTTGACGCATTTCAACTTCCGAGAAATTGGTATTTGGATTCATTTTATACATTTAATGCTAGATAAGTTTCCTTTATTCGTTGACAATAGCCTCATCTGGCAAGTTGTCCTCATTTTGCATGCCTTTTGGTTCACTTTCCTGGTGTACTACTAGCGATTTTGTTCAATCATTTCTTCTATCCCACATTTTGGAAAAATTCAGAGTGAGCAGGATACTCTTAATTATACATGTTTTGCTAGCTGCATAACTTTGGGAAATCCTTATGTACCTGCTTTTTTTATTGGTCTGTTTCCTCATATGTTATGTTATTGGTGAACAGTAATCTGTCTTGATTGCATTGTTGATCTTGGTGATCCACAAAATAATATATTAAACTTCTTAATTTTCTTGTCTGTTTGTAAGATGCTTATATCTATTGCCAGCTGGACGTAAGCTGATCGTCGTTATAAAGCTCATTATCCTAATCTTTTGCTTCCACTCCATTGTAGAGCGTAAAGAACAAATTGAAAAGGCAGAGGAGAAAGAGCGCTTGCAGAGAGAAAAGGAAGAAAAGGAAAGGAAAGAAGCTGAGGAAAATGAACGAAAGGAGAAAAGTGAATCTGGCGAGAAAGCTATGCAGGAAAAAAATAAAGCTGAGGAGAATGCTTACAGTGATGACAAGCCAGATGATGTTAGACATGACGATAAAGTCGGTGTTTTGGAGGAGGAGTCTTTCGATCAGGTTAGACTGCCTTTTAACCTCAACTTTCGTCTTTCTGCAAATATAAATTTCAGCACATGTAATTTTGTTTCTTCTTTAATTAAAAATGAAGTTAGCAAAGTAGCTTATTGATGCACTTTGGTTAGTTACATAACCAATTATATCTCCATGGCTGCTGATAAAACATAATTTCTTTCCTTGGTTTGGTGTGAATAGGGTCAAATGGCCATAAGCTTGTTATGGTTTTTGTAATGTGGAATTTTGCTTTTGGAAACCCGGTGGTAACCCCCTTAGTTTTTCAGGTTTTCATAACACAATTCAGAGTAAATTTTTTTAAATATAAAATTATTAAATCTTTTAATAGATAACTTTTTTATATATTTTAATTTTTTTTGGGGTGAACCTCGATGATGCGATGGAATTTTATTAATGAAAAAGAAATAACTTGCTGAATCAACTTTTACTAATTTTCATTGCATGTTAATCTGCTATGGAGTTGTTAATTACAAGTCCCATGCATATATACATAAACAGAATCATTTTAAGATGTAATACTTCCTTGTATTTGATACACAGATCCACTTTGATTTCTCCTCTTCCTTTGACACAACTTTTTAGTTTTGGTTCTGAAATAATTTACACTTCTATAATTCTCATGTTGCTGCTGGTTCTTCTTCCTTTGACAGCTAGATTTTAATTTGTATTTCCGCTTGGTACCACATTTGTCACACACATTTTAGTTGCCTGTTAGCTCCTGTACATGGATACAGCTATAGTTATATGTACATATAGTAGAAGCTCATATGTCAATGTATATTTATTGTGATTCGTGTATTCTTGGTTACTGTTCCCTTCTGTTGCAAATAATTTCCTTTTTCAAGATCTCACATACCAGCTCTCTAATAGGGCAAGGCTGAGAACGTTGATGAAGAGCCAGCAACTGAAGCTAAACAAATTGGTACGTCTCAAAATTTGGGAACGCCAGTCAATGGAGTGGAGCAGGTAAATGAAAATTAGACTTTGTCAATCAGTATGTTCCTTACATTGAAGTTGTTGTTCCGTGAAGTGATGCTCCCATCCAAAACTATAAGATTGTGATATGTTCTTCCCTCTGAATATAGCATGCAACAGAAGAGATGGAGCAGTCTGCTTCATCAAGAAGCAAGGATGGTTCTTCCACTGTACCAGAAACAAGTTCGGATGCTGAAAGTCAGATGCCTCCAGAAGCAGAAAAGAAAGAAGAGAAGAACTTGGTAAATTTCTCAGCAGTGTTTCTGTCTCAAACAATCAAAAGAAACCTAATGAATCTAAATTCACAAAAAAAAAAAGAGACAAGACAAATCAAAACAAAGTTTAGCTCTTATGTATAAGACAAATCGAAACAATGTTTAGCTCTTATGCCTGGGCCTAACATGTGCAGTAATTGTCAGATGTTCTACATCATTCGAACATGCGCATATGATATATTTGTTTATTTTTTTACCCCAATCATGTTATTACTTCAAAACACCCAAGGAGAGAATGCAGCCAGCTTAAAGATAGTCGTGTAACAACCCATATTGTTAAGGGAAATATTTCTTTTATCAGTAGCCAATACTCGGTTGTCTTCTTATTTTTGATGATGCTTTTCTTAGGTTTTCTTATTGCAATCTTTGGAATTTCTCGGTGATGCTAAGCTGCATTATATTTCTGAGATCATTGAATTCGGGTTTTAAAATTAAATTTCTGGTTACTCCATCTGTGTTGTTGAATATAAAGAAAAGTAGTAAGGAAGAGGAGAAAGATGAAAAGTTTTTCTATACAGTATTTTTACAATTATAATTAATCTTTTTCCTGTGATCTTTAGAATGTTAATAGAGAATCTTGATGTCACTTTTATCTTAGAAGGATAATGTATTGTGAACTTGCTGTTATTTTGGAAGAAGTCAGAAAAGTTTTTGTCTTATCATTTTTGGGACAATTGTTTTTTAGAATCAGGAACTCTCCTAGGAGTTTCTCATTCATATTTTCCTCTGCAAACCTAGAATTAGCAAAACTTTGTCATTTTGTTGTCTTTGGTGTTTGCATTGCGTGCTACTACAGGAGAATGGTGTATCTGAAAATACCGAGGAGTTATCAAGGGAAGAGTTGGGTCGCCTTGTTGCTTCTCGTTGGACGGGAGAAAAGACTGAGAAGCAATCTGGGGAAGGTGGTGCAATAGCAAATGATGATCAAGGTGAAGATGTGCCAGAGTACAACCATGATGATGAAGAGGATAGATATGCTACAGATACTGATGATGATTCAGAAAGGTATGACACTGAAAAGTATGATGACAATGATGTGGAAGATGATATAGATGAACCTTATAGAGAGGAGGATCATGATTATACCAGTACTTCATACAAAACAGATGTAGATGACGACTTGGATATGTCAGGTTTGCAATCTTTATTTCCCGTAAATTCTTTGTTGTTAACTTTATTTTATAATTTTAGCTGTTTTAGTAAGGCTGACATAATCCCTAGTCTCTGATTTATCCAACTTTATTATTAGAGATGACAACTCCAAGTAGTCCATCTTGGTTGGAGAAGATACAACAAACAGTACGGAATATTTTGCAGGCTGTTAATTTGTTCCAAACGCCAGTAGACAAATCAGGTACAGTTCAAGCCTTTATTCTATGTTATATTTGATGTGGAAATTTATGCTTGGAAATGTATCATCTATTCTGTTTTGCTTCTTTAGACGCTGCTCGTGTCCGCAAGGAGTATGATGAGTCTAGCGACAAGTTGTCTAAAATACAGTCGAGGATATCGAGTTTGACACAAAAGCTTAAGCATGAATTTGGTTTGTATAAGATGAACTTATGTTTGTTAATTGATGCTCTGGCATTTAATTCTTTATCTTAGCTTCTCTAAACTGACTTGAACTTTCATATTACAGGGCCAGAGAAGGAGTTCTACTCATTCTACGGTCATTGTTTTGAGAGCAAGCAGAACAAGTTACTATTTTTAACTCTTTTTTCCTCCATTTAGTATTTGTGTAGTTATAGCTACAAACTCTTGTACAAATTATATTTTGTACTAACTGATGGGGCATTACATGATTGCTTGAATGAAAATATAAAATAATAAAAATAAATCATGTGGGCCAAGTGATGTCTTCATTTAACCATTCATGTGATGCCACATCAGTTTGTACAAAGTCATTTGGACAAAAGAGTTTGTAGCTGTATCATTACTATTAATATTTTATATCTTCTAGGAAGCTGCAATTATCTTCAATTCAAATTGTTTTGCCATGGCTGATCTTGCTTCAGGTATGTTTACAAAGTCTGTCCGTACAAAAAAGCTACCCAAGAGGAGGGCCACTCAACGACTCGTCTGGGGTAGGTTTCTACAACTATTTTTTGGTTGCATTTATTTTTTCCCTAGTAGTTTTATATTTTTGCTCTTTTTACAGCATATTGTTTGTTCTTCCACCTTGAAGATCTATGTTCTGGACAAATCTGAGTATTTTGGTTGACCCATGGTACATTTAAACATGTTGTTTGTATTTGGATTCATTTAATGCAACTTGGAGTAATTAGGCATAAAAAAAGGGGAATAATCAAGATGAGATAGTAGATTTGTCGGGTGGGTAGGCATTTTAGTTTGTACTACAAATGCTTGAACCCCTTCCAATATGATCATTGCCACTCCTTGTGATGTCCACATTCCTTTTGCATTCCACTTTCCGTCTGATTACTTACTTGGATTGTATTCTCTTCTTCCCTGTTGTTTTTTGATGAATAGGAGCTGGGACAAATTCGAGGACTCATACCACATCATGCTATTTTCAAATGGTGATAAGTGTTGGAATGGGCCTGATAGAAGTATGAAGGTAACATTGTGATGTTACTGCAGTTGGTTGTGCTTTGATTCTGTCAGAAGTTGTTGGAATCCCATATTTCTCAATTTTATTTCTCAGAACTTGTAACGATATTTTAGATTTTACATCAGAAGATTTGTGGATTACCTGTGCTTAGATCCAAAGTATTTATCACAAAACACAAACTAACTACATGAAACATGTTATTTTTCCATCCGATTGTAAGGTTACTTTAAAGAGTTCATAACAGTGGGACAAAAATTAAGTAATATGGTCATTGAAATGGAAGTCAAATTAAAAGATAGTTTAATGAATTCAATTATAAATGTATTGTTTTACAGGTCCGGCTAAGATGTGGGTTGAAAAATGAGGTTACTGATGTTGATGAACCAAGCCGCTGCGAGTATGAAATTTTCCCTCCTCTCTCTATTTCTCTCTTTGTCTGTCTCCTGCTTGTTGTCTAACTTCTAGTTCATCATTGCAGATATGTCGCATTATTGTATACCCCTGCTGTTTGCTCAGAGGAAAAGCTTCAGGTAAGTTTTCTATGGATTTTATAAAATTTGCAGCAATAACCTCTTCTCTTTTGCCTTGGATTTCTAATAATATTTGGTAAATTCCAAAATATGACAGGAACTGCAACATAAACTAGATGAATTGAACAAGAAGCAACCTCAGCACCACGATGAACTTTAAATTGTCTTGATAAATTACCCAAAATGCTCCAGAGGATGCTGACTGCTTGAGCGAATCTCGGTGTGAAAGATTATAAATCAGTCAACAAATCTGTTGTGTTCTGCATCCTCTTTCAGCAGGTATTTTAAAGAATTTGAAGCAATATATGAAGTGGCCTCTTGAAATTTTAACGTTCTAGAGTGCACTCTATAATAGAATTGTAGTTCTTTGTAGTGGGTGGATTGAGGCTCAAGCTCGGTTCATCAAAACAGATTTTGATATCATTTTTCATGCTACACTTCTCCAACACCCCTTTCTATTTTGAATTGAGTTTAGAGTAATTATATTATCATTTCTAGTACGAGAACATTATTTCTATATGCTTGACCCCAGCTTGGACTTTTAATATCAATATATTGCTATAGTTCTTCAAATTTATGTCATTTATATGATATTATTCTTCTTCACTTTCTTGTTTGTTTATCTTACGTACATGAATGCTGCTAGGCAATATTTCTTTATTTTGGAATACTGATATATATTACAATAAGAAGGCTAGTGATATTTAGAATCAGAAAGTTACTAGGATTATCTTACATAAAGTCTAATATGGCACAAGCCTAGATTTCTATCCTCACAATATTGGAGGGGTATGTACTCCACCCACATTATCTTTACTTAATTTTTTAACTGAGACAAGAATTATAAGAGTTCCAAGAGGGGACTTGAACTCATGCGCTGGTCCTATGCCCTTGCGAAAATGAGGGCGTGGGCTCACCACTCAGTCTGAGTTGCCTTGGCACATGCTAGGCAACAATTTATCTCAAGAAATCCCTATATTGTTCGGCTATTTATGTATTTATTTTTGTAGAAGATTAACCTATTATATTGTAATACTTGTATATGTAATGAAGGCCTATTAATATAAAAATATTTAACCACATCATCTTTGTGGCACCATTTTGTTTTCAATATGACAAACAAGACCAGAGTTGTTTATTTACGATACTGTGAAATAACCCGTAATGAAAATTACTTGCGTGTTTATTTACAATCACTGTAAAATAAGTTACGATGATAATTGCTTGTGTTTATACTTTATACACACATGAAGGCTGAAATTTCCTCTCCGCAAGCCCATCTTTTGCAAAAGCAAAGTCAATTAGAGGTTCATATTAATTTTTTTTTTTCAGGATTTTTAGAATCTCAAAGACTAGGGTTCTTGAAAAACCGAAAAAAAAAAAAGAGAAAGAAAGAAAAAATAGGAGAACTCGTTTGATTGAAGTGGAACTCGTCCGGGGGCCTTTTTATGCCCACAACAATTTTATGGACTGAAAAAACTAAGATTTAGGGATGCAATGCGGTGGGTTCGATTATCAAGGCCTCAAGGGTCCCGCCCCCATCGCTAAATCCGAAGCAATCCCCAAACTTGCCTCAATACTTAAAAATTTCTTTTTGAGGATATTTCGGGGATTTTTGTCCGATCCCCAATTGTTTGCCTATTTTATTTTTTTTAAATATATGTATATATTTGATAATTTTGTCATTACTTACTTGCATTTTTCATTGGTGTTTTTTATGGACCAAACAAAAAGTTGCTAATTTACCTCGTAAATAATTTCCATCCGATAAAAATAGTAATAATGAATGCTTTTAATTAATTTGATGGTGAAACATATCGAAATTTGTGGATCAACATATAGGAATATAACTAACATGAGTTGCAAAAGCATAACAATAGACTTACAACAACCCATTAAAAGAACCTTAGCAATGGCGGGTTCGAGGGTTGACACCAACACTACCAGTAGCTGCAGAAGATGAAGATGATGCTTTGATTATTGGGAAGCAAAATACAATTTGCTGTTTCTGAAAAAAATTGGTAGTTGATTACTAATGATAATAATTACAAACGCATACAAATTAGTTGACTTATAAATCTCAATGGATTTTTTGGCAGTTGATTTGTGGTTACATGCAAGATTTACCCACCAGGTGTACATCGTACTGTGCAAAAGATGTTTTTGTTTGTATTAATAATGAAACTACCATCCAATATTTTCAACAAATGGAATACCGTCGACGATCTTCGACGAGGACATAAGTAAATATGTTATGAATGTATATTATAGTTAAGATATTCTATATTGCTATCTAAATTTTTATAAATTGTATTAAATTTTAAATGGGATGCTAATTAGATGCGTTTTATTAGGAGCACGACTTTGCATGTGGCAAGCTCTCATTTAGAGGTTTTGGAGCCCACAACATAGGTCCCCAGTGAGAACTTAACACATGTGCAATCAAATACCTTAATTACGTTCAATTTAAAATGTGCTCCATCTCGATCAAAATCCTGACTACGTCCCTAATGTTGGTGCTTTGAACTTCAACCGTATCAACTTAGAGTTAGATGTCAATGATACACTGTAGCCGAATCTGTTCCTCAAAATTATGTGATTTACATATATTTTTCTTGATTTTCTTGTTAATCATATGTACGTGAATGCTTGCTCGGGAATAAATTATGTCAAGAAAATCCCACCAATTGTGGCTATTTATTTATTTATTTACAGAGAGGATCACCCAAATATCTTATTATGTGGTTGTGGCTTATCAATATAATAATACTCAACGACCAGATCTCCTGTGTGGATCCATTTTGTTTTCAATTATTAACATGTCAAACAAGGCTATTTACAATGCTGTGAAAGAAGTTATGATGAAAGTCACTTACTTGTGTATGAATTATGAAATTTTTTGCTTTCAGCTTTCAAGTTTGCAGCCAGTTGTTTTGCCGTCTTCTTGCGGCATTACATTTCATTTACATGCAATATAAATCTAGGTGCTTCTCAAAAGTTGTCACATAGATTTGTTATGCGAAACCATCAATCAACACCTTGTGCTTCGAGCTTATTCACTACCCACGAGCCAAGCATGGAAAGTCATATTCAAACCTCAATTCAAAGCAAAAGCAGCACTTTGTTGAAAGGTGTGCATATTTAGTTCCTGCTTGAACAATAAAAAGTCTCTTTCTAGAACCATACAACTTGTAAATATTATAGTAGTAATATAGGATCTGGTAAACCATTGGAACCACCGGATTCCAAGTCAATGGATTTCATTCTCTCTGTTATTAAAACGACCAACAGTCCATGCCAGAAAAAGTCTTGCAATAGGATTCAAACTTAATATTTGAGACCTCGAGGGGAGTCTAGACTTTGAATTTGAAATATGTAAAGGTTATAATCTCATTTAAAAACAATTCGTGTTATTTCAATGGATAAAACAAAGGTGTGGAAACAACCTAGAAATACTCATAAGTAGTTATACATAAAAACAACCACAACTCAGTACTTAAATAGGAAATGCTCAACTTTTACTAGTCAATAACAAGCAAAGGGCCAGATGAAATAAATTGTACATAGAAATATAATGGTATCCTCGAAAACTAGAAGGTTACGAAAAGAAAGAGGGTGTGAACTATGAATGTGATAAGCGACGACCTATTCTTACTCTAGAAGCCAAATAGTCAGGAGTTAAATAAACAATGGCTTATATCAAAATTTGTCTCCACTGTACTGTGATAAGTGTGATACCCACCAAACAGGGGGCCTTTATTAATGTCAACAACGACTAGTCTGCCTCCGCCTCTGCTGTACACACATTTTTTGGCAGTCATTTTCACCTGCACCGAATCTCTCCCCCAATGCTTGCCATCTGCCACGTAAATTGTGCATGCCTCTTTAGTCTATTGTCATTCTTCTAGAATAAAAAAAATGTCTTTTTCACATTGGGAAATAATATTTCAATTGCTTATAAACTAACACAAAAATTAAAATCTGTACAATTAATTTCTTTTTCTTTTTCTTCAAAGAAATTCGTAAATTCGAAAAATATGCAATATCCTTCTTTTAAAAGGTTGGTTTTTGATAAAAACTTATGAACATCACTAAAATTTCTCATAATTTTTCTATCCATTCATTAAATTTGGGTTTACTTTCTTCAAACTTTGTCCAACATATACAAAAATGAATATATAACATCATCGAAAATTAAATTTTCTCCCCACACATACATATATGTAAGTGAGATTTAAACATAAGATAAAATCAATTGAATCAATAACACAATCAAAATTTCAGAGTGTACTTAGGACGTTGTTATTATTATTGAGATTTTCTTATGTACATTTATTATAACTACAACTAGATTTTTTTTTTATTTAGTGTAAACATAAATAATGAAACAATGGAGTAAGTTTTGCTTAGTTACAACTTAGGGAGATCTGTATATTAATGATAATCTACCAACAAAGTGTTGGCTCCACTACTAATGGAATTCCTTAAGTGGCTTGATTGGGTTTGCTCCCCAGTTCGAGTCCTAGGGAAGTCGTCTTTGTTGGGAGAACCTGTGTCTCTCGGTTCGAGCAGAGACTTCTAGTCTGGGTTGTGGTATGGGCTTAAAGGTACCTCACACAGTTGGGGCCCTCCCCAAAATACCTCGTGGTAAAAAAAAAACAAATGATAATCTAAGGGCAGGGTTCCATTATTTGACAGCCTATGCTGCTATAATATGTTAATAATTAATTAATTAAAAACAACAAAAAAGAAAAAGAAAGAATCAACGCAACAGATTCCAAATGGCTTGCTAGGCAAGGCAATAAACAAAACATTTCCCAATTCTTTTTTATTGAGCCGACCATTCTTCATCTCATTTCATTAGTTTTAGTCTGGCTAGCAACCGCGTTTCCTTTCTCCGTTTCTAACGTTTCTCTCTCAAAATCCCGTCTGGGCTTCCTTCTTCGTCCCCGAATCTCAATCACAAGCATCAAAGTTCATTCCTTTTTTACAACACAAAAAAAAAAAAAAAATGGACGCCAACTGCGGAGTTTCAACAGCGATCGAGAAAAAACCAAAGACCAAGATTGTCTGCACTTTGGGACCCGCTTCAAGATCGGTTCCAATGATTGAGAAGCTACTTAAAGCTGGCATGAACGTTGCCCGTTTCAACTTCTCTCATGGATCTCATGAGTATCACCAGGAAACGCTTAATAATCTCAGAACTGCCATGGTCAATACTGGGATTCTCTGCGCTGTTATGCTTGACACAAAGGTATTATTTTGTGGGCGCCCTTTGGTGTTTTGTTCATTTTCGCATCTGGGTTTGTGTTGTCTTTGCTTGATTTGGTGTTGTCTGATGTCTGATCCGGGAGTTTTGGAGGTTGGCATGTTTGTTTTGTTTTGTTTTGTTGTTCTATTTTTGGTGGCTAGTTTCTTAATCTGAGATGTTCAGCTTTTTTTGGTGATCTCAGCTGCTGATGAGTTCCATTTTTTTTTCTTAGTTGACTTTTTCCCCCTCAAGTTTTCAGTACTGTTGTTCGGTTTACTTGAGTATGATCTTCATGTTAAACTTTTTTAACCTCATTTTTGTTTTGTGGGTTTTTGCCTTGTGTAGAATTTTTTATGATTATTGACTGTATACTGATTTTTCTCATTAGCGAAAGATGACTTGTTTTGTTTCAAAATAGTTGCTTGAATACATGCAACTTTCTAAAACTGTTTTTGCTTTGTTTGGGATCTGTTTCCTGTTGTGAAAAATATTTTTGAATGGATCAATATATGTGAAAAATATTGATAACACTACAAGAAAATTCTCCCTGGATTGTTGTCTAAGCTTTGTGAATCTCAGCGCAAGTGTGTACAATCGATTTGACATGTGAATTTGTCTACATATTGTTTGTTTTATTTGTATTAAATTCTCTAGGTTTACTGTTAGTGTTAGTTTTGAGAAATAAATTTGCAATTCACTATTGGCTGTTCATCGACATAGCTAAATATGTAATGGGATTATCTATAGCCAGTTAATACATGGTTTTGCTTAAAGTTCAATGAAGTGATTTCTAGTCTTAAAATAATAATAATAATAATAATAATAATAAAATAGAGATTATCTGCTAAGTCTTCGTCATGTTCATCTTTGCTTCATTTACCTTGCATTGTGAGAGCCTTGATGGATTCCCTTGTTTCCATGAATGAAGAATTATGGCATAGAAGTAGGAATTTATGACTTGCTTTGATAATCTCTGAGTAGGTTCTATATTGATTGGTTCTGACATAATCAATTGCCAGTAGCCTTTGTATAAGTTGTAGCTACAGCATTGCAGAATCTACTGAAGGATTTTGTATTTGTGGTTCCATAAAAACACATCGTCGAATGCCTTATTTATAATTTCTATAAAAGAGAATCTTCTTTGACTGTCTTGAAAAATTGGTAAGCTTACACAATTGTCCCTTTTTTTTTTAATTTGTATTATTTGTTTCTCCCCTTTTTCTTTTTTTGGCAGCTTAGAAAAAAAGTGGGAATGGGGTGGTTTCTTGTTGACACCAAAAATGTTTTCTGCCCTTCAAAATTGTAAACATATGTATCATGCGTCTAAGTTTGCCCCTTTTTGCATACAACCAATGTCTTTGGTGGAACAAGTTTTGGTGCCATTTCTCTCTCTCTTCTGTCTTACCCCTAGAAATTGTGTTGCTGTAAATGAAGCTGAATGTTAATATAGCCATGTGTTGGGGGAGATTTTTTTTTTTTTAACATTTGATATGCTATTTCACAGGGTCCAGAGATTCGAACTGGGTTCTTGAAAGATGGAAAGCCTATTCAGCTGAAACAAGGTCAGGAAATTACCATATCTACTGATTACACCATAAAGGGTGACGAGAACATGATTTGCATGAGCTACAAAAAGTTGGCAGTGGATGTCCAGCCAGGGAGTGTGATACTTTGTTCAGACGGCACAATCTCATTCACTGTTCTAGAATGTAATGTGAAAGCTGGTTTGGTTAAATGCCGCTGTGAGAACTCTGCTATGCTTGGTGAAAGGAAAAATGTTAATCTCCCAGGGGTTATTGTGGATCTCCCAACCTTGACAGAGAAAGACAAGGAAGATATCTTGAAGTGGGGAATCCCCAATCAAATTGACATGATTGCTCTGTCCTTTGTTCGTAAAGGTTCGGACCTTGTGGGGGTCAGGAAGCTACTTGGAGGGCATGCTAAGAATATCCTGCTTATGTCAAAGGTATGTTATTATGATGATTTATAAGTAACAGGACAACTTAAATGTCATTTTTTCAATTGGTCATCTTTTTTTGTGGTTGGAAATCGGAACTTAATGTTTTATTAGGTGTCCTTTGCATAGTTAATGATTGATTATGAGGAATTCTGTTTTGATTGGGGTGATTTGGGAAGAAAATAGATTTGGAAAGAGCAAATCAATATCTTATGAATATTGTAAGGGAAAAAAGTGTATATGGCTCAAACATTGAAAAAATCTCTGCAATGTTGGAATTCATTTATCACTGTCATGTCGCTAGATTATACGTTCAATCAATTTCTCATGTTTACTTACTATCTGGTTCTTTCATTGACATTTATTGAATAGGTTGAGAATCAAGAAGGGGTGGCAAATTTTGATGACATCCTTGCAAATTCAGATGCATTTATGGTGGCTCGGGGCGACCTTGGTATGGAGATTCCTATTGAGAAGATATTTCTGGCACAGAAAGTGATGATCTACAAGTGCAACATCCAAGGAAAACCTGTTGTCACGGCAACCCAAATGTTGGAGTCCATGATCAAGTCTCCCCGCCCAACAAGAGCCGAGGCCACTGATGTTGCCAATGCTGTTCTTGATGGCACGGACTGTGTGATGTTAAGTGGTGAAACTGCAGCTGGAGCTTATCCGGAGGTTGCAGTCCGTACCATGGCCCAAATATGTGTAGAAGCTGAAAGCACACTTGACTATGGTGATGTTTTTAAGAGGGTTATGCAGCACTCACCCGTGCCTATGAGCCCATTGGAGAGTCTGGCTTCTTCTGCTGTTAGAACAGCCAATTCTGCAAGAGCCACTCTTATATTGGTCCTAACGAGGGGAGGGAGTACTGCTAAACTGGTGGCTAAGTACAGGCCTGGCATGCCTATTCTATCAGTGGTTGTCCCTGAGATCAAGACTGATAACTTTGATTGGTCATGCAGCAATGAAGCTCCCGCAAGGCATAGCCTAATCTTTCGTGGGTTGGTTCCAGTTTTATATGCAGGATCTGCTAGGGCCTCGGATGCGGAGACCACAGAGGAAGCACTAGAGTTTGCTATTGAACTTGGCAAGAAAAAGGGACTCTGCAAGAAAGGAGATTCAGTCGTGGCTCTTCACCGCGTTGGAACTGCATCAGTAATCAAGATCTTGAACGTGAAGTGATGATCGTGGGATCATCCCGAGCTTTTGTTTCCTTTTCACTTTTATATCCTTTTGTTATATTTTGGCGGGAAGGGGAAATGCTGCTTTGTTATATGTCAGCATTCTCCTCTTATATTTTCCCCCGAGAAAAAAATCATGATTAATAACTTGTGGCAAGACTCTTGAACTCGGGTTCAGAGATTAGAGATACATAAAGCTACATTTTGATCCAAAGTGTTAATTGCTCCGCCATTAGCTTCTGTAGTTGCCGTTTTGGCTATGTTTACTGAGCCTATTAGGCACATTTTGCATAGCTAGCTTCACCGCATTCAATGATTCATTGATTCGAGCAGGTAATATCGATAATATCGAGTTCAAAGAAGATGAGAACATTTCTCCCTTCCCACCCGCATCAATCTGTGCTCTGGGGGGGTGGGGTGGGGGGTGGTGTTGGTTGTGGCGGCGAAGAATCAATACGATTATTTTGGAAGATTTGCCATATAACTTAATAATGATTCAATCACAAGATAAACAGGGAGCAACTTCACATGGTCTGGGTGGCCAGATATTCAAGGCCATACAACCAATCCCCTTTATTTCTTTGTTCAGCAGGCGAAATCAACAAAATAGGCCAAGCTTGATGTATCTAGATATATATTTTAATAAGGAGAAATGTTTTCCACATCACAACGCAACTACACGAAAACGAAAGAAACATTATTTAAATTCTGGAAAGAAACATTACTCATTCATTTAACTTCAACATGCTGATTAATGGATATACCCAGCATCTTGCAGCTTGCCAGTTCATGTGAGAATCAAATACCAGACGGGTTATTTTCAAACTCATATCTCAAAATGAGTTTAGTCCATATCAAATAGTTAAATACCAAATCGAACAAGGACAACATAAAATTGTTAAATCATCAAAGAAACTTGGGGAAAAAGAACTACAGAAAAGGTCATTCAACTTGAAAGCAATTGGAAATGAAATTGTAGCAGCAGAATTTCTCTAAAGCAATAAAAGATGTACAAAACCACACAACATAATATGTTCTTCCAACTTTGGAGATTCGAATCCGGCAAGTAAGATACTATGTACAGAGACAACTCATCATTCAAGCAACATACAGGACAAGCAGCTAATAACATCATATGCAAACATACTCAATTCTCATTCATTTGAGAAGTACTTCCGGATTGAGAAGTTGAGGTTGAATTGTTTCCTCCAGAATGAGAACTTGAGGAAGAGAACAGACCATTGAAAGGCCACGGAATTGAAAATCTACTCCCACTTTCATTTCTCCCTTCACCATCTCCCTCTTCACTGCTAGCATGAGTACCATGATCGCTACTATGATGCTCATGCTCCCTTTGGTGGTTACTGCTGTTCCGAGACCTCTCAGACTCAGGCTTGAATTCATCAGCAGGCAATTGACACCGACAAACTGGACAAGAACTATGAAGCTCCAACCATGGCAATATACACTGACTATGAAACTTATGCTTACATGGCATTTCCTTTGCTTCAGTACCAATCTCGAAATCATCCAAACACACAGAACACTGCAAAGTCTCCTCAATTTTCACACTAGGCATTGCTTCAACTGCCTCCTTTTGTGCTGGTGGAGTCCCATATCTGTTTGGATCATTCTCAGCCAAATGTTGCAACAACAAGTCCAAACCAGGACCAACAAAGTAGTCGCCTAGCGACCCAATTGGGGTATGATTATGATTCTGGTGTTGACCATCGTAAGAACCGCCCTGAACAATGATAGTCTGATTAAAAGGGTTGATTAAAATCACACGCTCCCTTTCACTTTCCCTATCTCTATCTCTATCCCTATCACCTCTATCTCTATCTCTCTCCCTATCATTATCATTATCCTCAGATTCCGATTGCAGCCCGGCTCGAAGTCCTTGCAGCAGCTGCAAAATAGCAGCCGAGTTTCTTCTTCTTCTCCTCGTAATAATTGATTCAAGTTCACCCTCATATTCATCATGATTCTCATCATCGTTATCATCCTCCTCATAGTCTGTTCTCCTAAACCTTCTACCGTGCGGACGCTGGTTCCCCATCATTCCTAACAAGATTGGTGCCCATAAAGAAAGGGCACGATCGGATCCAAACTCAGAATCAGGGACCTGATGATTGTTGTTGTTAGAACCAGACCCCATTTCTTCAACAAACCCACTTTGACAAAACGGGCATTTGATCTCTACTTCCATGATTGGATCCACAATTTGTGAACACATATGACACCAATACCTAGATGCTGCAACTCCATCATCCATTATCTTCTTCTTTATCTATACCTTATCTGTCACAAATAAAAAGCAATCGCATCATCAAAAATCTAATACAACCACCATATCCCAAGTCAACATTTCACAGCAGGATGATCAAGATTTCAACTTTTTAGCCAAGATTTCACAGATCTAGCTGAAAGAAGCCAAATCCATGATCAAAGAAACAAACCCAGATACACAAAAAAGAAAAAAAACAATTCCCACAAAGCAACGAGGAAGAATTTATCATATAATCCAATAATAATAATAATTTCAATTAAATAATGAAAAAGACGGAGAATTTCATAGTCTTACCAGAAACCCAGAAAGAAAAACGGCACCACTCAACTAATGATATGATTGCCAGCCAGCCAGCCAACTCACGAATCTAACAAGTCCGCCTTTTGCTCACTATTTTTAAGGAACAAGAGTGTATTTATATTTTATATAAACGGCGGAAAAAAAATTGAAAATGATAAAAAGAGTGGGTGAGTTATAAAAGCGAGTCAAAAACGGGAATTTTCAGCACAGTAGAAGCATCTGGAAACATGACAAGTAATAGCGACTTATTATTATTATTATTATTATTAATTTGCATTATAAAATAATAATAATAATAATAATAATCATAATCTGACACGCCATCTAAAATTAATTAATCAAAATAGCAGCCGAGTAAAATAATTTTAATTGTGATTTGCAAGTGCCAGCCAATTTGCGCGTTAAAAGATTCGAAAACTCTCAAAATTGGAAGAAAAGAAAAATGAAAAATCCCTTAGCCCAAGTCCAACTCAACCGCGTTATCTTTACTTTATTCAAAGCTTAAAAAAAAGTTAAAAAAAAAACTTGGGTTAATTAATTAATTATATTATGGGGCAAATAACACTGAGATCCCTGGCTTTGGTTGAAATCATCTCTAAATAACATATTCTATTCTGTTTGTAATATTTTATTTATTTATTTTATAAGGGGATGTTAAGAGTTAATCACATGAAATAAAATAAACACAAAAGAATTACAATTAGTCACCTCACAGTACTATATATATATATCCTTTGTATATTATTTTACTTTTAAGTAACAATTGAAGTAGAAGGGCCGAGGTTTTATAAGATTGAGGGGGTTCATGACACCTACAAGTTTCAAAAAAATTTTGAAGTTTTTAATGAGATCTTAAAAATTAAATATAAAAAAATGAATTTGAACCCTACATACTTCATAGACGAACTTTATATTCTGTTAATTTCTTTTTTATTTTACTTTTTTTCAATAATAGTTCGATTATCAATCAAAATCATTAAAATTACAAGTAATATACCACAAATATAGATGAGAAAACAGTATAAATTTAGTTCTTGTTAACACTTGAAGTCCAAACTTAGTCGTCTTGGAGATTTATACCAAGTTCTGCCCTTGAATTGAAGGATAAATGGTCATTGTATAAGGAAACGTTTCTTATCGTTTAAGCTTTAACAAAAACCAATAAATCTAAGAAAAGGATTCGGGTGAAAAATAATTCTATTTATATATTTACTCGTGATTTTACCAAACACTCCGGAACCAAATCATTATATACTTTTTTTTTTTAAGAATAGAAACGTTCTATACCTACTAAATTGTAAATTAACGATTTTAATTTGGTAACAGAGTCCGCGTCGCCAGGTGGCGTCGTGTCATTCATTTTTTCTATCAATCAATTCATGAAATGTGTTGTGTGCGTGCGTTTGTAATAATTAAAAAATATTCATATATAATAGAGATTGGGGTGGTAAAACCAAACCCCACTCTTTAAAGAATTTGAAGATTATTTTTTTTTAATTTCTCACCTTATTCTTAAAAAATTATTTAAAATTTACCTTATCTGAGGTGGGACTCCATAGGTCATAAAACTCTAAACCCGTAGAAGATTTTACTAATTTACTGACTTTACCTTATCTGGGCTTGGGATCCAACACTAATCTGATTAATGTCTCCAAATCCTACCCAATGAAAATATAAAACAACACATATAGATAATCCAATAAATAATTAAAAATAATGGTACTGTACAAAAAAACAAAGATTGAAAACACAAGCAGAAAATTATAAAATGCATACCAAGAGCAAGACCAAGAGGTGGCCTCTGACTCTGCAGGAACTCTGGCACGGCTTGTTTATGGCGCTGCAGTATACACGTTCGTAATACTAACCTTACCCCAAGTTCACGTACCGGGGTTTAATTTTTGATCGATGCTTTATTGCTTTTGTTTCGACAAATTTATGTTTTTAATTGCGTTTCGTCAAACACAGAGGACCCATTTGTAAACTACCTTTTTTTTTTTGACATAATAAAATTTTCATCACTTTTTTATTTCATTTCCTCCATTTACAATAACAAAAAAAATGTTGCATTTGTTTTTATATTGTTATATATGTTAACAATTAAAGTGGTGACATGTTCTTTTGAAAAAAAGGGAAAAAAAAATTAAAATGGTTGCATGCACGTTTAATTATTTTTTGTTTATTTGGACTTTGGAGACGTACAAAATAAAATTTGCAGTATCATGATATGCCAGTTAGCCTCCAGATACAATCAATTATTAAAAGGAAAATGCATGGATTGGAGAAAATAAATACAAAAGAACTCGGTATTTTTACTTGTATTGAAAATACAAGAAATGGATGGAATCGTATAGAAAAGCATGTATGATGTATCGTTGCATGCATTTATACATTGCATGGTGACATCACTACAAGGAGGAGTGCACCCTCTGTGTTCTTTATAAATTTCTAGCTGCATTTTGAATTATTGAAAACGCCTGCACTCTCTGCATTCTGCCACACTCGAGTGGCATGGCAGCAACAGCAAGTATCCTGTTCAAAAATTAAAAAAAAAAAAATCTCTCCCCAGCCATCCATCTCGTTACCTTGATTTAATATTTTAATCGGTCTTTGAATTACAGCCAAATTTGTCTCTTATTCATTGTTATTCTGATAAAAAAAACAAGCCAGTTATAGAATTTAAAACACACAAATACAAAGAAATTTAAAAGAAAAAAAAAACCTTCAAGAAGTAGAGAGAGAACTTTTGAGATCCCCATCCCCTAGTCCAGAATTTGGTAGGATGGTTAAAACACATGGCAGTTCCTTTCTTCTTTCTTATAATAGGGCAGAGTCATGACTCATTATCTCATTATATATATATATATATATATATGAAGGGCGAGAAATGTAACTGAACACCATTTGTTAAAAAAAGATAAAATATATTTTCATTTTAATAGCAAGTGAAACCACCGCTGCCAAAATCTAGTAGCAATGAAAAGAATCAAAATATCATCAACTCTAAAGAAGCTAATTAATCCGCTTTTAACACCACAATGAAGGCTCTTCAACAAATATTTGCATGGTCGATGGTAAATCTATATAGCCCTATGCATTTCATGCCAATCTACGTGCCAATGCAAACACAACTCCATTCCACCTAACCCACATATATATTTCATCCAAACTTTGAAGGATCGGGACAAGATGGGTATCCTCGGCGTAATATCACGTGATGTTCCAATTCTCAGATGGCAAAACTTTTTGACTTCATCTACTACTGGCAAAAAGAATCAAACATATGCAATAACTTTCGATTCCCAGCTATTGTGCATCGTACCCAAAAATCCTTAAAAATGAGCAACTGTACAAAAATCCCATTTACATGCACAGCCCAGCTGCATCAATGACAAACCTCAAACCAATATGGGAAGTGGAAACCAAGCCAAAGCTTTCATGTATGCCTACCAAAATTCATACTGTCTGTGGCTTGCCTATAGCATTCTCCTCCTGCTAGCAGTCAAACCGGTAAGAGGCAAAGGGCAATCTGACATAACATCAACTAAGCAAATAACTAAATTTAATAGCAGCATTAATTTTTGTGAGACATGTCTCTTATTTTAATGTTTTAAGTGGTTTAATCACGAAGTCAGCCTCAACCCTAAAACCAAAGATAATGACTTGCAATGAAAATTCAACATCCATGCATCCTATGAATGCCTAACATTGCATGGGTCCCCAGCACAGCATACTGACAGAATAATTTTAGAACAGAATCAAAGTCATATAATGGTTAACCATAAATATAGTTGACCAGAAACAACATTCTCAAATGCCTTCTTAACCAGAAAAGGAAAGCAACCACGAGCAAGGGTTTGGATAGGCCTCTCAATTCTACAGGACCAGAATTACTTCAGAACAGAATTCTGATGAGCAGCTTAAAAAAGTGTTAAAAACTATGGTTACTGCTCAGATCAATTATAAGTGTGAACTATCTACCAAATCAGATGCAGGGGAAGTTCAGCTTATGACAACAAAATTAAACGTACAGAAAGTCAAAGTAATTTTATACGAAAATGAGTTATTAAGTGCATTCTACCAACAGATGCAATCACCAAAATTCCACTTGTGAACAGCCAGAAGCAGATGATATATTATTCACAAGATCCTAGTATCAACTCGATTCACAACTACATGAATTTTTGGTATCAGCTAAGTCAATTCAATTCCTTTGGTTATGCTCAGCAATAAAATAGTTATTAGGAAATCTTGCCTCTGTCAATTGCTTACTACTTCTTTACATTGTCCTTAAAAAATTAGGAGTAAACTAATAAAAATATAAGTAATTCAGGCCGATTAGATGACTAACACAGTACACATACAATTTTCACAATAAATTAGATCTAATAACTTTTCTTGCTTAAAGGGTTTTATTTGCTCCTTTAAAGGGTGAGGATCCATTACAGTTCTGCATGTCGAGACCCCTGGGAGCAGACGCAGGTGATATTCTAAGTTCTTCATCCTTTCTCATTTGCACTATTTGCTTTGCTTCCATCCTGCTTAACCTAAGAATTCCCATTCTAGGTGTTCTATTTAAATCAGCATTAAAATTACTAAAAGACATTAATTATCCTTATTTACCGTTTATAATACTGTTCAAACAACCAAAAGAGTCTTTGTGCCATCTCATTTAGTCTAGTCTAGCAACAAACCTAATTTTCACCTTCAGGGATTATTCTATAAAAATGCCATTTGGGAGCAGTAATTTGTAGCTGCAGCAAATAAAATTCCAATTGTAGATTGAAATGCATAGCTGAAAAGTGGTTGCAACTAAAAGGTCTGCAATCAATTAGACAACAGATTGACTTATACTTACATCTATAGACTGAAAAGATCTGCCCATGGATGCCTTAGGTTGAGGAACTTCAGCACCAGAGGAAGACCCATCATCACCAAAACCATCACTTTGACCCTACAAAGCAAATAAAATAGTGGAAACAAATTGATATTACAGTATACAGCCATTGGTTCCACAAAATATAAGCTGTCATAAAGAAAGAGAAGTCAAAGTAGAGTTTATTTACAAATGCTACACATTTGACTGATGGCAAATCCTTATACAAATTTCAACTCCATGTCTTGAACAAAAATTAGACATTTTAGAATAGCTTGGTAATCACACAGCTTCCAAGATCTTTCATTATTTTAGCTTGAAAACCACAATGTACGTTATAAGAAGACAAAGGACTCATACAGTGCAGCCAACCTTAAAAAGTTTGGAGTGTACAAATTTTCAGTCTTCATATGATGTTTTTAATAATCAATATATGGATTTATAGCATTCACCTTTATCACCTAGGGCACAACCCATGAGAAGCTAAACAAGTACAAGCCCATTACTTCAACACAAATGGAGATCAACAGAGCCCTAACTAGCAGTATATAAATTGGACAAACACGTGATTGCAGCATTTGGATTGCAAATGGGAAAAGATTAAAAACAACAACCAAACCATACAGTGCTCTAGCACAATTTATCCACATTGTATCATTTTCGTCGACCAAGTTACAATCTACTCATAGGCCAGGCCATCAACTGACCCCAAGGTTAGTACTGAGTACATACTAGTAATTGTCACAATAAAAAGTACATACTGGTAATTGTCACAATAAAAACTGATCCAAATTATAGATCAAGTAAACAGCTATAACAGCAAATTTTACTGAAATTATGAAAAAAAAACACACAAATTAAACAAAATAATGAATGCACAAAGTAACCAACAAAGAGAATGTACGTAAAAAGAATAGAGTGAACATACCAAGAGCAAACACTTGTTGTCTTGGGAATCTTCAAAGAGAGAAGAGAAATAAGCAGGGTCATAAATAGATCCACCTACAGCATCATCAGACCCAGAACATCGACTAGGCAGAGCAGCAGCAGCAGGAGTAGTAGTAGGACTTAAAAAACTATTCCTTAAATCAAAATCAGCGTCTCTAGAAGAAGGAGGTGCCGCAGCATCGACATAAGAAACTCCCAGTCTGTAAATCTGAATCCACAAAAATGATGACGAGAACCTCACTGAAAACCCGATAATTTGCATAGCCAAAGTGAGCCTAACTGAAAATATGAAAAAAGCTCCATGACCGTCGGAAGAAATGCTCCAGATTTCATGCGTGAACAGAATGAACCACGAAATGTCGAGCAAAATGGAGCAGAATAAAAGAACAGCGTAAGTACGACCGAGACTCTGACTGCTACTTTCAATCGCTACAAGCGCGAATAGGGCTATGGCTAGATTGATTAACAGCACTCCGTTGTATAATGCTCCTAGTGATCCAATCAACGCGCAACCTATCTAATTAATTATTTACAAACAAAAAAAACAGAAAGAAAGAAAAAAATTACAAATTTTAAAAAATAATCTATACCTTTAATTGATTTTGATGCGTAAGGAAAGGAAAGAAAAGAAAAGTGAGTTTACTTGGATGTAGATGAGGATGACGGCGATGTATTGAAGGCGATCGTAATCGCGGAGCAACGTTTGAATTTCATCTTTGAGTCTATGCGCAAACGATGAATAAGAACAGCACCAACAGCAACGCATCATCTACAAATCTACTCATATATATAATTCTGCTGATTTTGTAGCACCATATAATATGATTTCCTCTTCGTAACGATTCGAATCGATTCGAAGAGGAAGAAGAATGAGCGATGTTGAGTTCTTTAATTAATCGAGACAAAAATAAGTACTGAGCAAAATCAATAGAGCTTTTGATTTTGATTTGCCATTTTTAATTTAAATTTTGGATTTTGGAAGGAGTTATGGAGATCATGAACGAACAGCTGAGCAGCAGAGCAGAGGAGAAATTGGCTGGACGTCAGACGGGACCGTTTTGGTGTACGGACCCGGTCACGTGCATATCGCGTGACTATAAGATTTTATGATGAGTCGACTCATTGAGTGATTCGAGTGATTGCGAAACAAATTCGACCACTAGGTGCGTTTGATTTGATCCCTTTCGCAGATAAAAGAAAGTATTATCAGTAACATGATCCTCTCTATTGATTTGAGCGTTAGTGAGGTTTTAATGATATTTTGTTATGTATTTTTTTATAGTGGTGTATTGGTAAGTTTTAATAATTTTTTATTTTTTATTAATAATTAATTAATAATTTATTTATTTATTTATTCATGATATGATCATATAAGACTATAAGAGAGAATCTTTATCGATATTAATTCGGCTATAATGGGTTATTCTGATTTTTTTTCTATTTTTCTTTTTCAATTAGAAAGTAATCGTTTCATTGTTCAACAATTAACAATGTACAAAATCTCAGGAGGAATGTGATCCAACCTGACTCTCATCATTTTCCTCCAAGGCCATTTTGGCCAAAGGAGTGAGCTAATGAATTACAAAATCTATTAACATGCTGGACTTTGAAATCTTGAAAATCATGTTTCCTTGCTTGAACTTCAGCTGTTGCCCAGTAAATTTCAGACCTGCTCCTCCCCACAACCTCTTGTTGTTTGTCTGACTTCTTCCTTTCTTGCAGCATAATCAATTTCAGGTTGCTTTTATTCTCTTGAAAGATTCCACAGCAGACTCAGCTCTAGCCATCAAACTGACTGGATCTTCTCTTTCCAGATTACACCAACACAGAGCTACCATTACTTCCCTATTTGTCTTGTGTACGCCATGCTTGTTGAACAAACTTGGAACATGAAAATATTGCTACCCAAACTCTCAATCTTCACTTCCCATATAGTACGCCATGCTTGTTGGAGAGCAATTCTAAGTCTTTCTCTATTAACCCCTCTCTCTGTTAGTGCAGTATGTTTCCCACCAAACATTTCGCCACCACCTGTGCCGCGTTCTTCCTCAACACTGCTCACGAAAGTTATCTTATTTGCTTCCCTCTTATTCTAGCGTTATAGCTTGTCATCGTTTAATTAACTCCTCTGTTTCCATTGATTAACGAACCCAAAATAAGACAAAATCATTTCAGGACAGCATAATTCCAAAGCTACCTCACGAATTCCTCACCAACTCTACACTAACTTTAGAGTATAATAACGGATCCCCCCCTTGAATTTTATAAATTCAAAATAAGTTCTCATTTTTTGACTCGCTATTTTTCTTCACATAAATTTTATAATTTTAATTTTGTTCTTAATTAAATATTATTATATTTTTGTTATCCGGTATCATTCTTATTTTTATAATTGTTGTTAATAATAATAATAATAATACTATTAATTAATGTTAATAAAATTAGTAATAATAATAATAATAATTTTATCAATAATAATAATAGTTGTGGTCGTCGTCATTGTTATTATTATTTTTTTATACTTAAACATCATTAAACAGTTAATAAATCAATAAAATTTAATTATTTAATGATATCTCGACTGAGAAATGTGGTACTCTTAAAAGTATTATCACAATCATAATAATAATTAAAAAAAAATGAAGAAATAACTCAAAGAAAGCAAAAACTAAACGGAAAACAAATAACAAATAAAAAAACAACGTGTCCGTGCGTGAAGTTGGGTTGGGCAAAGTCCGAAGAGTCCACAACGAGAATACTAATAAGGAAAGAAAATGAGCGAACAAGGGGAATCAACGCCGACTGTGGCAGCAGCTCCGGCGATAACAACCAGAACTAAAGACGCAAAAGAATGGGTAGAGGATCTTCAACGCTCTGTGATTCAATCCAAAGACTCTGCCATTCGCTCAGCTCGTTCTTTCCAACACAACTCTTCCACCTATCTTCAAACCCTCCAGGTTTTTGGTTTGGTTTGGTCTCTTCCATTTTTCTTTTGATTCTTGTCTATTTAATTTTTTCCCACTCTTTTTTGGTTCTTTCAATGTTATTGTGGCAGGATTTTGTTCTGCATGGCGTGTCACAGTACCAAACTTATGAAGATGCTTTCTTCAGCAAAGTTAAAGGTCACTTCTTCTCATTTTCTTCCGTAAGATTTTAGTTTTTTTTTATAACATTTTTTGCATTTGGACATGGGCTACACTCGCTAATCGGTTTTCCTTTTTCTCTCAATAAATTTATGTTCTTTTGAATCTTATCATACTAAAGGAGAAAGCTTTTTTATAATCACATTGTTCAATTTGCCAAATAACTTATCGAGAACATGGCTAACTATAGATCTTCAATTTGGAATATTAGCCTGCTAGGTAAAAAGAGAATTTGGGAATATTTTTTAATTGAGATTGATGATTGTTTCTTACCAATAAATTAGTTTCCATTGTTTTCAATATCTGTAATTGTTTTTGCAGATGAGTTGGTGAGTGCCAGGGAACACCCTGCTGCTGCAACAGGGGTTGCTCTTACGGCTGGTCTCCTTTTTATGCGAGGTATGAGTTAATCTTTCCTCCTTATCCAGTTACATCTTAGCATGTGCGGATGATGTTCGGATGTTACTACAGGGTATCTACACTACAAACGCGAGTTTTAGAACTTGTAGGCATTCTCAAGGGACCAACTGGTGATTCTTGTCTCTTTTGTATAAAGTATGAGCTAATATACTAATGTGGTTTTTGTTGTCAACACAAACATAAATATATTTCCATTATACAGTTTATAACCAATCAACTTTTATAATGATAGATGACAAGTAGATAGCCGCAAGTATAGAACTAGTGGTTAAGGCTCTGAAGAATTCCACTTTGCATGTCAGGGGAACCCCAGCATAGATTTGGATGGGACAGTGCTAGGTTTCACTAATTATTAGGAAGTGTGAACCCAGCATTAGAAATATTTCATGAAGGGTTAACTTGGAAACCTAGACATGCATATGCAACTGTCATGCATTATGTTCACGACTACAAATTAGAGCCATGGACATGACTAATGAGGATATGGCTACCAGTCATCAATTAAAGAAAGCAGGGATTATTTACTGCCAATTACCTGTTAAGCATGGTCACTTGCCTAAGTTCCATTTTGAAAAGCCAAAAAGGCCTTTGGAGGACTTAGTGGGTCATGTTATGACTGTGGTCATCAGAACACCAGAAGGGGAATGGTTGCAAATGTTAATCAGGCTTAATGTTGGTCATCAATGGACCGCAGGTTGTTACTCTTGACTTCAGTTTAATTTGATAATTTCAACCATATTGTATGACTGTACAGTGTTGAAGTCCAAAGATGAATACGTTCAGCTTTCCTATCACTGGTGTTGGTAGTGAGATATATCCACTCTTAGGTTTCAACCATTTAAATAAGCCTCTCTTGCGTATTTTTGAATATGGAACCCCTTGGACGCGTTCTGCCCTGGCCATCTTTGCACACTTTTTTCTTGCATTTTATACTTCTTGACTGCATTAAATGTATCGTTATGTGACATTCCAAATCCTATAAGATTTGATTCCCCGAGGATTTCACTGCAGGGCCTAGAAGGTTTTTGTTTCGTCATACCTTTGGTCGACTTCGAAGTGAGGAGGCATGTACCTCTTCTAATTTATAGATGCTATTTTTACCCTATCAACCCACTAAGAGAAGTAACAGTTGCATAAAATTCTTTTTTAACATGTTCATTTCAACTGAGGTAAACTCTCAGGTGCAAAATTTTGTGTGATTCAGTAATTGTTC
Organism: Citrus x clementina; assembly: GCF_000493195.1. Classification (NCBI taxonomy): domain Eukaryota; kingdom Viridiplantae; phylum Streptophyta; class Magnoliopsida; order Sapindales; family Rutaceae; genus Citrus; species Citrus x clementina. The sequence goes on along the minus strand of NW_006262688.1, from coordinate 135,104 downwards.
GAATATATACACAGGCAATGTTTGTTAGAGCTGAGAAAAATGTAAATGAGCTGAACCTTTCTGGTGAGCTAATGAAGAAAGAGAGCAAAAAACTACTTGAAAGGGCAGCCCTTGCTGAAAAGGAAATGATACGTGGAGAAACTGAGCTCAAGTAAAGTGATTTGCTTTATGCCTCTTTGTTGCTAAATTTTCGTTAACACAATCTTTGATCACTCCATGTTATATCTGTAGGAATGCTGGAAATCAAGTTCAGCGTCTTGCAAAGCAAGTTTATAAGGTTGAAACCCAAGCTGCAGGTATTGTTGGTTGCATTTTCTTTTCCTCTATTATGATAGTTGTTGGGAAGACTGTTGTTGGGAACCTTTCAGATATGGTTGATAATTTTAACATGCAGGATAAGATATTCCTTACAATTCTCATTTGTGATAGAAAAGGGTCTTCCCTTTTCCATGGCAGCCACTTGATTTTGGATTTCAGCTAAGCTGAAAGGACATGAAAGATGACCTTGCAACTGTATGCAATATTGTTGTTTACTTACCAACTATGGCTTAAGAATTAAGATATGATGTACTTCTGCTTTTTTTTTGCTACGTTAGTATTTAAACTGAGATTTTATTGAATTTTTTATGCTCAGCATGGCTGAATTCACTCATCAATGAATCGAGCTCGAGTTCTATTTGAAGCTCTGTTATTGTGTTCTAACTAACTTGGTTGCTCCTTAGTGTGTTATAGAACATTAATTTTTAGTTATTTAGTACAGTTTGTTCCCAATTTAAGGTTAGAGGTTAATATAATTTGCTTTGTTGACATGTAATCAAATGAAGCTCAAATTGGAATTTTGAAACTGAAGCTTTAGCTTGATATTGTTGTCCCCTTTCTTAATCATCCTGATCTTGGTATGCAAATATGATTTGGTTTATTCACACCCCTTGTGGTGCATTTAAGAAATTGCATGGGTGTTGACTTTAGATGTAATGACTTTTCTAATGACAATATAATAATATGCCCTCTTTGTTTTACAATTTTTGTAGATTTAATGGAGGGCTTGAGAGAAATCCCAGGCAGGGAGGCGTTGAAACTTCGAGCTGAGGCAAGTCCAATATCCTCTTCATTTATCCATGTATAGACATACATGAACATCTGTTATACATTGACTGTTGGTTGATAACTTCTCTAAAGATGTACCTGCTCTTGTTCTATCTCATGTTATAACTAGGTTGCTTCAATGGCATCACTTTTGAAGCGGCAAAGGGCTATGATGGATAAACAGATAATGAAGATATCCGAGTTAGGAGTTTCTGTTTAGTTACATAAAAGAGATTCTGTTTAGTTGCTGCCTATTTTGTCACAATACTCTTCCGCTCTTTGCAAGTGCTGAAAATTGAAATAAAAGAAAATGCTAAATATTTATTTCTGATTTTTAAAGTTATGAACAAATAACTTCTTTAATTCCTCTTCAAGCATTATACGATGGCTGTACGCAGGTTCGGCATTCAGGTGAAGTTAACATGGGTGCAATTCATTGATCGACAAAGGACATATTTATCTTCAAACTGAACACTTCTAGGCGTTTTCAGTCTTTTGAGAATCAGAAACTACATTGTATATGGCCCAAACGCTTCGGATCTCATTTTTCATAACTTACAGAGCATTCTGACTTGGTTTTCAAATTTTTTATCGTAATCAAGGTGAAAAAATCTAATACAAGCGCCCGTTGAAAGTTAAAAATGAAAAACAAAACCAGTTTTGAAGAAGCTACCAACATTAAGCATTTTTTTTTTCATCGGAGATGCGTTCCCTTTCTTTTACACGAGGCTTCTAAACATGAGCTCGCTTTGCATTTGTAGTGATTACTTGCGTTTTTAATCGACACTAGAATTTAGTACTTGAGTGAAAGAAACGAGAGCTCTGACTGAGCTCCTGCTAAAATACGAATCAAGTCTATTTCCTCATCTGAGTAAAGAGTTCTGGAGGTTTTCCACTTCCTCCAGCACCACGACCAAAACCTGACCCTTGGCCACTGAAGGCTCCAAATCCACCACCTGTACAGATTTGTAAGACAACTTCAGCAAAAGATACAAACGTCAGAAGATTTAAACCAGAGACAAGATTATATATAACAAATACTACCGGCAGCAGCAAATCCACCACCACCACCTGGGGTAGCAAAACCACCAAACCCTCCGCCTGCTGAAACCACAGTGGAAAATCCACCAGCAACTGAAGCTGCACCTCCAAATCCTCCTGAAGCCGAACTGGCAGATCCACCACTACCCGAAGCTGCACCTCCAAATCCTCCTGAAGCCAAACCAACAAATCCACCACCACCTGAAGCTGCAGCACCAAACCCTCCACCACCTGAGGCCAAACCAGCAAAACCCCCAGTGGTAGAACCAATGCCAGCAAATCCACCTCCAGTTGCAGCACTTGGAAAACTACTAGTGGAGCTAGCAGGAGCAAAGCCACCACCAAAACCACTGGCAGAAGCAAAGCCTGCTCCTGGAAGAGAAGCACCAAGTTGTCTTGACTGCCCAAAAGAACCAAGGACAGATCCCAATGCTTGCTGCCCCTGACCAACCTGCGCTGGCTGACCAAACCCAGTTTGAGTAGGAGCTTGTGCAGTTGCTCCAGTACCAAAACCAGAGAATGCACTAAAAGTTGCTGGCTGAGACGGTTGGGAAGACTCTGGAGATTGGACAGTAAAAGATGCAGGCCGGAACAGCTGTCCACTTGGAACCGTCATAGTGAAGGGAGAGCTTGTCGGACTTGTTGTAGCATTACCAAAAGGACTGCCAAATGGGTTTAGTTTAGGAGCAGTCCGGTTTGGAGTTGAGCCAATTCCAAAACTGCCAAGGCTTCCCAAGCTAAGTTCAGTAGCCTGGCTTGTCTCAGGAGCTTCCTCTTCCATTTCATCCTCCTGAGTAACTGCAATGTCCCAACTATCATTCTTTCCACCTGTGGTACTAGCAGAAGTCGAGACCTGTGTTGATAACAGCGTATCGGCAATAGAAGAGTGTTCTGGTTGAGAATTCAATGCCATATTGGAAACAGAGCTTGCTATGCTTGTGAAATTAGCCGGGCTTCCAGATGCCAATCCACTTGAAATTCCTCCTGCAGAGACAGATGACCTCAAAGGTTCAAGCTTTGAACTGGATTCGAACACAGGAGAAGTGAGCTGCACCACACTGACATCTGGTTTTGACTCAGCTTTATCTGTAGAAAGTTGGAGCTCTGTTTTAGACTCTGGAATTGAGTTCACAGAAGGAGTAGATGAGGAAATTGGTGTTTTAGGAGCCTGAAGCGTGGCAGAACTAGAAGAGGGAAAAGTAGTAGATGAAGTAGCTGACAGCGAATACGAGGAAACAATTGGTGAGGAAGAAGTTGTAGGCAAAGAAGCTGATGGTGGAGATGAAGAAACAATTGGCAAGGGAGAAGTTGAGGACACTGATGTTGAGGAAACTGTTTCCTTAGTATCTATAGTGGTTTTAGAACTACTTGAAGATCCACCAAATGATGCTGTGGATGATGAGGTAGCTGAAGATGAAGTTGAAAATGAAAACATCGGAGTTGATAAAGAACTAACCATTGGAGATGATGAAGCAGAAAGGGACAATGAGAATGTAGAAGGTGTGAATGATTTCCCACCAGGCTGGCTTTTGTTCGCAGCATCAAAAATTGGAACTATTCCAGGAAAGGCAGAAGATGTGGGGACAGCAGCTGGGGTTGACACTTGAGCATCACGATTTTTACCAGATTCAACAAACAAGGTTTTTGTAGTTGCTGCCCCATGCTTCTCACTTCCAATTGTTGAACTTTCTGGTACAGTCCCTTTACCATTTGAAATTGGCATTTCACTGGGATTTTTCAGCAGAGATGGTGTCAATGTGGGTGACATTGTAGAAATTGTTGGTTTTTGAAATATGTTCGATTCAGATTGCATGGTAGACTTGGTCTCATTGGTCAACGTGGAATTAGACTTCACATCAAAATAAACCCCACTGCTTAGTTTTTCTGCAGTTACATCGCCAGTGTTCCTAGCATGATTTTGCCATCCCATAGGAGACAATTGGGTAGCTGAAAGAGATGATCGCGTGGAAGCAATATTACTTTGGAACACAGGAGACTTGAGCCCTGTCATTTGTGATGGTCCTGTAGGATCACCGGCCCATTTGAACAAAGTTGATTGGCTTTCAGAAGTCTGTTTTAGGGAAGCATCCTGTAGGCCTGATGAAGATAACGTATATATAAAAATGAAAAATAATCACTGATCTGGTAACTGAATACATATGTATATGCACACGTATAAAAATAGTCTAAAATGGGTCCAGGCTAACCTTTGATTCGTAATGGATTCCAGGATGTTGATGGGGTTGTCCGATCCTTTGGGCGAACAATTGCTGCTCCCTCCAACATGTGAGGGCTTATCTGTTGCTTATCCTTCAACGATGATTTCACTTGACTACACTTCTGATGATCTTGCAAAAGCATCCTCTTCACAGTTGTTTTTGGAGGCTCAAAACTAGCCCAGCTCTGCCACAAGGTAATTAGAGCAAATATATACATAATTCATCAACATCATTGTGTGAAAAGAAAAGATTTCTTGTTAAATAATCCAAGTAAAACTTGTATATGTATATTGAATATGCCTATAATTCAAGGTATACAATTACTTTGTCTAACTCAAATAACTGAAAATGCACTCCTTGGCTTAAATGAAGGGATGGAGGGGGAAGAGAGTATAAAAGAGTGGGGGAAAACGGAGTACTAATTCAAATGCATATTTTGAATAAGATAGATGGCATTATGGTACCTAGTGGGAAAACTAAGTTGGATGAATCCATCTTCCAATGGTTTAGAAAATTCAGGTTGGAGAACTTATAGTACCTTTGGTAGACTTGTTACTGTCAAAGTGAACATGAACTCAAGACAGGTGTGATAATACACATGCAAAATGCAATATACGAAAGGGTAAAATATACAAAGACTTACTCTGTCCAGAGAGTCTCTCCTCCTCCTCGCAGTTTCTGGATCATAACTCTTCATAGCACTTGATTGACGTCTCCTTGACTGATCGTTAGCAGCAGCAGAACCAGAAGAATGTATTAGTTTCTTTATTGAAGACTGATCCATAACTTTTGTCACATCTGGAGAGCTGAAAGAGGCATCATAAGGGATTCCAAGTGTTTCAAACAGCTCCTTCTTTACATTTTGTTGTTTTACAGGTGACTCTATACTCAGCAATGCCATTTGTTTAGAAAGGCGATCAGAAAGCTGCTCTGCGGCTGCTATTTGTGAACTCATTGTGGTATGCAAACTATGCAGTGATTGAATGTGTCTGCAAAAAGAATGGTAAATTCAGCTAGAGAAGAATATCATGAGAAGCCAAAGTCATAAAGCTCCAATCAATTACTTCTTTCATCTACTTCAAATGAATTTCAAGTATTAAATATGGTAACAACCAATTCCTGAAACTTTTTTGTTCCCAGTGGATTGAAAGCACATTGTATTAAAGTGGCATAGAGATTTATCTTTAATAATTGTACCTTGATGTCCCAAATCTGCTCTGAGGACGTCTCTGACATCCATGTACTCCATCATTCTCACCAAATTTATTGAGTTCAAGGCTATTGAAATGCCTCTCTAATTCAATTAACTGATTGATCAAATCCTGGAAGAGAGGGTTACAGCGACTAGTAAAATTTCAAGCTTCATATGTCTATCACAGGTGTAACTGATTACAAGATAATGTACCTGATTTATACTTAGAATATGGCCCCGCTTCAGCTCAAGTTCAGGACTCAACTTCTGGCGATTCCATAAATCCCAATATCGACTGTCAGAAGCCTGCTTAACAATGCCTTCCGTGTATATTTTCCTAGCCAAAACTGAAAGCCAGTTTATGATTATCTAATTGCTAGCTTTTATTTATCACTCTCAAAATCAATATCAACATAATCTAAAGTTACTTCAAATAAACAACAAAAGATAATCCTATAATATTTTGAGACAACAATTCTTCACCTACAAAGCGCTGAAGTATATGAGTGTCAAAGGTGATAGATTTTTCAAACTTTAATTAATGCTATTAAAAACAGTTGAAAGTTATATTAATTCCATTTGACATGTTGTTAAATGTTAATAATCTCCGCCACAATGTCGCTGCATGTCAAATGGCATGGTACAGATCAAACGTACCTTGAACAGTTTTATCAAAAAGATTCTGGATCTCTTGAAGCCGCTCATCCATAATGCTCTACAAACACCAAAGACAGCCAAGATACAGTCTAAGAAATACCAGTGTGCAAAGTACGTTAATGACAATCATGCATGTGCTTCCAAATAGCTAACATTTGAAAATGATTAGGATATATATACTGTAGTACTCAAGACTTGAAAAGCATCCTAGTCCTAGATGCCGCATCATCAATACAAGAAGCAACACACAGTGATGGGAGGAAAGCAATGCTACAGAATTGGCAAAATTCACACCCTCAAGTTAAAAATTTTGTTTTGCACAATGATTTTGTATCTTTCTCTGTTCAGGCAACAGGTGGCTCCTTACATGTAAGGAAAGAATCTACACAAGATTATGCATGTGAGTGCCCATGATTGCATGTAAAGAAATACAGGCTGGATAAGTATAAACATGTAAATGTGCTGCCCGTGTGCATTCAGAATTTTTGTTTTGATAAACAACAAAGAAATTATTGTAGAAGTAAAAAGAAAGAAATACTCAGGTGAATTAGATGTCCATGTACTCACAAGCATACACATGTATGAAATAAATGTAAGAATGAATAGTTACCCGCCACATTCCGCATTTCTCAGAAAGAGAGCCTATGCCCTCCTCCAGTTCTTCAACTTTTTGTCTCTGGAAAACAGTGCAGGCATCCCTAAAGCCTCCTGTCTCTTCTATTGACTGCAGAAGCATATCCAATTCCTTGGTCATTTCTTTAATCTGTCAATGGGAAAAGCAGATACTAAGAGGCATTAAAAAAGAGAAAACATCTGTTGAAAGGAATATATAAATTCCACACCCCAATGAATACCAGGCAGAGAGAGTGAGATAGATGCACAATACACAAACATGTGCAGAGATAGACATGACAACAATAGCAAGAAGCATCAGGAAAGCATGAACATGTGACAAACAAGGATAAAAAGAATCATGAGAAAAAAAGAGTGATAGAGTATAAACCTTTTTCCTTCTTTCAACACTCAAAACTTACATAGCGGGTCTTTGCCAATAACATGATAATTGTGAAAATTTATGCATGACGTAAAGATTTTAATACTAGAATACGTTTGCACAGCAATTTATCAAACAAATTTCAAAAAATATTATCCAAGAATCGATATGTGCAAGGTAATAAACAGAGATAATAAGACATTCATTACATTGCCAGATTGCTTTGACAAGTTTGGTTCTGAATTTGGCAATCCTGAAAGCGTGGCTGTTTTGTAGTCATCCTTGGAAGGATAAAGCTTCTGGTTGTGAGACTTTCCTGATGCAAAATTTTGTGGCAATGAAAATTGTGAGCTGCGAACGGACGGCAATGATTCAATTTTCCCCGCCCCTGTTGAAGCTCTGTCACCATCGCCATGGACTGGTTTAGCAGAAAAGACTGGGGTTAAACTGCCAGTTGCATCTTTAGAGGATAAAGGTTTTCCAACAAAGCTACCAGAAACATTTGGAGCCCCTAAACTAGAATTTTCATATGTTTTTTCATGACTATGACTAGAGGGTAAAACTGGTAATTTGACACGGGAGTCCTCCGATGATATGAAATTTCCACATGACTGTGACTGAGAAGACAAACTCTGTAGGCCAGCTGATCCAAAATTTCCTTGTGCTTCCTTACCAAACTCTAAGCTTTTCAATAGATCTTTATGACTTGACAAGCTTGGGGTATCAGTTGGAAATTTTCCAACAAATCCAGTACTTCCCAATCCAAATCCACCAGTATCTTGTGTTCCTGTCTTGCTGGAATCCCTTACCCCAAAACTAGTCACCTCAGGGAGCGATGCCTTAGGAGGTGACTGTACCAAATTTGTGCTTTTCTGTAGAGAATTCTGTATTTGTTGACGGTCTTTATTTTCCAATTCCTGACTGTTAGAGATGGATATGGATGTTGAACTCTCATACTTGTCAAAACCCTTTAGGTTGCTTTTGGCGGTAACACCACAAGTATCATCTGTGTCAAGTTCCTTTAACTTCACACCCTGCGACTTAAAACTGGAAGCTACCGGTTCTATCTTTTGTAACCCTGATCCAGAATAAACTCTAGGCAGATTACTATCGACAGGAACCACAGCAGGCACATCATCTTCCGCATCAGAAAGGGTAAAATCAACATCAGGTGAACACGATGGTCCTGAAACACTATGGTTAACTTTAAGTCAATGCCTATTTTAGTCTAAGTCCTTGCCTCATAGATAAATACACCATTGCAAGGTACATAATGTCATGCTGCCTCATAGATAAATACACCATTGCAAGGTAAATAATGTCATGCTGCTTCGCCCTGACTAAAGATGTGTACTAGAGCAGCAATGATCACAAGATGATTCAATGCAAGGCACAATCAAGAATAAAATAATTGAGATCTACCTGGCAACATGGAACATATTAAGCTTTCCATCCAGAGTAAGACACATAAGAATAAAATATGGTGAAAGTTCTTTTTCTTCAACTCCAAGTTGGACTTTGACTTTTCCACAGAGTGAAACTTTATCAATGCAAAGTCCCATGATCAAATTATCATTACCATTATCTGAAACAAGGTCCATTTAAGCAAATGAGTATCACATTAGAATACAGAAAATCCACAATTAGCATAAATTAACTAAACAGAAACAATGTAATTACTATTAGTTAATAAATAATCAAAAAGCAATCATTGAAATAATGTATATCAAATTCAAGCTGTACACTCCATCTGTGGAATCTTCAAGTAGACAATAATAAACAATGCAAATTGATTGTTATAGCCCCTTGATCCCTTCTCTAAAAAGAATATTTTAATGAAAAAAATAAAGAACTTTATTGCTGTTCGTATTAAGTCTGAAATGCATGTTTAACCACCTTGAAGCTTAATCCTTGGGATCCACTTATCTCGATTTATATCAACAACTGCGATGTCATTCTTTTCATCATCTAGTGACCATCTGAGCAACACAACATGGTCATCTATATTCTTCCTGTTTGCAGAAATTGCAAGCCCCCTGAAATTAAAGAAAAAACAGATTTTAATTTAGAACTGCTACTGTATGCAAAACTAAACAGATACGTTATAGAAACTTTATAAGGAAATATTTTGACGGTTATCCCTAAAAGAGGCATATGGTACAAGACCACCGTCCCAGAGCAAATATACAAAAATAGTAACAGTCAAATAGATAGCGAGTCATATAAAATTCTAAGCCATTTAAAAATTCTGACCTACTTAAGTCACAATGCACTACTCTAGAGAAATTAATAACTGAAAGAAAAGGATCAAAGATGAGCAAAATAATTTAAATGTCCAATCATAGTGAATATCTGAAAACAAGCAAAAAGGATCCTGTCAGATTACAAGTTAGAATTAGTAGCAAAGAGAAAATATACTTTCAATCTGAAAACATTAATAATGCACACAATTTATTAAATATTATATAAGTGCAGTGGCTTCTAGTTTTGAAAGACTTGAACGGACTTTCCCTCTTATGTTTTAACTTTTGGGCAGAAATCTCTTCTTCCATGGCATGTCAATTTTTAGTTTTAGGCAATGAATTTGCACATTTTTCCCAAAAAAGATAATTGTTTATTAACTCAAGACGGATATCTCCAATGTCTAAATGCTGTAGATTCATAAATAAATGTCACTAACTAGAAAATAGGAACTACAGTTTTTCCATTTAAAAAATGACTGTTTTTGCAGCAAAGCACACACCTTACAGAATTACAGAACAGGGATTGAGTCCAAATACTCTTAAATTCTTTGTCCACTAAGCATAAATGTTTTTTTTTTCCTTGGCAAAACATGTGTTAGACCTCAAGCTGAAACCGCACTAACTTGCATGCATAGTATAAATAATTTATGAGTTAAAATTCAAGCATGCTTTGATATTATATTTTTAAGGAAAAAAGAAAAGAAAAGTACTTTAGTCTAGAAAAGGGACTGAAATAAGTTCAATATTCATGAATGGTAAAGATGAAAAAAGTAACATTTCTGAAGCAGAGAGAAACAAGAAAGGAAACTTCACAGATATGAAGTTCAAATCAGCGTACCACCGTTCAACGTAAGTCAAAAACAAATAAGGCCCAGTTCCAGACGGAAGGATGTCATCAATGACATCTGAAAATACATCACTGAAGGATAGAACAACTGGCTCTGAAGAAGCCTGCAAGAAGTATATCATGCAATCAACATGTGGTAATATCAATAAGAAAACCGATTGTATTAGTCATTTCTCTTGCTTCTACTGTGGTTATTTATTACCATTGTTTACACTCTACAAACTTCCATGAATTGAAAACCTCAATAGCTTATCACAAATAGAAAAATAAAAAAATTATTTTAACCAAAAGGATAGTATAAATCATATCTCAAAACTTGTCATTTCCAACCTCTTATTCTATGATAAAAACAGTAATAAGATAAACTAATTCAAGTTTCAAATGCAATTCTTTAGGAATTTGGGGAAAAAAAAGGGATTAGTAACTAACGTCAGTAATTTTTCCATCTTTACTTTGGATCACTTGGACGAGGTAATTTTCCTCCTTTCCATCCTCAGTCAATTGAAAGCATCCTATGATAATGCAATCACGCCGTACCCACCTGATAGAATCCACTGATGCAATTATTCAATAAATATTTCAGTTTCAAAAATTGATATTGCAGAAATTTTAGCTAGAAAAAATAATTAACAGAGTTATTTCAGGGAAAAAGACATCCACTCAAGAATAACAACATTAATTGCACTTGGCAAAGTTTATCTATCATTTAAAATTTTGGAAGTTTGTATATAATATAGCCCATCAACCCCTTTCCCCACTCTTTTATCTTATTCACCATCCATAAGAAACCCTAATATAGCTTACATACTAAAAAATTCGCAGATTAACTCTAGTATTTACTTATATAGCATTCAAATAATAAACAAACACAACTTCTAATAAATAAGCATATGGAAAATCAATCCATGTATGAAAGAGAACTCCTTGGGTGTTTTGATTCTAGTGAAAGCAAGAACTCAGAGGTGCGTTTCTCATAAATAAACAAATAAAAATAAAAGCATAACACACCAAAGTTTTAGTGTTACCTTTCACACTGCAATTTACATCACAATCACCAACCCAGGACTTGAATGAAAGTGATATGGGCAACCTTTCCTTGAGTTTAGATGTCAGGATGCTAAGAACATTCTTTTTTGCCACAGCAACAAATTTTCCCTTCACACTCCATTCAACTATGACAGAGAAAAGCCAAAACAAGAAAGAATTAAACCTATTACCAGAAAGTATCACAAGTGAAATTCAACTCTCTTTCTTAAAACATGCAGAACACATGCTCAATGGCAAAATATCAACTAAAACCAAGAAGCACGCTTCCCAATTTTTATTTTGTTTTTAAAGCTGAAATAAGTGAAGAACATTTCAAAGAGCTTTGAAGCCCAGAACCTCTATAAAAGTAAGTCCGAAGGCTGAATTGTGAAGAAGAAAATAATATAGCCTACTTTTGTCAGAAGATAAGAATTTTGAACAAAAATAATTACTTATATTACTTGCTATAAATGGCTTTTCAGCTGTATATTACATTGCAACATGTTTCCTCGATTGATTGAGTATATAACCGGTCAAAGATGGTGTAAATTTATAGCTTGATTTCCAACAAACACGAGGATAGAAGCATCAAAGCATTATATCACCAAGAGTCCAACAAACTAACAATTAACAAGTAAAGATATCCGCATATCATAGATAAGGCAAGTAAAAAATACATACCAGCATCAACATTGTCCATCACATCTTCAAGAGGGCCATTAACACCTCCACGATATAGTCTACCAACATTTGAAAGAGCAAGAAATGAATTTTCCGGCTTCTTTCTCCATCGTATGTCCTTAACATAGGTTGACCCATTGAGAGAACAGGAGAAAGATGGTTTAATTTCCTGCACAACAACATTACAACCAAAAATGAGACAAACTGACAATTCATGAGCAAGTCTCAAGCAACAAAAATTTGAACATAAATCCAATCAAATGGTATAATAATCCACATTCACTTTCTCTCCAAGAAACAGAATTCTGGTGGTTAAAATTAAGAAAAGACAACTTTCATGAAGGGCTGGAAATATCACAACTTTTGTTCTTTTTCACATCTCAACTAATGTCACTTGCAGCCCGATGTCCCTCCTAACAATTAACTTCATTATAAGTTTGAAATAGTTGTGCGTCTGCTTAATTTCAAAATGAACCAGCTAATGTGTATGGTAAAGATGGACTACTTTTATTTGATAATTAGTGATTTCATTCCCACGATTAAAAGTAACTACAAAACAGCAAATGATTGCATTGAATTGACCGCCACAAAAAAAATGGCTTATAATCTTGACACATTTCCTACACAAGGTAGTGCTAGTCTTATAAACCCTAAACCCCTAGAAAGAAGAAAAAGGGTACCTTATTGAGTAGGGAATGAACGGAAAAGAAATGAATATGTGGGGATTGATAAAGTGAAACGGCAAGGGTGGACTCATCATTGGACAAAGAAAGAATATCAACATTCTCATTCTCAAATGGAACATCAACAACGCTCAGTTCCTGTACACAACAACGTGTCCCATTCTCTTTCATCTCTTTTGCCGCATCAATCACGTCGTTGGTCCTCGCCACGCAAAACCCTAACATAAACAGTTGATCAGCTGAATATTAATTAATTTAAATAATTAATAAATTAAGGATTCCGAAATTGAGAAGCGTTGTGTCACTAACCGGAGGAATGGGCGGCGAAGATGAGTTGGTGAGAGAGTTGGGAGACGGCGAGAGGAAGAGAGGGAGGGTTTTGGAGGTCGAATTGAGAGTCGTCATCTCTGATTATTGGAATCGATTCCCCGATTTCATCGAAGAAGAAATCGTTGCTTTCGATACGGCCGCCTTCAATTTCTTCTTCTATTTCGATTCGAGTTGGAGTTGCCATTTCCAGCTATCAGAAACCAGAACCAGAACCAGGGCGGGAAGATGATGAATTGATCATTGATCAGTCTTATATTTATTTATTTATTTAACGTTCCTGCTTCTGGGGTTTACATGATATCCATAGACAACTTAAACCCTCACATTAATTAGTTAACGCATAACTTTTTAAATACAGATTATTCAAATTAATTTTTTAAAAGTAAATTTTTTATATATAAATAGAATTTTTATTAAAAAAATCTTGACGAGTTATCAATAACAACTTATATAAAAATTTATAAAATAATTTATTTTATAAGCCTTTTTAAAGTAGTATTATTAGAAGATAAAATATGATTTTGTAATAAATATGATATTTTAGATAATTTAATATTTAAAAAATATATATTTCAGTTTTTATTCTTGAAAACTTAAAATGTATGCTTTTGTAAGTAAGGACAAAATTTGTTTATTAAATTCTCAAAAGCTCGACTCAAATTACAATAAAATAATATTAAAAATTTATGAAAAAAGCTTTTATGGTTTAATAAGTATTTTTGGCCATTAAACCCTACTTAACATGTACTATATCTCTAATTATTTATTTACTTTCTGTTAACTTCTTTTTTTTTATGCATTGAAATTACATATATATAATCGATAACATCATTTTATTAATATTTTTATATATAAATAAAAAAATGAACATATATCTTCATTCTAGTTATAATAATATGATTTTTGTGGTTAAGTAATTTGCGATTTGCCTATAGTTTGGATGTTGGAGCTTTCTGTTTTTTTTTTTTTTTGAATTCTGTTATACACAGATTGCTACTGATATTACATCAGATATTACAATTACAATATTTACAATCGTACTAAACAATTGGGACCACCGTCATACATTAATCAACTGAAGCACTTGCCCAAATACTTTAAACTCTCTCTAATATTCGAGGGGTGCCTACTCCATTCACATTTCGTAAGGGAGAGACTGTCTCCACTCAATTAGTTGATAATTAAGGAAGAACTGAAACTAACCTCCATAATGCTCTTATAGAGGATCGAATCCTTATACTCAACAGTCAACATTATAAATGCAAGACTTCTTACATTGGATCAAAGGCCCATTGGTCGGAAGTTGGAGCTTTCTGTTAATTTGCGTTTCTTGGGCTTTGTTTTTTTTGGATTTCACTTTTCATTTTCCTCTCAAAATGTTTTTCATTTCCCACCTAATTCTAGTTCCCTCTTAAAATAAAATCAATTCCAACTGTCCCTAACTGCGTTTTACTGTTCTATTCTAACTTCTTCAAAAACCCTTCTGTTGTGATGGATCTTCACCTTACTCGCTTAGTCGCTTATTCTCGATTTTGGGTTGTTCCTTTATTTTTGCCCGGATTATCATGTTTGCTTTGTACCACTATTGTTGAGCAAGTTTAGCTTTGTTTTTCCTGCTCTATTCTTCTACCTTCTTTTCCTTTGTTCTGCTTTAGCTTGTCTACTACGTCAAGGGCCTTTAGCCATGGCCCGTATGCCATTTATCCTCTCAACTGGTTTCTATATTTAGGTAGCGTTTATTTTTTTGTCTGAAATTTAAATAGGTCTGAATTTTTCTGAAGTCTGAATGGATCTGAATACGAAAATTTAAATGACATGTTTATTTTTCTTTTTTTAATACCTGAATATATGTGGCATCTTGTTTGTTTTTACAATAAAAAACATCTTAAATTTGGTTATCTGACATTTATGTCCTTATAAATTAAAATAAAAAAAAGAGGATTAGATTTTATAGTTTAGGAAATAAGTTATTTTACAGAGGTATTTTTGGAATATAATATTTACTTGTCATTCAGACATTTTCCCATTAAGATAAAAGTCACGAATGTTTACTTTTTCTATTCAGATGTAAATGTCTGAAAATCATATATAAATTCCAAAAAACAAACAAGTAAATTTTAGAAAAGGTTTGAAATTAATAAAATTTCAAACTTAAGACATTTAACAAACAACTTCTTAGTCCACTCTCTATATTGATGTCCAACGTAGCCACAGGTATAGCAAAAGTCTGGTAACATTTCATACCATACTAGTATGGGGATCTCTTTTGCTTCATTTTATTTGCTTTTCTCTGCATTTTCATTTTCTTCTTGCTCCTAACTATCTATCTCATTTTTTATCCTCTTGCTTCAAAAACATAACCTTTATTAATTAATGATTTATTAATGTCTACAGAGATACATAGCCTGATATACTTGCCAAAGCACGCCCCTCACACATCTTTGGCTATCTGTGGCAATCTCTTTAACCCTTCCAATAAATTCGCTCAACTCCCGCATCGTCTACACACCCATGCACATAATGGATACTTTGAGAATTTGGACCCAAAATAACACGTGTAAAATCTATTTTGTTACTACACCTGTGCCTGTTGGTTCCGCCAGACCAATTAAAGCTTTGTCAAAATGCCATGGCGCTCATGCTAACACTTTTCGTTTATCAGATTCATTCCCAAACTGAAATCTAATGATGTTCTCCCCCATTTCTTCAATTTTGACTTTCCTTATTGTTTTCCATACTGGCAGTAAGGCTGTTTTAAAACCCTCATTTTTCACTTCTCTGTTCAGCAACACTTTCCCCACCAAGCACCCTGCAAGTATCTTCTTACCTTTTCCCTTCATTTCGCTTTTAAAAGTTACTTTTCCTCTTGTTTCTCCATTTAGGGATATTGCTTTGCACTTCTTTATTGGTTCCTCAATGTCCATATTTTAAAGACGCCCCTGAGAACACTAACAAAAGGATTGTGGCTTTGCTCACCACCTACTATTGTCAAATGCTTTATCACTCTCGGCCAACCACTCAAGAAGAGAGAACAAACTTTGATAATACTATCTAACTAAAAACACCCGACACTTCGTGGGTGACTTAAAGAGTCATAGCGACTCACTTTGACATTTTTATTCTGTTTTTCAGAGAAAAACGAGAAGAAAGACTCTTATGAAACCTGATAATCAGACAAAAACAAGAAGAGAGACTCTCACGAAACTTAAAAATAAGTTATATATGGAGCTGTTAACTAGAGACTTGTTTGGTATGTAGGATAACTCTTGGGATTGGATAAATTGTGTTTAATCTCAAGCTTATTCTTTGAGAAGATTATAGCGTGAGATTTGAATTCAGTGTTGAGTTAATCTTTTACAAAAATACAATTAGTAATTATTAAATAATAATATAAAATTAATAAAAAATCTTAACTGTATATTACGATACATGCATAAATATTAGAAAATTATAAAAAATTGAGTATAGGTCAGCTCAACAAGATCCAAATCCTATAGGTTAGTATAAAAGTTATGAGACCCATCCATTAATAAGACAAAATCGTAAAAAGCTATCCCACTCACCCCCTTAATATTAGTAAATTAATTACTTATATAATAATAAATTATATAATTCATTATTAAATTATAAAATTAATAAACTATTTAGTATAATTATTTTTTTACAAATATATTTCATAAATAAATAATGTTTTATGAAATTTAATTTATTTTTTTAATAAATTTCATTCACCTGAATTCAAATAAAAATTAATCCTATTTTTAATCAATAATAATATAAAATATGCATTTTGTAAGGTTAAAAATATTTATTTAATTAATTAATTTAAATAATATTTGTAATATCATAATTTCTTTTTGACACTCAATTACAACACTATTTTAAGTTATATAACTATTAAATAATTTTATAATTTTAAATTAATTATTTAATTAGTATTAAAAAGATTAAGTTAAATTTTTTACAAAATTATCAATTATTAAATAATTATAATATAATAATAGAAATAATTAAATAAATTATATATATTTAAATAATATCATTGGTATAATATATAATACAAATTTTTTAAGGTTTTAATAATAAAAAATAAAAACTGTAATGTTAATATAAATTATTATAAATAAATAAAATAAAATATTTTATAATTATAAATAAAAATATTAAAATATTTTAAATTTAAAAAGGTTTTTTATTTAATATTAAGTGAACTTTCATTTGTAATTCGTAAACAATTCCATTGAATTATAATTAAATAAATGTTTATTTATTTTTAATTAGTTTTAATAATAAAATTATTGTTAAAGTCCAATCTAATTATGAACTATACCAAATAGAAAATAGTATTAACTATAATATAATTCTATTTAAAATGCACAGAATTTCTGAATAAAGAATCATTTTGGAAAGGGAGATTGCATTGCATGTCGGTTCAATTGTTATAGATTGAAAAATCCTGATGGTTGCATAATCAATCACTGAACATACACACACACATTATTAATATATATATATATATATATAGAGAGAGAGAGAGAGAGAGAGAGAGAGAGAGAGAGGGAGATCCACATTATTAAGAATGGTGAGATCTCAAACTCAAAAGTTGAGAGACTTGGTATTGAAGATGGAGGAATTAGCAGTGTAAGCAAGTAATCACCGGTTTCATGGTGTGGTTTCAAGATTCCATAAAAGCTTTCTTTGTGCTCAAACTTACATTTACCAATACATTAATTGATTTCTTAACCCCAGGCCCCAGCTAGCCTGCCCTTTAATTTTATTATCTTTCCCAGTCAGCCGCTCATGTCTCATCTTATGTGCTTGCTTCTAGGTGCTTTCTTGAGATCCAACTCATGGAATGGCATGGTAGTGTGCTGTATATATATATATATATATGTATCATTTCTATTATTATTATTATTATTAGCAATGAACAAGTCCTTATTTTTAATTATAAAATGCGAACGTCTGCTGCTAAGATAGATTGTTGAACATATTATATGCATAGTTGTACTTTAATTTGGTATACAAATAAACTCCAAAGATCGAGGTTAATAAAGCATAACTGGAAACCAACGTATATATAGTTTTGCCATTGATCACACTCCCAAGTGATTATTCTTTCGTAGCTATATATATCTAAACAAAACTCAAGCAACAAGCCTTTTATAACTTGGGGTAACTCACAATGCCTAAGAGCAGAAAAAAAAAAAAAACCGGGCACTTTAACATGTTGAAAACATATTTTCCTCTCTTTGTCTCACAGTTACGAGTCTAAAGTTAACCAATATCATATCAGAAGCAAAGCCAACCAACTTCGGGTGGGTGAAAACGTTTCTTCGCCTCAGCCAAATTCATTTCCACAAGTCACTAAACCACCACACATCAGAAAAAATGAAGCCTATATATAAATAAACGTATATATAGTAGAGGCAGAGAGGCCTTCTGCTGTTTAATTTGTAGATAGCCTCGATTGACTCAGATACCAAGCCCAACAAAGATATATAGTCAGGCAAAAATCCACACGGCGGCTATGTTAAAAATGCCCACCATGTTTAAGTTTAACCTTGTTACGCTTGACGAGAAATGATGAAGTGAGCAAATTTGCAAGTGATTCGGCCACCTGATCAAGTCTGCTACTACTTGTAATATATATACTTTAGTAAAAAAACTAGAGACAAAAAGAAAAGAAAAGAAAAGAAAGTCTTGCTGAAAGTTAGAGGTTATTTAATTATGGGAGAACTGGAGATGGAAGTGTGATTATGGTTAATTAGCTGGTGAGTTAGAACTGGCGGCCGGTGTAAGTTTGGCCAAAATTCCAGTTGGCTGGAGCTACATTATTGGAGATGACAGTGCGGCCATCGCTAGTTGTGACCTTGAAAGACAGGGCTTGGCCATTGAGGTAAGAGTTGCTCTGCCAGTTCTGCCCCCAATTCCTGGACAATGCTTGCCAGCCAGTTTTAGAACCTTTTATGGACACAGCAACAACATCACCTGCTCCACCAACATTTGTTATCAGCACTAGATTGAAGTAAGAATGTCCATTGATTGTGAATCTGATCCCTCCACTCTTCTTGCAGGCGACCCTGAAGTTATCAAGAGTTCAGAACATCAGTACGCCTGTACTTAATTTGCACGTACGGGTAAAAGTGAGAGAATTAGCTAATCTTGGTTTGTTTCGTTTCATATATTTTTACCTCCTGTATTGAACCGGAACTATGCCGGCTTTGTACTGAGCGATTTTGAGGAATACAGGCTGAGAGAGATCAAAGTGATGAAGGGGAGGATTACACCAACCTCCATTGGTATTAGAGAGAGCAAAATTTGGCGGACAGAAATTAGTGGCAGTGACTATAATGGAGCCTGGTAAGCACCATCTATTGTCATTTACACATTTAATAGCATAACAAGCTCCACAATTCAACCCATTGTTGAATAAAGCTGTGCTCACCGCAGCTGTGTTTGTTCCATAACCTTGGCTGTAAAGATTCCCATACCCACAAGCCCCACCTGTATCAATCATTTAACAAATTAAACTTTCATTATATAACAATTCAAACATCTATTTGATTCATCAATCTTTTTTTCTTCCTGAAACTTACCCATTGTGCCAGAAGCATCACCACCTCCATAGAAGGTAGCATGAGCATTAGTCCACCCGGCTCCTTTTCCAACAGCTGCTTTAAAAACTGTGAAAAGGGCTATTATGATATAGCCAAGAATTGCCATTATCTCTTGCCTAAAATGTAAAATAGAAATTTAAGTGAATCTAAGAGAGGGAAGACAAGAAGAGAATGTGAGAATATGGCAAGCAACGGAGGAACTGCAGTTGCTTATATAGAAGAGGATGCAGAGGCCAGAGGAAGTGGGGGATTATAATATTAGTTTATATTTATGGGTGAAAATGTAGAATAAGGAACCTTGTAAGAGCTGTATTTTTAATAACTATAACTGAAACTGAAACCGTAAAATTAATGATAAGAAGCACTTTCAACTACTGATTAAAAAATTATTATAAAAATTAGCATAGTGGTGCAGTCAGGTGGACTTTTGACCTCCATTTTCAATTCCAAGATAGATACCTCGGGAATCCGCATTTATTGATTATAAAGAATGGTCGAGTGGAGCTGAAATCTTAGTGAGGGAATGTGTGATGTTCCGTCTTATTAGCAATAACAATGGTACTTAATTCTACAGCAACCAAGAAAGTTTGTAGAAGAAACTTGATAATGTACATTAACAGATATTATGAATGCTCTCTGGGTCTGGGTGCCTTTCAAAAGAATAAAATGAAACAAAAACGAAAAAGATAAGAGAAAAATAAGAAGTCTTTTTGAATAGAAGCTGTATTTCTGAATAGCTTCCTTGAATTTGAAGCAAGAAATCAGAATTTTATTTCGACTTTCCTACTGAAATATTAAGATTAGTTAATGTCCAAGGTTTTCTATAATTAATAAACAGATTAAGCCCTTTCAAATTGAATTTTAAGCCCCTAAGAATTGAAGTTATTTTACTAGGCAAAATCCAAACCCAAACCCAAATCCAAATCCAAATCCAACGCGGCCAATGACGTCCTACACCATAATTTTATTACCATTTTACCTAAAACTCTCTCCTTTAGCAAATTCTTCATCTAATATTGCTACGAGAAAAGATTCACATGATCCTCAAGTTGAGAATGAAGCGAAAATCAAAGAAGAACAGATTTTGGCACAACCCATAAACAACGTTGAGGGGCTTCATTAACATTCCATAGAAAAGAGGAAGTGGACAGCACAAATTAACTTTGATCAGTGGACAAGTCTTTTTGGTTCCTGTTCTTTGATTCTTTCCAAGCATAAGAGATTGATATTCCGAGCATCCCATTGCAAAGCAAACTTGTTGGTCTTTGACTCTTCTGCTTCTATTAAAGAATTTTTATTAGGCCACAGACCGATGAAAAGTACTTTCACTTTGACTGTTCAATTAATGCTCTAGGAAGCTGTGTCGAAAAAGGCCAAAAAAAGGTTTGCTTTGGCCGTCCCTGTAAGGAACCAAACTTATTTCAGCTGACTTTTGGCATCAATACTGGGGAAATATATAAAAACTTGAAAAGTTTACCAGAAGTTTTGGCTACCTCAAATTCAGTGTCATATGGATTAAATCGAGAAGTGCTTCGCATGTGGCAAACCGTGCTGCTGCAGCTTAACAAATTGACTAGCTAGCTTCTGATCAGCTTTCCTTTTAAATTTATTCATCTTTTTAGAAAATTAAAGCTTTTCCCTTCTCTCTAATTATCTTTATTAAACAACCTTAGCTGTAACCATCTGTTATTAATGCTCAAAAGCATTAGTGCTGCGGCACCCTTTGAGTAGAAAAAACAATTGTTTACTTTTACAGATCAACAGACACTAGTATACATAGCATCAGCATGTTCATGTATATGCATGGTTGCTGCTGTTTGCTAATAATTATACATTCACGTGATTAAAGTTGTGATGCTAAATATATAAAAGTTTTTTTTACTTTGAAACCCCACATGCAATTAATTCCCACATCTTTTACGCACTGTATTAATAAATCAGCATGCATTTTATCATATTGCACCACACAGCCTAATTACTTCAATTCACGTACCTCATATGATTAGAGAAGATTAATTATCGCATAAGCAAGCATGCGATGATGATCTGTATACATTAGATAGCTCTCATGGGACTCATTTTTCGAAGTCTATTAATGACTTCTTTAATTTTTTTGTAAGCAAGAAGCAACCCCACTATCTCGTTGCCACCAATCTCTCCGAACATTTCGGATTGTATATATATATATATATACACAGAGAGAGAGAGAGAGAGAGAGAGAGAGAGAGAGAACAACAATGAATAAATGATATTGAATTACTAATAAACACTGACTGATATGCTGCAAAAAATTGTCCAAGATCGATGATCATTAATCATCATGATTTTCACATGCTTCGTATATTATTATTATGACATCTTAACTTATTGATTAAAATAATTTATTGGTTCATATATTTCATATATATAAGTATTCTCAGGTGAGGGCACTCTCATTTTTTCATTATGTGGACATATTATTAAATAAAAAATTATTTTAATAAATTATATAATTTTTAAAAGGAAAATTATCACTGTATCACATTTATTTTACTTTATATTCATTCAACCACTACAAAATTTTAACATATTTTTTGCACTACTTTTTTTTTTTAAATTTATATTAATTAGCCACTTTTGCACGAACACCATTAAATAATTTAAACGAAATGATAATTTTACCCTTAAATAAATTAAAAGACCATTTTATCTTATAAAAGCTTTGAAAAATAAAAAATAATTATAAAAATATCCCTAAATTTAACAAAAATAAATCCCAAATAGAGGTGCTAAGCTGATTTTTATTAAATTTAGATTTTGTAAAATTTTAATAATTATTTTTATTAAAAAATTTTAAAAATAAAATTTTTTAATAAAAATAACTAAGTTTATTTATTAAAAAAATAAATCCCAAACTTTTAATAATTTAGGAGATTTTTATTAAATCCTAAAATTTTGCAATTATTTTTATAATTATAATTTTTTATTAAAAATAAAAATTATAATTTTGAGACTTATTTTTATTAAATTTAGGGGTATTTTTATAATTATAATTTTTTTTTATTTTTCAAAACTTTTATAATATAAAATGGTCTTTTAATTTATTTAGGGGTAAAATTATCATTTTACTTAAATTATTTAACAGTATTAGTGTAAAACAGTAAAAGTGACTAATTGATACAAATTTAAAAGGAAATGTGGTGCAGATAACATGTTATAATTTTGTGGTGGTCAGATGAACATAAAGTAAAACATATGTGATGCAGTGATAATTTTCTTTTTTAAAATTAAAGAACTTACTTCTACGTTACAAAAATATATATTATGTTAGATTTAGTTAATAGCCTACGAGCATATCTTCTTAAAGTGACAGCTCTAGCATTTTTTTTTTAACCCAATTTTTTCTCCTTATTCGTCGGGAAAGACAAGAAAATTTCAGGCTTAGCAAAGTTTCTCTAGAATTTCTTGAAGATTTGAACTCCATAGTTGTCGATAGAACAAGCGTAGATAAAAAATTTCAAGGTAGCAAAAATTCTCTAGAATTTCTAGCAGATTCGAAGCCATAGTTGCTGATAAAACGAGAGTAGACACTTTCAGCTGTTTCCTACTCACACCAGCCCATATCCTTGCCTTTCTATCAATCTCTAAAAAATAAGATATGTAACAGACTAATCGGGATGTTTTGGATAAATATCACCACTAACATCATATCATATCATGCATGTCATATCATATCATCCCACCCAATCATAAAAAAAGAAACAAAGGGAAAAAAAATCATATCATCCCAAAATGCAATCAGGATTCGAATTTCAAAATTCTGATCTCATTCTCAATAGATTTAGATAATAATTAACTATCTAGGCATATACATGTATGTATCTAGATGCATTTGAATATAAAATACCCTGCATATGAAAATAGGAGACTGCAGATTCATTTCAAAAAGGATAAAAGCCATGAATTGATTGACTTTTTTATATCAATGCATGATACAAACAAGACTGATAAATTTATTGCAACATAAGGTTGTAAACCAAATCTAGCTTCCTAAACACTAACTATATAATAAACACTCTAGCTGGCTAAACCGGCCCCACCATTATCATTAGCTGCCTCAACTGCCATTGCTGGCTTCATCGTACGGTATGATCCATTATTATTATTGTTGTTCTTTGAACATTAAGCCAGCTTCCCTCTCCTATTTGTCATCTGCATAGCAAATCTCCTCTCGATTTCGTGTCTCTCAGCTCTCCTCCTCAAGTTCTGCTTCTTTATTAATCCCGGATGCTGATGATGATGGTCGACACGAACAAATTTGCTATGATGTATCATAGGCACCGGCATGGCCTCAAGGCCCATCAGCCTTGCAACCACCCCTGGTTTGCACCACACCACACTACCCTCTCTACTTGCTCGGTCACCATGACCAGAAGGACCATCACCCCAGCTTATCGATGCTGATGATGATGATTTTCTACCATTAATTAGTACAGTACCATCACCACCCAAGTTGTTTCGAAACGATGACCGGTACATTGCATCCTTGCCATCAAGTGAAAAGCGGGGGTATTGATTCAGTGCATTCCTTGCCGAACGTAAGATATCTGAATTGTTAACGCATGACATTCTGCCACGGACGCTGTATTCATCTAGCTTGGCCCTTTTGGTCAATTCTTCCTCTATCTCGAGCTGTAATATCATCTCCTCCAACGTGGGCTGCCTTTCTTTTGATGAAACAAAATTGTGATGATCACCGCTATTGAGAGAGGGAGTGACCGTGCAATAAGAGGATTCGTGGTTGAGTTTGTGTTGGTTTAGGGTTGAAGTTGAGCCGTCGTTGTTGCAGAAAGTTGTGAAGCTTTTCTTCATCTTGGCAGCCAGAGAGTTTTTGAAGAGAAAGAATGAGAGGTCTTTCATTGGATGAGGGACTATCACTTGGTTGATAAGGTGCATAATGTAAATTGAAGGGAGGCGTGCTTGATAAATTATGAATCGTGAATGCACTTAAAGCATTGAAGCGGTGGTAGATTTTAGTGGAATCAAAATATTAGACGTAATGAATTGATGGTCCTTAATAGCAATCACATGACGAGAGTGAGCATTTCACATGTTTCTTCCTTCGCTCTCATATCTCAAAAGCTATTAAGATTTTGAAACTTATGCATATTTATTGGACAATTAATCACCCTAGTCATTAATTAACTAATGATCAAAAGGATATTTCACCTTTAAATGAAAGAAAAGAAAAGCATGGATCAATGGTAAAACCTCTTAATTCAAAAACTTAAATTAATAGAGAGAGGTTCGACATTAGTATTGAGGACAGAGCTGAAGATGTCTCTTTACATGAGATGTGAACTTAATTAATTAGACAATAATACATTGTTGGATGACTAAAAAGTTTGCGCGTGGAGGTGTAAAATCCCGAAAAAACTTCTTCGAAGCTTAATCAAATAGAAAAGGGTTTAACACTAGACATAAATGTCGACTAATATGCTTAAAGGTGGAAGCCATGCAACAACAAAGTGTTGGCTCCACTGGCAATGCAGTCCCCTTAAGTGGCTTGATTGGGTTTGCTCCCCAGTTCGAGTCGCAGGAAAGTCGTTTTTGTTGGGAGAACCTGTGCCTCCTGGTTCGAGCGGGGATTGATTCAAGCGGAGACTTCTAGTTTAGATTGTGGTACGGGCTTAAAGGTGCCTCCCACGATTGGGACCCTCCCCAAAATACCAAAAAAAAAAGGTAGAAGCCTTGCACATTTGAACAGGAGTAAAGATGTGGTTGGTACAGGGTTTAAAAATAAGAACAAGCTGGTAGTTGGATAAATCATGCAACTACGCAAGAATTAAACATAATGTGCAGGTAAAAAGCAGTTGATGAGTAATTATAATTGGGGTCTGTCCCGAGGAAGATCAATATTGTTACTGTTTTGACTTCACATGTGATTCACTTCTCTTTAAATTTTTTTTTTAAAGTAAGTTAATATGGTAAAAATAAAAAGAATCTTTGTTATGATATGTTTATGCAATACATATTTTTTGTATCTCTCAATTTCTTACGTGAAAGCAACGAACTAATTTGAATCGATTGTTGATTTTGATTTATCATGTATGTGTTTATAACAATGTAATAACAAAATTTAATTATTTTTATATGATGATTAAATAACTAGCAGCTTTCTAAAAAGTCAGTATACTAACATCAAATCATCACAGAATCTGTTTCTGAAAACTTTTTGAGGAGAGAATATATAAGCCGACACTAGTTAAAAATTAAATACATTTCTTTATTTTAATATATTAAAATTTATGTTTTTTTTTGGTTAGTTAAAGGAAAATTGTTTGCATGTGTTTAATTTTAAGGTTTAAATATATTTTTGTCCTTACATATAATTTTGATAAAGATTAAAATTATAAAATAACTAAAGAAGTTTAAAGGATTTTTAGAGGGATGCCAATAGTCCAACTTGTAAAATGATTGGTATATCACAAATTGCCGCATCCAAAAAAGCTATGGTGCGGGTTGAAGTCATGAGTTTGTATTTTATGACTTCTTCTTAGTAGAGGCTATGTCAAGGGTGAGGCTTTTAACATCCCACAAAAATCCTTACAACACCTCTTTTGAATTTAATTATTTTTCAAAATACCCCCGATTAGTTTATAAAATACAAATTCATATATTAAAATTAACTACTCTAAATAAAGCTTTACCCTAAAAGAAAAATTCTTTTAAGTTTTTATTTATAAAGCGAAACAAAATCTTCAAATCTAAATTATTTTCTTTTTATTAGATAGTTTCTACCTTCGTAACACTAAAATTTTATTTTTTAAATAGTATTTTTCATTTAAAATATAATATATATAAATTATATAATAGGATGGTTGTAAAAAGTTTGTTAAAGGGATAATTTAATTAAATTTTTATTCAAATAAGAAATTAAATAATTATCTTTAGCCATTAAGTAATTTTGATTAAAAAAAGGTTCATAAAAAAATTTTGAGGGCTGTCAACATGTCTATGCTTTCTTTTAATATTCGGCTAAAGCAGCTCGCCATGAGTTTGGGTATATATTGTAACAGATGGGGGTGTTCTCAGAATCCATCGCGTTTAACATCTAAAAACTTGTGAGCCTAACGAGATCGGCCTATTGAAAGCGTAACGGACCGGAGAGTGGGCTGTGGCAGATATCTCACCGTGCGGTGAAAGGCTGCGTATTGCGCTAGGGCCCTTTCGGTTTTGGAGGCCTGCGCCGAATAACAACAATATAAACAGGGACAAAAATAAATGATAATAATATAATAATTTGGGGTGGAAGTGAAACTGTAAGTTCTGGTGGCGTGGCTCCATCAGCGAAACGGGATTAAATTCTTCAACAAGATCCAAAATTTAAATTCTCTTTCTCCGATTCAAGTGATCTCTTCAGCATCAGCTCTCGCTTCTCCGGTAATTTTTTCTTCGCCTAAGATCAACTCTTCTTCTTAATCACCTGTTTTATTTCGTCAAATCTGATAATCACATCGCTTAGTTTATCGGAGATTAGATTAGAAATAATTGACAATTAATTGCATTGAATTGAACTTATAAACAGGTGGAAGATGATGAATAGTTATGTGGTGATTCGGTTGTTATTATTGGAAGTTCTTAGCGCAATCGCGTTTGCTTCTCCTTCCACGGT
Organism: Citrus x clementina; assembly: GCF_000493195.1. NCBI lineage: Eukaryota > Viridiplantae > Streptophyta > Magnoliopsida > Sapindales > Rutaceae > Citrus > Citrus x clementina. Next base: position 107,831 of record NW_006262688.1, on the reverse strand, counting down.
CCCCGCGTTTTTATGGTCTACTCATCACCAGAAGTACTAATTTTTCTTTCTTTCTCTTTTCTCGTAAAATTTTATTATCTTCGTAATAATAATGCCAGTGATTGTGAATTAGTGAATGAGTAATTCAATGATTGAAATGACAGGATATCTTCAAATAATGCATTGAATTACCAGACACTGTCTCCAAAGGATCTAGCCAAAGCTGTTCTCACTCAAGGCGGCTGGGCCGATTTATTGGTACTCCTCTTGATTTTTATTTTCATCCAATTATTTTAATTTGTTCGTCTCTTTGTTCTCATCTTTTGTTCTTTTTTCTTTCTGTTTCTTTAGTGCTCAGGGAGGCAGTCTCCGCAGTCTGTTGATGTGGCACTTGTGTTTGTTGGTAGAGAGGTAACCTTTTGCTTCCAACTTTTGTCACATAATTAATGGTTGATGCTGAATTTCTTATTAATTTAGCATTTGTTATTTGTTAACTAAAGTAGCAATAGTAAATGATCCCGTGACAACCTCTTCTCTGGACAGTCTTGTGCCTTTATCTTGAAATAACGTGATTTTGGCAGTTCTCCATGGAACCAATACGTTTAAGTTATTGAACCACTGTCATTGTAACACACTGCAATTCTTGTGCTAGTGTTATATGTTTTGGATGCTGATGATGTTTCTTTTGAAATCTATAGTTGCAATCGTCTCATATTTCTGGGAACAAACATGCTGACCTAGCTTTGGTAGATACGCTTAAGGTAACTAGAGGCAACCTGAATTCATTGTCTGTAGCGAGAACATCTTATTTGGGAATTAATGTTCAAGTTTCTGCTTTTTGGTAGCCTTAGCGTTCTGTGCTGTTTGACAGGTCTCGTTTACAAAATCAAATTTTTCCATGGCATTTCCATACATTGTTTCAGCTGGGGAGGAGACAATGGAGAGTTCATTGTTTTCCGAGTTTACAGAAGCTTGTGTGGATGATTTTAAAGTCGCTAATGTTGCATTTTCGGAGTCTTGTACTGTTGAGGGTGAAAATTTTTTGAAGCTTGCAGATTTACACTCGGTCCATGTAAGCTATCTTTGATATTGCAGTATGGAATTTGATAGGCTATGTGAGGATCTGATGCATTTTTTCTCATTGTTATTAGACTTTTTATTAAATTTTCTTGTGAATAATGTTCAGGATCATCTGCGTTTGAGAGCAGAAAAGAGTTTAAAGGGCCAGGCTGATCTGATTGTTGTCTGCTACGGAGACACTCAATCTATGAAACAACCTAAGCAACCACGTCCTGAAAGTAAGTAATTACATAATTGCTGGAGGATGAAATATTTTACACCTTTTCATTAAAGTCATATCGATTTGAGAAATATTTATTTTAATGGTTATGGATTATACACAGTGGCGGACTTACTATAGGCCGGTCCAGCCACAAAAAAAAAATTTAAACCCCCTTAAATTTTTATGATTTTTGTATAAAAATTGAGTCTTTAATTTTCCCTCAAGTATGTCCCTAAATCAATTTCTACTAAAATAACTGAAATACTAATTTTAAGTTACTTTTGCATTGAGACCTTTAAAATCTATTATTAATCATTTTTATTGGAGTTAGCAAACTATTTTATTAAATATATTTAGAGAGAGGTTCTTAACATCGCATTACTTGATGTATGTATTTTTCACCCTTTTATATACACCGACATTCACACAAACATATACAATAAATTTATAATTTAGCCTGGGGTAATCAAAGATCTTGGGTTCACCCCTGGTTTATACATGCAGGTGAAGTCATCTCTGAGCTTATTGATTCTGTGGAGAAGTCCGGGGCAAAGTATACAGTTCTTTATGTTTCTGATCCTGTTAGGTCCGTTCAGTATCCTTCTCACCAGGAGCTAGAGAGGTTTCTTGCTGAAAGTGTTGCGGGGAACAAGTCAGCCAATAACACAGGGTGCGATGAAGTTTGCCAATTTAAGTCATCTCTTTTCGAGGGAATCTTAGTTGTAAGTTTCTGTTTTTGTCCTTTCTTTTATCTGCAATTTAAGAACTTGCAGTTCGATTTTTTTATTTTTTTTTCTTTTAACTGAGTACATCTTTCCACTTACATTCTATTCGACCCATGCACGAGTGAATATCTGTTTTCTAAAAGCGTCATTACTATTTTAGTGTCAATATCTCTTATGTAGTGTCTGTTGAAGTCTCCCAGGGATTGCTTTTATTTCAAGCTATTTTCCTTCCAACCAAACCCTCCCCAACGTGCACTCGCATTCTTTTTTCATATCAAGAACACACCTAACTTATTTTGTTCGATTGTTCTCAATGGGTCTTTTCTTCATAGTAAAAGAGTAATTGAATTTTCCTTGTACATGGAGAGCATATACCTTCTTTTCCAGTTCTGTATACTGCATTAAGTGAAAAGTGATGGTCTCAATGGTAATTGTATCAGATAAACCATGACTAGTTTGTCCTTAAAAAGTTAGGACCTCCTTTGAGGAATTTGATCTTAGGAAACTAGTGGCCTATTTTGCTAGTCCTTTGCAATCAGTTGAGGCTCTTTTACATTAGTAAATATGTGCATTTTTCAAGCCTTTTCAACGGAACTGGAGGAAGTAGGTATGCTTTTCATTGTATATCCTCTTAATGCGAGACTGTGTTTGCTCAATGGTTTTTCCTTTTTACTTTTGGGTTAAAAAATTTTTGGGTTGGTGTGGGGAAAACGCTGTAATATCAATTTGCTATTGTGATTGTTCCACCGATCATCCTGCGATTCCCCCCCCCCCCCCCCCCCGCTCTTTTACTATTTCACTTATTCACATCATTACAGTTATACAGTCCTCTCATGTTGTTGCTTCTTGCATGATTTTTCAGGGAATTGTTCTCCTTTTAATTTTAGTATCAGGCCTTTGCTGTATGATGGGCATTGACACACCAACGAGATTTGAGGCACCCCAAGAATCTTAAAATTGTTTGTGCAAGATATTAGCTTCATATGTTGGGGACCCGGTTCTTTTGTTGTAGTGATTGGTGAAAGGTAGTGGTTGCTTGTCATATAGTCGCAGTGAGTAGATACATTATCTTGTAACATTTTTTTTTTTGAAAGAATCTTCTTGTAACATTTATTAACTTTTTCAAGTCATATTCTACTTTGCTGTTAATAATGGCGAATTTTTTTTTTCCATCAACATTGCCTATCATTTGATTGTCTCCTTGGTGTCTTGCCCACCAGGGATCTATTCTCTTACCTTTCTGCAGTTTGCCCACCAGGGATCTATACTCTTACCTTTCAACTGGTTTGAGGCTGTTGTTTGAATTGCTCCTAAAACTACATTGCCTCAACAATCAGCATAAAGGATTTTTACTACCCATTTGCTGTTGTGCAATTGATTTTGTTGTAAATTATGGCCTGGTTTTACTACTTTTGTTACAATGGGCTTGATTTTAGGTTTTCCAATATCTGTTTACTGCCGCGAGAGCAAATTTCCCAACAAACTGTGGGCCTTGCTCTACTGTTGGTTTCTGAAAAGAGCACATGTGTATGTCCAAAAATGAGAGTTCCAAGAGGACAATTTGGTTCTTAATACAATTATGTACCTTTTTCAATGTCAAAGGTGCATATTTGTTCCCACGTGTTTCCCAGAATTTCAAGTATGTTAACCGTAAATTAATTAAATTTACAGTCACCTGGAGCAATTCCCACCGTTCTCTTCACCTTTATCGTTTACTCGCCTTGGGACTAGTGGCGATGGCTCTTCGAGTGCAGTAAGTGGTAGGGTTTCTACTTTCTAGTAGTAGCTTTTGTACAAGATCTATCATCTGATGTTTCTTTCAGTAGCTTTCAAACTTTTGCTACCTTCTACGGTCATCTTAAATCTGCTATCACAGAGGTCTTGTGAGTAAGACCCACTTTTAGGATAAGAGGCAGGCAGGCAAGGCAACTTCATCTTCTAGATGAGATAAATAACGTGGGATGGGTGCACCATATCAGTTGTTCAGCCATCCAATAACATTTTGACGTACATGCTTGTTTTGGAACAAGTATATCTATTGGGATCAGATCATTTCATTTTATGCAAGTGTTTCTCCTTCTCGCTTATGCAAATCGTACGCCCACTTTACCACGCATAAGGGCAAAGAAATCTACTTCTTTGGCTTTTCTCTGGTTACCTTTCCATTCATACACCGAAAAATAGATAGAGAGAGATTCTAAAAATAAAAACCAAAAGGAGACCTGTTCTTCTGCTACTGAAAACAGAACGTGGAGTAATACTAGCTACTAGCTAATAGTACCACCAATCTGTAATAGAAGTGAGTGTTTTTTCGCCTTTTCCTTTTTTAAGTCAAAGAAGCAACACACGCACACACACACACAAAATCACTACAAAGTCTTGAACTTTGAGTCACCTCACTTGCCTAGATTTTAATATAATTCACAAGTGCATGTTTTCCACAGCAGTGGCAATACTGCGATTTGCATACCTCAATTCTCACTTCTTTTTCTTCAAAATACAAACATTAGATAGATGCAGACCCTTTTTTCTGTTTTGGGTAGAGTATCAGTGTATAGGAGATTCCCGTATTCTGATAGGATCTTTTATTAATTTATCTGTGTGTCTGTGTGCGCGCGCGCGTGTACACACATTTCATGGCCTTCCGAGTACCTGTAGAGATACTCTAACATACATAAGAGTAATAAGGTGCATGCACGTGAACGTTATTTCTGTCTGCCAACAACAACTAGCTATAGCTTATTGACAACTTTTTTTATTGACGATCGATCACCGCTCAAAGTTGAGACCACCATCTATCTTTTTCATTTATTATTATTACTTTCTTTTTTAAAAAAAAAATAATATTTTTCCTTTCACAGTCTAGGAAATGCTGTACCCAGTCACAAACAACACTTAGTTTTGTCATTAATTGAGATTTTAATCACTTTTGGAAACCTCCAAAATTCAGGTGGTTTTGTTCATTATTATTCTTAATTTGTTAATCAAGGTTTAGCTAGCCTTTATTCCACCATGTGCATCAAATTATTACCAACTAAAGCAAGGCTTAATTAGCAGCGGTGCCCTAGACAGCTAGCTTGCTCATTCATGATTGGTATGAGTAATTATAAGTTGTTTGAAGAAGCTAGAGAGTTGAGAAAGAAGAACCTTATCATCTTTTTTTTTTAAAAAAAAAAAAAAATTTTCCCAAAACATGTACTGTTTTGGACCATGAATAATGGGATCCTTTAATTAGGATTAGGAGCTGTCCTCGTCACCTCGATCCAAGATAATGCAACATCATCAACTTGTTGTGGTTAAGCAATCAATAGAATATATTAACTTATTTCATCTCCTTTTTCATTCTATAAATAAACACACTCATGGAGCTCTCTTTTTTTTTTTCACTATTCAACTACCACTTCTCTTCCTCTCTTAGCAGTTAACTTCCCTTAGCTTTTCAATAATAGGGACTTAGCTTATACACATACCCGTGGAGCTAGCTAGGAAACTCATGGGATTGGCTTATAACAAATGCACCTATGGCCTTGCGTGCAGGCGCAGATATATAGTAGCGTGCAGCCAAGGATGACTTGCCGGCAGAATGCTGTGTTTCCAGCTCTCCTTGGATATGTTCAGAAACATATATATTGTAATGAATGAATTGGTGCAAGTTGGCAAGTTGTCCTTGGCTACATGTTTCTTTCTGCTCCGTATGCCAGGCCTTAATGGTGACATGTATCCATATACATCCACCTTGATTATTTATTCCATCCGTGAGGAAATTTCTTCAACAAGGTATGCTTTCTTTGCTCTTGCATTCATCAGATTTGAAACATTAATGACTCATTTATATGTTGCTTCTCGTAGCTAGATGTAAGAAGATTCGCATAAAGCTTCTGTCTGCTTAGTTTGCTGTATTAATCATATATAATATATACACATTGATTTAATTTGTTCGGTGATACTATACGATTGTACAGATTTTTCAACTATGCTTTCTATCGAAATGCAATCTGCTGCGAGCTGTGAAGTCATTCTCATAAACTGACGGATGACATTTACCCCCATCAAATGACTTTGTTAATTATTTCATATAATCATATAGCCAAGTTTTTGCATTTTCAGGCCTGCGTCTTGATTAGGTTTATATACGGAGACTATAAATTAATTTCAATCAATTTTTTTTTTCAAGAGAGGCATATGCAACATCACACAGCTGAAGATGATTTCCTCATATTAATTATTAAGTCAAATAGAGAGTTTTTTAGGAGATTTTAGATTTATTTTTGTCGACCATCAACCTTAAGTCACTTCCTCCTACTCTTTCAAAAGGTATAGTCTAGGGATGGCAAAATCGGGATCCGAATCTAGATGAAGGTGCATCCAGATCCGGATCCGGATCCACAAAAAAATTTTTAAATCCGTATGATTTTTTATAGATCCAGATGTAGGTAATATTTGTATGGATTACGGATGAATTTTTTGGACATCCAAATCCGCGTAATAATAAGTTCAAATCTAATTTTAAATTCAACAATTTACCTAATAATATCAAATAAAATTCACTTATAATTCAACACATAAGAACACCATAAATCCACAAATAAAAATTCCATAATATAAATCAAACATTAAAAATTAAAAAAAAACTAAAGTAAACCGATTCATTACAATATTCTTTAATTATTATTATTAATTTTTTAGTTTCTTAACATATTTTTCAAAGTCAATGAATATTATAAAGTTAATTGTGCTTATACATATTAAATAAATAATTTAACTTTTATATTTTTCAGTTGAAATTTAATTACTTAAATAATTTAATTATAAAATAATGCGGATTCGGATATCCAATTTTTCGGATGCACTTACATCTGAATTTGAATTTAGATTCGCATGGATCTTAGATTTTAGGTTCCAGATTCACATTTTTTAGTATACGAATCTGAGTTTTTTCAGATATGTATTTTCTAGATCTTTGTTGATGCAGGCCTAATCTTGAATTTTTTATCATCCCTAAGGTATACCTCCAACTCCATCGAAAGATATTGGATGCTCTAGGAGCATTGTTCTCTTTCCATTCGTTCCCTGCCACCTCTATACTTCAACCAGTTATGGTAATATTTATATGCTCGTGGCAAAGCAATGAATAATTGATAAAGAACAATGCTTCAGTAGCATCAACAATATTAATTCTGTCACTTCCTTTTAATCAATTGAAAGATGCCAAATTCCATTGATTTTCGAGGAACTTTTTCTTCTACCTTTGGCGAAATTTGTTTAAACCGTCAATAAATGAAAAATCTTCTAAAGAATCTATAAGTATTATTGTTGCTGTGCGTAGATGTACGTTACGTTAAACATAACGTAGCGGTTATATATATATATATATATATATATTTGAGCTAAACGTTTGAGAAAATGCTCTCTTGATGGCTAGCTATATATAAAAGACACCAATAGAGTCCTTTTCTTGGTGTATTAATTATATATTATTTTATTAATAGGGTAATTCGGACTGATGAGTTAAAACCAATGGAGAAGTTTGATGATGATTCATATGCAAGCTAGCTAGGTTTGTGCAAGAACAGGATCAATATCATCAAATGATCATGCTTGAGCACTGGTACGTGGTTGCTGTGTCACAGATATAGCTAATAAGTATTTATGAAAATTATACCAACAGACGGAATTATTGAACGGCAAAGAGCCGAAGCCTGCATTTTTATTTTGGAAGCATGTAGTAGATGATTGTTGATCAATGTAAAGTAATTAATTAATGTGTATGTATGGTTTGTCAGCAATGCAATCAAAGATGTGATTGTTTATGACCATTGTTTTACTTTGTAATTTATAGCAATTAATTAATTAATTAAGACATACATACATACATACATATATAAATGCAGAGATGCTGTTAAATCATAGGATTTAAATAACATTTTTTACTGACTCTATTAAACTGTAAGATTAACAGCATAAGGAGAGCACAAGCTGCGTAGATCGCCTTATAGACTCTGATTAATGGTTGGAGCTTGACAGTATTATCCTTAATTAAAGAGAGGCACAGAAGAAAGAATTTCACACCAGAATATTAAAATATATGACAATAATTGATAAGCAGAATTAATTCCTTCCAATCTTGTCATCAGAAATAGGTAAATAGTTCTGAATATACAAACTATTGTAAAAACAGATATGACTTGGTGTATCATAACTGCACGTCCCTCATTGTTTTGCCTTTTAATAAAAAGGTATCCGACATTATCTTATTGGATAGTGTAACAATTTTCATTATAAATTTTTCCAAATAATATTACATTCGTAAATGAAAAAAATACAAATGAGAAGTTGTATGAACAATTTGGACACCATATAGAAGTATAACAGATTAAATTAAGTAGTTTAAAATTCTAAAATGTCAAAACAGGAGGAAAAAAAATAAAAATTAAAAAGCTATGACGCATTGTGAATTTGTGGGTAGGAGGGTTTGGTTTCTTGATTTCATTACAAAGATACTTCTTGACGGCTTCAGAATCTTCTGCAGCAAAGTTCTGCTGAATAAAAGCTTCATGGATCCCACCTATGATTGGAATCAATTAGTTCAGAAACTCAAGTATCATCGGGAAAATTCGATTTGACAATTGGCCTAGCTAAACCAATGACTAGAGTGAACTTCAATTTTGTCTCCGTTCTTAACCCCGTAATATGCTTCTCCAAGCGAAAAGATGGGCTGGATCCTGTCTTAGCCTCAAGAAAATGGGAATATTTGAAGTATATAACTTTTAGCGTTTTCACCACCTAAGAATCAGAATACTAAATTAGCGTCCATCCTTCCTTGTTTTTGCAATCAAAGCTTGATTAAAACTGGAAATGTCTCTGAACCCCACGACTCCTCTATACTTAGCATAACTCATCTTCTCCCATTTTGTCCAGTGCAATCCTTTCTGTCTTCCTTAGAGCCCCACCACAATCTAGCCATTCTTTTCTGGATATCGTAACACAGCCCCATGCCCATAGGAATTTTAAAGGCACTCATTGCATGACAACCTGAGCTATAGCTTTTATTAGTATTTCTTTACCACCACTAGAGAATAACATGTGCTATCGGTTGGATATCTTACTCAAAAACTTTGAACTTAGTATCATTAAAGAAACTTGTCCTTTTCTTTTCCTATCATAGAGGGCAGCCGTAAGCATTTTTGTTGTACTGAGACACCACATTAAGTTGAAAGATGTTCTTTATTGCCATAATTTGTCCCCTTCGAATTTGACCACTAAAACACATTGATGATTTTTCATAATTAAACACCTAGCCTGATGCAGAAGCATAGCAATCAAAGAGTGACTTCAAATGTTTGCATTTTTCAGTAAAAATGCAATAATGACGTTGTCAGTGTTATTAGCTGATTTGGTATAAACGCAGTTTGAATTGGGGAAATAATTAATTTGATGGATTTATTATTATTATTTTAACTTGTTAACTATGACTTTAGCAATGATTTTATAGATAACATTATAGAGACTCATAGGTCAGAATTCAGTAGTCTTTCTAGGATTAGCAGGCAATATATACATATGATTTAGAGAAGCTACGGTATCTTACTTATTAAGAACATACAAGCAGGTCTTCAGAACACCATTTCGAACCACATCCCAATGCTTTTGAAAAAATACAATTGGTAAGCCATCTATCTGGTCCAGGAGCTTTTGTTGGGCACATCTGGAAAAGGACTGTTGTGATTTCTTCAATTATAAATGGCTGATCTAATTGACTATTCAAATCTAGAGTTACCTTTGAAGGCATTCCTTGAAGGACTGCAAAAATCTATTATTGTCTAAGGTTGAAAGTGGTAAAGAGTTCTTGAAAGTACTCACAAAATCTCCATTCCACTTCTTAATTATCTTCTGTCCATTGCCTAAAATTGTATTCAACACACTCAATTTTGTTCCTTCTCTTTCTAGTGGTAGCTTCAGAGTAAAAGAACTTCATATTTTTGTCTCCCTCTTTTAACTAATTAGCCTCAACTTTCGTTTCTAGCACATCTCCTCATCAATCAACATATTTTTTAATTTGCCTCTCAATGCTTCTTATTTCAATGGCACCCTCATCCAAAGAAGACTTGCCCAAGTCTGTTAACTAACTTACCGAAGATGGTGAGCAATTTACTTATTGCAAAATGCAAAAAAGCTGTTTGCATCCTCTTTTTTGTTTATTTTCTTTTTTCAGTTTGTGTCCAGTTCTACTTTCCTTCGATGCTCGCTACTTTGAATCCAGAAATAGAAAAGAGTGCGAGTCACTGTTTAACCACTAGAGAGGATTGCTTGGCTCTTTTTTTATTTCAACTGCACCTTCATACTGAACATTGTATTGCTCGGCTCTTTCTAGATTCCTTATTAATTCCTTTACCTTTTCCTCTCTACAGCCAAAAGTTTTCTTACTCCATATCTGCAGTGATGCCATAGAGCTTTTAATAATCTTCCTGAAAATCTGAACAAGGTTATCTTTGCTTTAATATCTCTATTTGAACCACTCCTTCTCTGTAGTGTTTTTTGCATCCCTCATGCGAACTCTATATATCCTCATAATGGATTCTAGTGAAGGTTCCCCTTTTACAGTTAAGGCTTCTCTCCTATCTTGAACTACCATCATAATAGGATAATGATTTTGATTCCTGATGTATTAGATTTGTAGCCGCTAATCATAGAATTCTGATCTTCAATCTTCGTTGCTCATAAATCTATCTAGTCTATCCTCAATATACTGAGGTCCAAACCGTCTATTAGACCAAGTAAAAAGGTGCCCTTTACATCTTACATCCACGAGCTTATAGTTTTTGATAGCTTATCATCCTAACATCTCTATCTAAGCCCCTAGATTTCTCATTTAAATTTAAAATCTAATTAAAATCTCCCTAAAAAAGTCAAGCCTTGAAGACAAACCTGCCAGCCTTCTGAATAAGGTCTGAGTATGCTTCTTTTGACTAGCTTCAATGTGACCATATATACCAGTATCTCTATTTTCTCCTATTTGCATTCTGAATCTCAGCATCTATATGGTGGTCACTATGTGATGTTATTTGGATAGGAGTTTTTGAACTTCACAATATAGCTAATCATCCACTTCTTCCTTTACAATCCACAGTTAAACAATTCTCAATACCCACAGAGGAAAATTAGTTGTGGTCTATACAGGTTGAGAATTTTCTTAATGGTTAGGCGCATCCAGAGATTTCCCAAACCCTGGACGTCGTAGCTTATTTTCATAGTTGTTTGGCAGGGTAGTCACTAGCCTCCACGGATACCTTATCCAAAACAGCCATTTGAACCTCTGTAACCTTTTGTGTTGCTTCTTACCACACCAGCTTAAGCTTTGCAGATGGGGATGAAATTTGAATTTGATAACATTTGGGCTTCCTAACTTGCTTTCTTATTGCTTTTTCAATTGGCCTTTTCAAAGAAATTGGCTCACCTTCTGCCACACTCTTTTTTGTCCATCGCTTTGCCTAAAATTTCTACTTTTTACCAGCTTTTGCGATTTTTTCCAGCCTAATTGCTTCATTTCCAATACTTTATACTTGCTGGCCTATTTCTTCTTCCATCACATTACTAAGCCCAGTTAAGCCCAAATACTATTTTTCAATTGCTGAATCAATTTCCGCCTCTTTATTTTTCCCGATCCTTTAATTTGCTAATCTATCTAGATGCCAATTCCTTGCTAGCTACATTGGTAGTCTTTTTGCTACCTAGGGAGTCATTGGTATTTTGACTTTTCCCAAGTTGTTTTGATTTGATCCGGATTTGCTTTCCATACTCGGGTTGATCAGACCTTGCTTGTGTTAGAGTTGATTTTGATGATCATAGTTTGGCCGACTTGCTTCTCTATTGCATCGATCTCGATTCATGTTCTGTCCAGCTCTCTCAACTTTTGTTAATGCTTTCATCTAAGCTCCAAAGGCTAACTGTTCTTTTGGTCGCCCTTTATAACTTAGGCATATTCGATATTAGTGGCCATTTATTTTATAATAAAAACAAAACTCAGGCAACTTCTCATATAAGACCAGTATCAAAACTTTTTGTCCAACCTTTTAATTCCAGCGTCAATACCTTCTTGAGAGGTTGTGTGATATCTATTGAGATTCAAACTCGAGCAAAGGATCCAATACACTCTCTTGACTCGTTCGTTTTTACTTCCTCTACCTTTCCAATTTTCTCGTCCATTTCTTGAATCCCATATTTCTTCATACATATTAGTGGGGGCATTAGATAACTAGACAAAGATGTGTACTGAAAAGGCTGCTTCTTGATACCCTTCAGAGCCGTGCTTCTCTGAGCACCACAAGTGCTTTATCGAAATGCTAAGGCCCTTCTTTTCTGTTTTCAGAAGGAAACTTGAAAACAAAAAGGCTGTCTCCCAAATTTTCAACTTTGATTTCTCCTACTGACTTCCATACTTGTTACGTTGTTGTTCTTAACCCTTTGTGTTCACTTTTCTAGTAAGCAAAATTATGACACTAAGGCAATAGGCTGCAAGTTTTGTCCCTTTTTTCTTCATATTTCCAATAAAACTAATCTTATCTGCTTCTTCCTGTTTTAGAGTTATAGCCTTACAATTGCATATTAACTCTTCAATATCTATCCTCAAGCCTTTAGACTTTCCTTAACTTGAAATTAAATTGCATACCAACACCCACCTGTCACTGATCTGACCTTTCTCTTGAGATTGAATTAGTCCCAACTAATTGAGACCTTTGATCATAGATCCCATTATATTTTAATAAGCTAGAGAATAAAACAGAAAAAAATGTAATAGAACTCAATACACTCAACTTGTGATCGATAAAGTGGACTATAAATCCCTTTTTGTATCCATTCCAAAGTTCCCTTTTTTAGAGAGAAAAAAGAATCCAAAGAGGATGAGGTGCTCTGGCACTTTAACAAGTAGGGATTTATTTTGTTAAAAGTGGGTACCAGCCGGCTTTCAAGCTCAAGTTCCCTGATAGTCCTGGTTGTTCAACTTCTAACCCTCTAGGCTAACAAACAATCTGAAAAATGAATATTCTTACAAAGGTTAAATTTTTCTTATGGAGAGCAGCAACAAATTTACTGCCAACTGTTGAAAACCTGTGGAAAGAAAAATTGTGCAGGAGCCTGTTTGTCATATTTGTACGAAGGATTTGAAAACTATCTCCCATGCTCTTGTGGACTGCAAATTTACTAGGAAATATTGAGACACACCCATGGCAAGATATGCTGAGCATGCGCAATGCTTGATAAAAAAGCTAACTACCAAGGAGATTGAACTGGTAACTTTTGTGTGGTGGATGGTGTGGAATGCCAGAAGAAAAATATGTTTTTAAAGGAGAACTCAGATCCTGCCATATCAATAGCTAAGCCCAGTGTAGTTATAGAAACTAGCCTATCAAAGAGTCAAAAAGCCTGAATAGCAGCAATTGGAGCAAACAGAATCTGGAAATTAGCAACACTGGGAACCTCCACCTCAAGGCTAGTACAAGATCAATGTGGATGCTACTATCTAAAAAAATCAGCAAATGGCAGGCTTTGTTGTTGTTACTAAAGGTACATCTAAGAAAGTTGTAGCAGCCGCCGTCAAGAGCATAAATTTTCATTGTGATGTTCTTTTTGCAAAAGCTGAGGCAGCGGAGTGGGGTTTACATGTAGCCAAAACTGCTGAACTCTCATATGTGAGCATTGAATTAGATTGTTTAGAGGTTGTTGAGCTAGTTAATGATAAAAAAATGTAGCAGGACTGAGATATTTTGGCTTATTTCAGACATTTACAGTAGTAACAGACAAGATTAAATTTAGGCTCAAATTATGTGCACATTTTAAACATGTAGAAAAGAAGAATTTCTATCACGCTTGAAGAAGATTAAATTTATTATATTACAAGTCGATGGAAATTGTACAAATGGAGACATTGAACGGGAGGAAAAGAAGAATTTCTATCACACATGAATAAAATTAAATTTGTTACATTGTAATACGATAAAAATTGTATAAATGCAGACATCTGATTATTTTAAAAATATAAACAGAAAACATATCTAAAAGGGGAACAAAAAAGGTGCGCACTTAACGTATTTTTTTCCCCATCCATTTTGTACAGCGAATTAAAATTTGTAATATAATTTAGTCACTTGCTAAGAATTAATCTATGTCTCTAGTATAAAAAATCGAGACATTGGTATGAAAGTAGGACTCATAAGAAAAATTATAATTTATGTTTTTATTATTTTTCAGGGTATTTTTTTTTTAAAAAGGAAAGTAAAGCTTTCCATTAAGAGCTACCAAACAAATGGCTTTCGTCTTGAGTCCTGCCTACCAAAACTATGCTATCACAACCATAAATATACCCACCCACATATGAAAAAAACAAATATTAGGCATGATAAAATTTTTTTGCTCATTTATAAGTTATAACAACTAATATTTATCGTCCTTTTTTTTCTAAAAAAAAAGAAAAAAATTTCTATCGTCCTTTATATGTTTTATCAACCACGTTCCCCATTAGAGCTATTGATACGTTACAACTTTTATAAATTTCACATGCTTGGGAAATAGAGCAAGCTAAGTAAATCGAGAATCAATAATTTATCATTGATTCTTGTGCTTGACCATTATTTTTTTTGGGGATTCTAAAAGTATTATCGAGCCATCAAATGAATGTTGTCAGAGGTTGGGTAACATGGTTCACAGGAAAATAAATTGAATGTTGTTTTCCAAATATTCATGGTACTACATCAAAACAAATTAATGGAGCTCTACTCACATGGTAAGAAAAACTGAAATTAAATTGAATAATCGATATTTTAAATACCTTGTTGTTTGAGTCATTGTCGAAAGTTGGAATAGAGTTTTCTTAGGTCCATTTGATAGGTCTATGTTTGCTTAGTTTACACACATAAAATAATATCGCACGAAATCTAAGATTAATTATTGGACCATCTAGATTTGGAGCTTGTGAACAGGTCGTGTTTGGTGAGCTGAAAACTGATGAAATGAATTTACAAAGAGAAGAAACAATTGACAGTGAGGAATTAATTAAGTTGAGCCTTTTACTCTAACCATGTCCATGAAAAAAAAATGATGAGTGTACATTAATACTGGATACTGCTAGTGCATGGGGCCAAGTCTCACTCATCATGCAAAAGAAATTAATGTTGGTATTTTGTCAAGAAGCTAGATTCCAACAACAAATTATCTCTATAACATATGGAAGTAATGCTGTTTTACTTGATGCATTCACATGGAGTTGTTGTTTTTTCATTTAACTAAGTGTTTTTGATGATTAATATATTTCTTTTCTATGTGTTCTGCAACAGCAAAAACATAAATTCTTTCTTCAGCATTAAAACAATTGTGAAATTTCGGATACCATTTCTCTGTCATTGATTCTTCTTCTATTTTTTAGGTTGAATCATGATTATACCATTATTGAAACAAGAATTCTTCGCCGCCGAAGGCTGTACCGATTCAAAGCTTTTAACATATCGTCTGGTCTTATCTTGCTCCAGGATTAATTAATACGCAGGAGCTTTGAAGCAATGATGCAGTAAGCCTTTGAACAAGAACAAGATTAATGGTATTGATTCTTTTCTCCGAAACTTTTCATTTTTAGATTTGCAGCAAAAGGGGCGCTGCATTTGTAATCATATGTTTGTTGCATAGATTCTCGTTGTTATATTTTTGTCCACAGTCTATTCTTGGTTTTACTAAAAGGAGAAAAAAAGAGTCTGATTTATCAGATTGAAGCTGTATGTTTGATCTTTTTTTTTTCCTTGTTTTTGTTTTTTGGGCCAAGAAACTTAGCTTATATTTCAGCTGCTGAAGGTCACTGCTGAAGCGTGTATGCAAGTATACAGTTCAGCAGCTAACCATTCTACCCATATTTTTCAGCCTACTTATTGTGAAAAGTATGATGCAGTTTAGTGACATGGATTAGAGAGCAAAAATTTTGGGTACGAGATCACTGGTTGGAGATGAAGAATATGGACTCGAAGCAATCTGTTCATAAGCTTGGTGAAACGATTCATTCCCTGCTGGGATTAAAGGCACATTTAACGTCTTCCTGGGTCAAATCGGTTTGTGATATTGTAAAAAACCTACCATCCACTGATATAAAAGGAAAAAAATTAGAGACACAGTGTTCTGAAATCAAAGAAATTGATTCAGGACCGACCATTTCAGGAATAAAAGGTTGGCGCTTCGCATTAGGACGTGCATGTTGTTTTCATTGTTTTCATAAATCACTACCTCATTCTGATATAAACCCTTTGTTTGTATCACTTTTAACAGATGAACTTGCTACTTTATCTGCATGCATAAATCAACTGAACATACAGAGAAGGCAGATCCTAAATGAGTTTTTAGATTCGAAAGGTTAGTTATCTTAAACTTGGAAAAAATCGATCGTCAATGCCGAGGAAAAAAAAAAAATACGAAATTACATCACATTATGTTACAAAGAAACCTTTATCCCTCTGTCCAACAATCAAGATCATGCTGAATCCGCCTTTGAACTCAGCAAAAGTCTGTTTGACTGTCAAGGTTGAGGGTCATATGCAGGATGGTGTTTGATATCATTTACTAATTTGCTGCATCCAACCTGAAAAGTCATTGTAAATAAATCTAGTCATATGCTAATTGTATCGGCCATTGCAGGAAATATCCGTGTCTTTTGCCGTATAAGACCCATCAGTATGGGGGAGAATTTTGGACGCCTAAGACCTGTTATAGCTAAAGATTCAAGCAATGTTCTTTTGAAACTTGCTGATAATAAGAGTAAAAATTACAGTTTTGACAAGGTCTTCCATCCAGGTTCATCACAAGGTGCTTGAATTAGTACAACTTCTCTCTGTGATTTCATTTCGTTCATGTATAGCCCTGAAATAAAAAGCAGACGTATTATGAGCCACCAACTTGAATTATACGGTTATAAGTTATGAAATGAGTTTTATGGTTGTAATTTTTCAGATGAAGTCTTTTCAGAAGTTGAACCAGTCATCAAATCTGTCCTGGATGGCTACAATGCATGCATTTTTGCATATGGGCAGACAGGCACAGGAAAAAGTTTCACAATGGTAAGGACCTTACGATATGGGAACCGCATCAAGTAACATGAAAAGCTCTAGGTGTAATTAAGTGACGTACCAAATAATCAGCTGCTTAGCTAATCTATCTTTAATTAAGAAATTATCCAAATGAGTAATCACTTGCACTGCAAATAAGAACTAACTGGCCACACTATTTATAGTCATTCATAAACTAAGTGAATCAAATCCTATCTGGAGTGAACACGTATATCTCTACCAAAATCAAGAGAATCAATGTAACTTTTCTTAGTCTACCTCTCTCCACTGATAATTTATAGGAAGGTACTCCAGATTCCCCTGGCATAGTGCCCCGAGCAATTGAAGCAATATTTAAGCAAGCAATGGAAAGCAATCATGCATTTCGCATCAGTTTCAGTATGCTTGAAATTTACTTGGGAAGTTTGAAAGACCTGCTTGTTACTCAGCCAACAAAAGCAACTGATCCTTTGCCACCTTGGTAAGTCTGCTTTTTGTACGATGCTAGTTGTTTTCATTAAGATGTTCTTGTCAACTTCAAGATCCTTAATTTTGTCACAGCATTGTAAAGGTCAATGCTCAAACCCTATCATTTTTTTGTCAACTTCATGAAGAGCCTAATTTTCCCCTCTACTGGATGTTCACAGTAATTCAACTAATGTTCATCCACCATTTTACCAGAAAGATCAGTAGGAGTACATCTTTTCTCTGATTTCAACTGAAAAATATCCACTATTTTGAAAAATCTTGAAATGAGTTGGACTTTTGTTTTCCTATATGCAACAAGAATACCTTTCCAACTAACATAATCCACTGTATTTGCAGCCTTTCCATTCATACAGAACCAAAGGGAGGGATTGAAATTGACAACCTAGTGACCATCCAAGTGAATGACTTCAACCAAGCTTTGAGGCTGTATAGATTAGGTTGCCGGTTCAGATCAACTGCCTCTACAAATTCAAACAGGACTTCTAGCAGATCTCACTGGTAATTACTTCTAAGAATTTTTCAAATCGTTTGTGGAATTAGGTTACCAGAGAGCTAAGTGAAGCTTGAGACTCATTAGGAATCATAAAACACTTCAATATCTGACTGCCAATTTTGGCAACTGCTTAATATTTGCAATATCAAATGCAAATTTTTAGAAACTGCTTAATATTGGCAACATTATCTATTACGTTCTAAGTATGCCTCCCTTTTCAATACTTCTAACAGCATGATTCGCATATCAATAACCTGCTTTGATGCTCCTGAGAGGCGACGGGAAAAAAACAAAATTTGGTTAGTCGACCTAGGAGGAAGTGAGCGTGTGCTGAAGACAAAAGCACGGGGGAGAAGGCTTGATGAAGGAAAAGCCATTAATTTGTCACTTTCTGCTCTTGGAGATGTCATTTACGCCCTTCAAAGGAGAAAGCGCCATGTACCTTACAGGTAAATAGGAAACTCAACTCAACACAGCCCATCCCAACAACATGAACTCAGCTGCATAGATCATTTTTGGAATTCAGTTGTATAAAGAGCCCTATCCTCCATTCAAGAATCGAATGAGCTGCATTAGATTTTTTCATTGCAGTGCTAATACTGATTAGTAATTTTCTGCATAATACAACAAAAGACTCCTCAAACTAAGCTAACCCTTTGTTTGTAACAAGGAATTAGAACTTAAGAATCTGAATTGAGTGAAGTTCGAGATTTCAGTCTCCAATACTTCCAGAAGAAGCAGACAATCTCTAAATTCATTAGATTGCAACATGGTCATAGACAGAAACCTAGCTAACAATTTCTTTCTTTTGACAGGAATAGCAAGTTGACGCAAGTACTTAAAGATTCCCTAGGTAATTTTATTCTTTTTTTTCCCATATTCTGTTATTTCTAAGATACACATCAAATAACATAGCAAAAATGAAAAAAAATATATATATATACTTCCCCTACTTTAGGTTGTACCAACCAAAACACAGAGTTCCAGAGGTCTATTTGTACCGATCAAGTGGTACCACTAATCAAATGCTTTTAAACCAAACTAAAACAAAATCATCTCCTCATGGTTTCTAAAGATTATGGAAGTCCCAGTGAATGTCTTTTCATAAGAGTGAAGACATATGATCCAATTAATTATTCATATTATGTAGGTTATATCTGGCCATTTTTCTTTTCCAGGTGAGGACTCAAAGACACTGATGCTTGTCCATGTCAGCCCCAAGGAAGACGATTTGTGTGAGACAATATGTTCTCTAAATTTTGCAACGAGGGTAAAAAGCGTTCACCTTGGGCATGAGGATTCAAATGTAAGTAGATGCAATATTGTATCTTCATATAGCAATTTAAATATTTTAATTAGCTTGGTAGCATGTCAATGAGATCTCAATTTATGAAATACAGAAAAAAGGCACCTTGTTCCCTGTAAATTGGTCGAATCACATGGATATGCAGTGAACGATATCAAAATTTACTATAAGTCAAAAGAAAGCTGAAAGTGACCGAAGAAACTGCTTATCATGCACTTGCAATATAGACTATAACTTTTTATACATAGAATGATTATCAAGAAGTTGCCTAAGAATATCTCTAAATACACAAACTTAGAAAAGAAGGAACAACTATTTAGCTACAGCAAGCATTCTGCTACCAAAAGAAAAAAAAAAAAAGAACAAATCATACAGAAAAGTGGCTAGTAATTCGTCTACATAAATGATACCTTTTTTTTTTTTTTTTTTTTGGGAAAGAAAATAAGATAATGCAATTGTTAGGTGCATTACCTGGTTTGTTGAACTGCCATCTCAGATAATCTCCTCAAACAATGCTTAAGGTTCCTCTGCTTCTGCTTCATTACAAACTGAACTTCTGCATTTCATAATTAAGATGAAATAATTAATATTCAGGAAGCAAGAGACCAGAAAGAAGTTTCAATGAAGAACTTGCAGCAAAAGATGAAAAAGATTGAAGAAGAGCGCCTAAGAGTTAGAGGAGAAATTGAGAACTTAAGTGAGAAATTAGAAGCTCTGACAAGGCCTGCACATTCTTTTCAAGAGCAACTAGAAGTTTCCCATTCATCTGAAGAGCCACTATCTAACCTCAAATGTAAGAAGAATAAGGTTGACGATGTCAAAGTAGCTCCTATGTCACAATTACCAAGATTTATGAGTGCAACTCTTTGCAGCAGAAGAAAGTCTGGAATTCATCTTCATAATTCAGAAGGAAAAGACCGAGCCATTCGGAGAAAAAGGCCATCATCTCATCGTGCTGAGTCTGTGACGTTCCCGGTGAAAAACAAATCAGAATACAACTCAGAGCATAGTATTTCAAGATCTAGCTGTTTGGTGGGTTTGAACGTGAAAAATAGTGCAGACTATGAAACAGAATACAGCCAAGAGACATTAGACTGTGATGTCAAAATTGAAACTTTTCTTGAGCAGGACAGATCACAGAGGACTTCAATCCGACAAGGAGCTCCCCCCGGTTACCTTGAGAAATGTGGAAGTCGAAAGACTGGAAAATTCAACACAAAAAAATTTTCAAAGGTTGATGACTGGCTTTTACATAAAAATGAACCCACTATCGCTGGTTTTACACACAGAAGTAAACGAGTACTAACTATTCCAATCCCAGGGAAGAAACATAGGGGAAGAGAACCAAGCACAGCAGAGAGATTATGTAATGGCCCAGTGCCTGCATATGAGTTTACTGCAGAAAATACTGCCAGCCTTAATAAAATGAAGAAACAGTTTGATGTCAAAGGAGATGAACTGTCCATCCCAGAAGTAATTACCGAAAGACCTCTACCAATGTTGAAGGATTTATTTGAAATGGACTCAAGATTGGATTTCATTTCTTCATCTCATACAACAGTAGGGCAAACAGTGATACAAATGCAAGATTTTAGGGATAGATTGTTGATAGATGATAATAATACATCTAGCACTCCTTCCCTACCTGATATTTGCTGCGGTACACTGAATCAATATAGAGATGATGATGAACTATATACAATGTCAATAATGCAGCCGGTCAAAGGTGAATTGTACTGCTCAGAGAGCATGCTAAGGAATGGTGGGTGCACTTTTTCTCCGTCTGAATCAGATAATAGTACCGTTGGATCAAAAGGAGATTCGGGTGTTTCTGTCTCAATATCGGATCTGGACTCGCTCTGTGAACAGGCGTCTACAGAAATAGGTGTAAACGATAATGAAGAGGAAGAACTGGATGCTTCTTTTGAACCCTTTCCAATGGAAACAAGACCCAGCCCCTTAACACTGAGATCCCAAAGAGCTCTATTTATGAATGAAGTGAATCAGAAGGATCTAAATATGCATCAGAAGGATCTAAATATGCCATACATCCTATCACAAGGAAGTACACATAGCGAAGGTGAGAATGTTCATATTTAAATCAAATATTACTCTCTTATCTGGTCAAGCTCTTTGTTTCTCAAGTAGTTCTCATTCACAATATTACAACTTGTTTTTATTCTCATTCACAATATTACAACTTGTTTTTATTGCACATTGGGCAGGAACATGTTATGTCCTCAAAAAGAAGATCCAGATATTATTTGCCAGTGCTCTTCTAGGATTGGGACTCTATGACTTAGGGTTTGACAACGACTTCTTCCATGGTTTAATGCTTTGAAGCAGTTCTACTGAAGGAAAGAAAGAAGTTGAGCAATTTTGACTGCATAACGGTTGGGTTGAGTGTGAATTGAATGCTTGCATATTCTCTGTTCACTAACCCTTCCCACCAATTTTTTAGGGAAAAAGCTTTAACTGAATAAAAAATGCCAAATCTCTATATCTGTCTGATTAGACAGGAAAAAAATATTATTTTATTTAATCTCAAAGGCCTGGTGGCTCTGTGCCAATCCTGTAAACATGAGAATGATGAGGCTACAGAGATCTATCAGGCAGGCTGAACTGGCACTTCAAACTTGTATATATGCACCCATATATCTATTTTTCATAATGTATGTATGTAGTAGTCGCTTAGATTCTTCTATAGCACAGAATTTTGGAGACAATTTGGAAAAGGTCCATTCAATGAAACGGGCATCTTATGTTGATAATGTTTCAAATTTGAGTCTAGCAGCATCATTCTGACAACTGTTCTTAGAGATTGGAAAGAGAGTGTCAACCACTTCGTTTGTGCAGTTTTTGTTTCTTATCTTCTTGATTTTCCTTTTATTTTGGAAACAACAAAAGTACTACTTAAAAAAAAAAACAAAATGCTTGACCGTTAATAGGTTATGCACAGCTTAAAGACTCACTAGTGAGCTAACATTGCAACTAACACAGCTTTGAAGATGATGAAGGACTTGAAAGGGCTTAGCAACTTACTGGAAAATATGTCTGGTAAGGAACAGAAAACAAACAATTAATTAGGATCCACAGAAAACTGATTGACACAAGCATCTAGTACACTAACTGACAGATTAAACAAAAAGAAGTACGTTAAGCAATCAGCATGAAGAGGAAAAGAAACTGTTTGATAAACAAGTATCCTTAAATGTATAAAGATTATCATTATCAACACATGATTTCAAATTAAAAGGCTCTCTTTATTTATAAATGGGTATCCCATGAATGAATTGAAAATTACAATTAAACTTGCATATTCATGTATGCTACATATGAAAATTTTAATAGGAAATTGAAATAGAGGGGGCAGTATGAGGAAAGTAAAAGAGGCTAAAGATAATAAAGCTATTAGCAGTAATTAAAAGAGACATTTATCAAGAACAAACCTGGCTGTTTATGAGTTGTCACAAGTATTCTAATGCACATAAAGCTTTGTGCATGACCAAAATATCAAGTGATGCCAATACTTGATATCAGGATGAGAGAACGGACCCCATTCTTGGTTAGTTCTTTAATCATGTCTGCCAATGAATCTGGGTCTGAAAGAAAGATACAAACTAAATCCAAGGTCATTAGGTAGGGTCTTTCAAACTGATCAGGGAGTTATGATGTATTAAGTGGTTGCACTGCATTAAAGATTTAGAGCTGCTTGTGTAAGTGGAACTAGAATTACATACTGGCCACATCAGATTCAAGCACTCCAGAAAATTCATTTTGCAGATGCTCAGCAAACTTCATCTGTCCATTTATCTTGCATAGAATTTGGTAGAGTCTATCAAAATCAGGATGGGATGTGTCTCCTGCTACAAATTCATGAACTCTTTTACTCACTTCAATGTAACTGCAACCTGGCATCTTTTTAACTCCCATGTCCCTCATTACTTTCCTTATCTTTCCAGATTCATTCCACCTCCCAAGAATAGCATATATATTAGACAAAATTGCATAATTTCCACTATTATGGGGCTCCAACTTTATCAGATGTTGCAAAGCACACTCTCCTAGCTCCACATCACCATAAATATTAGAAGCAGCAAGAAGAGAGCCCCATATAGCTGCGTTTGCCTCAAATGGCATCCTTCTAAGTAGTTTCTCGGCTTCTTGGAGGTAACCAGCACGGCCAAGTAAATCTATCATGCAACCATATTGCTCAATCTTTGGTTCAATCCCATACCTTGATTTCATGATGTTGAAATACCGGCGACCCAATTCAACCAAGCCAACATGGCAACAAGCAGAAAGGATAGCAATGAAAGTAATCTCATTTGGTTTAACTCTAGCCCTTTCCATGCGAGAGAACATGTCAAGAGCTTCTCTTCCTAGACCATGCAAAGCTAGGCCAGCAATCATTGTAGTCCATGTGATAACACTCTTATTCTTCATGTTCTCAAATACTTGTAAAGCCTTACCAATTTTTCCAGACTTAGCATACATGTCTATAAGTGCATTGTTAAGAGGAACAATTGTATTCAATCCATATTGTTCAATATAGTTATGAATCCACTCTCCCAACTCAACTGCACCCAGTTGCGCACAAGCAGAGAGTGCAGCCAACATAGCAATTTCATCAGGTTTCACATTTTCAACCTGCATTCTTCTAAACAAAGTAATTGCCTCATTAGGTTGGTCCATCTGAGCATACCCTGCAATCAAAGTAGTCCAAGAAATCACGTTCTTTTCAGTCATGAGCTCGAATAGAGCCCGAGCATTGTTCAGATCACCAACCTTTGCATATCCTGCAACCATCGTGTTCCAAACTGCAACATTCCACACTCTAAGACTCAATTCATCAAACACTTTACGAGCATCATAAATGCATTTACAGGAAGCATACATTTGTATAAGAGCCGCGACAACGTGAACATCAGAGTCTAACCCAGTTCCTACTGTTTGACAATGTATCTCTCTCCCCAGTTCAATTGTTGATAACTTAACAACAGCCTTTAATACAAAAGGGAATGAGTAGTTGTCAGGACGCAAGGCGCTGGCTTGAATTTTGTTATAAAGAATGACTGCATTTAAGGGATTGTCAGTTTGACAGAGAGCCTTGATGGTGGTGTTATAGAGATATACATCTGGTTTGGATTTGTGGGTGAAGATTGAATATGCATAATCAGAGAAGCCCAAAGAAGAGCAGGAGTCGATGAATCGGCTAAGCAGGTGATTATTTTGATCAAGGCCTCTAACGATCATAAACCCATGTGCTGCAAACAAGTGTTTGATGTCTGCGCATTTGCACTGACTTAGCAAAGTGACAAGGTCTGCTGCACTTGTACAACAAATGAGACGTTTGTGTATGATCCGTAAAGAGGAAAGTGATATTGATTTGCCCAGAATTAGAGAGGATTTGTGTAAAGAAAACATCTTTAAAGCTCTTCTTATGTCATTTTGTTATGCGCACAAAAAGTCCACTTTTCAATTTCAGGCCTCTATTATCTTGAACTCTTGTTAATGGGCGTGGGTGTGTGCGCGTGCGTGTATCGAGGTTAGAGCTTATTAGTTAAATTTTGGAACACAATGAGACGAAACAGTACTCCTGATTTTGGTGGCACGTTCTACTAAAAGAGACAGTTAGGCCTGGGTTTTTGTAATGATTTTTCACAAGCTAAAAAGGCAGGCACAAAGTCCAAAGATGATTCTTCCAAGTTGAATTTCAAGCGATGGGGTTGGGTTGGTTAGTTGATTAGATGTCATACTCATACAAAAAGATTGGTCTTTTGAGTCAGTTTAAAGTGTTGTTAGTACCAAGTAATTGCTGTCAGTCAGAAGATGAAAAGGTTAAAATGTTTTCGAGTCTTTTTATTGACTTGGGTCCTTCGTTTTCGAGGAATTTAGAAGAACTAGTGGCACTTATTGCCCAATAAATAAATAAATAAATGAGAGAAATTCATTTATTTATTTAAGCATGGAAATGAAAATGGGTAGAGACAGAAATATTACCACTAGTAGTAGTGAGTCAATTCCCATTATCCCTATTACGCTCAACCACTTTCTTGACCTGACCACCGTGGCGGTACAATTACAATAGCACAAACTCAAAGGGGAAAAAAAATTAAAAAAACACTTCAAATCGCCTTTCAGTCTCAGATCTAACCTACCCAGTTTTTTTTTTTTTTTCAAAGTGAAGGAGACACCTTTTAAAGTTAATTGGAGCCATTTCATTTTCTTTTTATATCAATAGGATGGAAGGGAATTCAGGCGGAGGAGGAGCAGGAGCAGGAGGGAGTGGGGGCGTTACCGGTGGTGGTGCAGGAGGCGGCGGAGGGAATGACGTGGAACTTGTGTGCAAGACATTGCAGGTAGAGCATAAGCTATTTTACTTCGATCTCAAAGAGAACCCACGTGGGCGTTACTTGAAAATCTCTGAAAAGACTTCAGCAACTAGGTCCACTATCATTGTTCCTTCTTCCGGCATTTCTTGGTTCCTCGATCTCTTTAACTACTATGTCAATTCAGATGATCACGAACTCTTCAGCAAGGAATTGCAGCTCGACTCTAAGGTTACTAACTTTCCTTCTTCTCACTCTCAAATTTTTAAATTTTTGTTTTATTAACTCTCCTTTTTTTTCAACAGGTTTTTTACTTTGACATTGGCGAAAACAGAAGGGGTCGTTTCTTGAAGGTATGCTTGCTATCGGCTTTGCCCCCCACTTTAAAAAAGTGTTTAACGTTTTCTATTTTAACCATGTTTTAATTGCTATATTGTTATGTGTCTTCATTGTTGTAAGAATTGCTTATATGACTATTCAAAGCATGAAGATATTTTCTCATGTCGACAGGCTACCAGTTTGCTCTTTCTAATTTTTCAATTTCCATAATTTACATTTTTCATTTTACAAGAACGATAAGTTATTTGAACATTTTTATTGGTCTCTAGTAGATTTTTTAATTCTTTCTGCTTGTTAGTTCGTAATGCTGAAATGTGTATATAGAATATCTTAAGGGCTTGTGGCTGCGGCCACAAGGTAAAATTGCATTGCTGACAATAGGCTATGCAACAATATATTATCCCTTTGTATCCATTTTTCTTCAATTACTTCCTCTCAAAATCAAAAACTCTCACACTTAAATTTTCATGAACACGGGAGAAAATATGTTCTTTGTAATTTTTCTTCTGGCTTTGAAATGCTACATTTCGCTGTTGTTTTCAGATGTATTGCACTAGTTGGACACATAATTTAGGTGCTTGTGTGTGTTGTTGCTCACGCTACTCCAAATCAGCTTCCAAAGTCATTTATCTGTTTTAGTTGCAACATTCAAGTACAGTGATCTTTGTCTTTGTCTTGTTGCATTTGGAACTTTCTGCATTCGTGAATCTTCTCTGCGGAGCTTCCTGCAAGCTTATGCAGTTTTTCAGTTTTTCTTTCCTAGAGTTGTGTATCTTGAAGTAGTTTCTGCCTGCCATTTTAACTTGCGGGTTTGAAGCCTTTTCCCAATTATTTTATTATGCTTGCTTAAAGTTATCTGTATTGATAAATAGTGAAACAATATCTTAATATTATTATCAAACATATGAACTGTCTTGAATTTAATGAAAATACACATGTTTGTTGAAAACTGTCAATCACAAAGCTAGTTTAACTTGATTGTTGGAAAATCAACCTTGGGTGATGCACTTTCTTAGCTTTGCCTAGATGGTAAGAACTATTGTAAATGCAAGATTGGATTCCCTCGAGATTGGGTGTGCTGTGGAGATCATAAGAAGCTCCAATGGTAAGCAAGATGATTTACTGATGTGGTTAATGAACTTGATATGCATAAATGTTCCCCCACTGTATTTCTTCATCAAAATTTCTTGCTTCATTAGACCTGTTCAGCTTGGAGGCAGAGCCTCAGAAGACTGATTTTATTAAGCTATCCAACCAATCAAGATCTCCGAAGCATGCCAAGTAACTGGTTCAATTGGTTTAAGCGTGGTACCCAAAATTCTCTTTCTTTAAATGTTTATAATCTTTAATTGTATCAATAGAAAACAAAAATAATGTGTGGAAATTTCTGTTTAAAATGAATCTTGCAAAGCTTCTTAATACTGCACATAGAAGCCTGGTTGGATCGGTTGTCTCATACTCTTGTAGAAATCTTAAGTGAGATCGTTATTATTGGATTTGGACTTGCTACTTTAGGAAATTATCTATGCTGAACATTTTGCATGAAGAGTTTACAGTAGCAAGAAGGAATATGATACTTCAATTCTTTTTATAGTCTGAAAAAAGAAAAAAAGGTTAAATTTTGGATAATCCGAAAAAAAAAGTTAAATTTTGGATTAAGTTATGTCAAACCTTTGATTACCTTTATCTCATTTTACTAATTTGGTAGGAAAGCTTTTTGAAGCAACTAATGATTGCTTAAAAGACGGTTTGGAGGTTTCTCAGGTAGGATGCACTTATGTAACCATTTGAATGAACAATGGTTCCAACTTGTACTGGTAAAACGAGTGAAGATAGTGAAACTGCCTGGCACAATGCTAGGTCTTATACAGTGTGTTTAATCCATCTGGAAGGCAGTGTTTACTTTCTTGTTGTTAACTCATTGCTTAACTGAGAATGATTGAATAAGGTCCCATTATGTTGACACTCTTTACCAGTCATTGTACTTCTGTGACTTGACATCCTCCAAAGACAAAAGATTTCAGAAGTTGCAAGCCATGCATAGAGACTGAACTAATCTGTTTGTGGTCCAGTCATATTTGCAGTTGATAGTGATGGTGAAGCAAGCATTCAACCCTAGTCCAAGCCTGAACCATCAAGAGCCATTTACCATCCAAAATTTGAATCAATCTTAATTGCCATATGATATTAGCATGCATTTTTTTATGGAGATTAAGATTTCTTGCAGATTTAAGTAGTATGCTGTACTTGATAATCAAACAATTGGTAGTATTACTGATTGTATCTCCCTATTTCAACTAATTCTGAGGGTTAGTTATCCTTATTGTCAGCTTGTGCTATGACAGAATTCTGAATAGAATCCATTAGTCTACTTCCATTTGTTGATTGGAATAAGCCACCAAATATTTGTGAAGAAATATCAATTGTACCATCCTTTTGATTCAAACAAATCTTTGTTGAGCTCTGACTTGTAGGTTTGAGGACAAAAGTCTTCTGAGATGGAAGTAACTGATGTAGCCAGTCAAGTCCCAAGTCATAAAGAACTATAAACAGATGGGCTATTTACTCCAAGATGAAAGGTTTTAGAGTTTCTAACTGATGGGGTTGTGGTTTGAAGTGCCTTGGAGTTCAATGCTAACTGCCTGTTCACTTCTCATCTGCTTTGTCTGAAAGCCCAATTTTTTGCAATTCATTTTATTATTTTCTATCTTAAAATCTCGTCATTCTGTCTCCCAGAACTCTGAAAACTTCTCTAGAATCTATGAGATATTTCTCTTATTAATTCCTCTGTATCTAGTAATTTTTTCCAATCCTTGTTTTTATTACATTTATTTTTCAAATCGTGAGTTTGTATTGTTTATACATTTGGCAAAATGCAAGGGAAAAAAGAAAACCTGGCTGTATCCAGTTTGCATCAAATGGAGCGGATATGGATATTTTCATTTTCACATGTGTGTATTTTGTGGTGGTAATTCCCATTTCTCTGACTAATTCTTTGGGTTCTGTTGGGATCTTGTTGTACATCAAGAAGATCTATCTGCTCAATCCTCCAGTTTCTTTTTAGCGAACTCTTAGATTCAAGACACCTCTACACTTTAAACCCTAAACTCTCACTGGAGAACTCCATGATTCCTTCCATCAACAATTAAACACCTTAAACTAAATTCACTCAAGTGTTATCATAACAAATGATGGTAAGAGATGTTTTTTCTTCACTAACTGTTCCTTTGGTTGGTTGTGAAGCTTTATTTTTCTAGCTTTTTCTATTCATGACTTAGAAGTGTCATCTGATTAAGGCTGTACCAAAGGTTAGATTGTCTTTGTTCTCATGATTTTATTGCATTAATAAATTTATTTCTGCAGGTTTCTGAAGCATCCGTTAGTAGAAACCGCAGTACCATCATAGTTCCTGCTGGAAGTTCACGGGATGAAGGATGGGCAGCATTCAGGAACATATTGGCAGAGATTAACGAAGCATCACGACTTTTGATTTTGCCCAATCAGGTGTCCTTGTATTGCAAGCGTAAAATCCTTGCTTTCATGTTGTGCCGCTGAAAAAGATATATGTTGCTTTTATCATAGGTCTTACTTCTCCCTCTTTGCTTTTGTCCTCACCTTATTGCATGTGCACCAAAACAGCAAGGATCTGAGCAGTCAGAACATCTTGTTGGGCTTTCAGATGATGTAGGGGCTGGTTTCATATCTGGGCATGGTAGCCAACCTGCCCCTGCTTCTGAACTGAATGTGGACAGATCAGTTGATTTGCCAGCACAAGATGAAATAGGTAACATGGGGGTTTCAAAGGTGATCAGAGCTGATCAGAAGAGATTCTTCTTTGATCTTGGGAGCAACAACAGAGGTCATTTCCTGAGGATATCTGAGGTGAGTCAATGGATGACTTAATATTTGATTTAGTTTGTCTGTTTTGAGAGTTAAATTGGACATTAAAACAGTTTTTTCTTTGTAAATTAAAATTCTTGTAGTTATTTTTTCTGTAATGGTGTCAATACGTAGGTAGCGGGCTCTGATCGTTCCTCCATCATACTCCCACTGTCTGGACTGAAGCAGTTTCATGAAATAGTGGGACACTTTGTGGAGATCACCAAAGATCGAATTGAAGGAATGACTGGTGCAAGTGTTCGGATAGTGGATCCCCCTCAAAGATGAAGTTAGTTGATTCAGGTGTTTGGTGAAACAAATAATTGGCAATGCAAGGTTGTTACAGATTGGTGTTTGATTAGGGCTGTTGATTGTGTTAGTTGTGCTCTGCTATGTCCCTCTCCGTCCGTTCTCACATTCAAGTAAAATAATCCGATGTATCTGTTTGGTTAGCAGAGAAATTTCGGAAATATTTGCCAAGCATAATTTCGGATAGATAATAACAAGAACAAGAAAAGGCCAGATATTTGTAATTGTTAGTTTGATAGTGTGGCAGCGAAGTTACGGTTTTAATAATACTCATCGAAATGTGTTTTGCTTAGTTTCAATGAAAATGGTTGTTAAAAGGTTCTTCATATCTAGCACCCCCCCCCCCCCCCCCCCCCCCACCCCAACCACAAACCACCTCGATTCATTTCTCCAACTGTAAGAATGATATTGACCTTGATCAATTAGAAATTAGAAACCTCATCAATTACTCAACTGTTAGGAAGTAGCTGTCCAATTGCCCTTGCAAAAATCATGCTACCGTGATTCTCAGTTGGCATTTCCTTTACAATTGAGCAATTGACGTGTGATAATGAGGTTGGGGTCTATGGACTCCTGATGGAATTAGGGGGCCGACGAATATATATATATCCATGTCAAAGGCTCAAGATTCCTTTCAATCTCAGTATTCGAAACTAAAGTTGAAAAGGAAAGGAGTAAAGTTGGCACAGAAATTTCTCACTCCCTCTCTTTCAAGTAGAATGGTCATTTACATTATTTGCATTATTTTGATATAAAATATGACAAACAGAAAGGGAAAGAGATATCATATTCATACAAATAAATGTGCACAGGTTGTTTTCAATTTCTATCTTGTTGAAAAAAGAGAGAGCCTTGATAATTTTTTGAGAAAAAATAATAAATAAAAAAATAACAAGAGAAGGAAAAGATGTATAGAAGGATGATGGGTGTGGGGGTAAGTTCTGGATGGGTCACACACAGCAATGCCGATAGCAACAACTCAAAAGACGGTCTCACTAACACTAGCCAGTACTCAGTAGTTGAATGATCATGATGAAGGTATGATATAAACGGTAAAATTAAAACTGGATTTTCCGTCATTTCACACATGCAGCTAGTGGGGTTCTGTGATCAGCATGGTCTCTGTGTTTGTGTTTGTGTGTGTGACAAGACTGTTAGTCCCGATTGAGTGACATCAATGCACGAAACTGATAAAGCTTCCTCTCCTGCTACCACGTTTTCTTCTCGACTGAAAGATAGGTAGGGGTCCTCTCCTCTCTCTTACTGATGAATTCTTCATATCATATATATGCTTAAATCAAGAAAGAAAAGGGCATAAGGCACACTCAATTACTCTGCTTAGCCATTCATGCAAGAACACGAAAACTGACAAGTACAAGTTGCAATTTAACTTCTACTTTGCTACACAGTAAGAGTGACCCTATAGTTAGCTAGCTAGATAGCTAGAGTTAGGTCATTGATTTGCAGAGAAGATTGTGGAAGGTGTCCCAGGCTCCCTGGTGGACCACTGTGTGTGTACATGTTCTAATGTGATGCATGATAATGCTTAATCCCACTTACCTACATAGAATGTGACAACTCTTTGCTTAAGAGGAAGGATCTTTGGACCACTAGTGCTCTTATTTAACCAAATCCATATCAAACGCAAAAAAGTTTTTCTACTCACCTTTTCAATATGTTGAAAATAAAGAGCAGTTCACAGACATATTAGATAGATAGCTTATAGCTAGGAGCTAGGAATATTAATCAATGTAATAGAGGAGCTAGCTATGATGTCTTAGAACGATCAGCATTATAAATCCATGCTTGCTTGCTCAATATTGTTCAAATTCATAAAGATTGCTTGTAAGTGGAAATTTAGGTTATGTTCCAATAATATTAATTCTCGAAAACGAAGTTACAATTATTTTTTAGTGTTTGTCAATTGTTGCAATCCCCATTTCTTTTTATGTCTTAGCACTATCAAATGTAAGTCTATATTTGATTGCCATTTTCTAATGCAATAATAATAATATAGCTGAAAGGATGACCATAAATACGAGTGGAAGAGGAAGCTTAGGATCTCATATGGGGCGTGATTAATTATTTGACTAGTGACAGACAGTAGGAAAAGGAAAGTTGGGTCCCCATTACCGAAATTGCAGTGAGCTCCCAAGATGCTGTAAACTTCTAAACACTAAGGGCTCGTTTGGTTGTAGGATTAAAAGTGGGGATTGAACTTTTTTTTTTTCATTTTATCCTTTTCTCATGTTTGGTGCTGTCAAGGGTATTAAAATTTAGTTATCCTGAGCCCACAAGTTAATCTTAATTTTGTAAAGGAAATTATCCCAAAGGGGGCGATGAGATTAGTTAGTGTTGGATTACATGATAACTCAATTAAACATAATAATTTATAAATATTAAAATTATAGTAATATGTGATAAATGTAATAAAAAATATTAATTTTAATAATGTAAATAATAAATTATACTAAAAATCATTATTAATTTCACATTAAATTAAAATTCTATTTTAATTTATTTAATTATTAAATATTTTTATAATTTCAAATTTACATTATAAATTAATTATTAAATTAATATTCAAAAGATAAATTTTTATAAAATAATAGATTATTGAATAAAAATAATAAAAATATCATATATATATTTAACGAAATAAAAATTATTTAAATTATGATTTATATTTCATTAATGTCATTGAGGTTGATTTGTATAATTAATAATACAAAATTTTAGTTTATAATCATAATAATAATAATAATAATAATAATAACTTGTAAATTGTAATATTATAATATTAAACATTATTATTTATAGTTCAATCCAATATTGCACGAAACACAACATAATATTATATATAATCCAGTGTTATCCAATCCAATCCAATTCAATCTGGCATACGAAACGAGCCTTAAGAGAAAGAAAATGCTATTAACATTCCAAATTCATATAACGAATGTCTCCGGCCAGCTAGCTCCCTCTCTCCAGCCACACATGTGCAAGAAAGAGGGTGGAATAAAGATGTGAGTTGCATGATATACTGCTTTAAGTTTAGAATTATATGCTCTAATATGATCGCAAAATAAAAACTTGTTCATACATATAATTGCGTGTGTGTGTACCACCAACGATTAATCATTCTTTTGGTACAATATTTAAATTCTATCATTCTTGCTAATTTGTAAATGGAAGCTCACGAGCTACCGGCACCAATCACTGGTTCAAGTTCGAATAATAACAGGAATACTTTCAAATTTGTTAAGCTTAGTTAGAAGTTCTTATTCTTAAATGGTAACTGCGGCCATATTATATGTAAATGGCCATTATGGGTAATTGGTTTGATTTTGAGCTGTGAATGTCAATTACAATAAATGAATACTATTAATACAATTATTTACAACTGCTGTTGATACTGGACTTGTAATTTCATAAACGAATATAGCAGAATTTCATCAAAATTGATATACATTGTATTATAATGTTTATCAAAATTAATGTACTATATTGTTCATTTAATAATTAATGCACGCATACGGTTCTATCTCCATTTAAATATACAAAATCCAACGATGTATATATGTGAAGATATATGAAATTTGGATGTTTATTATTGAAAATGATCAGGGTTTCAGAGTACTATACAATATCAATGATAGAGGCTAAACAATTTCAAGTGTAACAAGAGGCGAAGCACGGTAAAAAGCTTATGTTTGCCCTCTGTGGGTCATTCACCATCTTACTAGTTCGTCAATAATATATATTCCTAACAAATCCTTCTTGTTCATTCCCGTGGGCAGGCGATGATACCAGTCAAGCCAGCTCTCTTGCTTTTAACGCCTCGCAAGATGTATACATATATATAGCGATCCTCTCTCTCCCCGCTTTGAAATTAATCTATTTACATTATTCATTTCTATAATATAAATAATTAATCTTCTCCTTCAATATTTATACACATATATAAAAAAATTAATTCGATGGAATCATCGAGCTCATCAGCCGTGACGACAAGAAGCATATCATCAGCCTCCGGAGAGAATAATAATTACATGGTGATGAAGGAGTACTGGCAAACATGGCAGGCAGGAGGTCTCCACAAAGTGCTGTGTATGGAAGGCGGAGATGAGGATAGTAGCTATGCTAAGAACTCACAAGCTTCCGCCTCCGCTATCACCTTATGCAAACCCTTGCTTTTAACTGCTATTCAATCAATGAAACTTTTCTTCATCGAGACCAATGAAGGTGATTCTGATACTGCTTATTATGATTCTATAAGAATTGCTGACTTGGGTTGTGCAACTGGGTACAACACCTTGGCCACCATTGACATGATTGTTGGAAGCTTGAGGAAGCGTTATCTCAATGAGTGTGGCTTCGACCCTGAATTCGAGGTCTTCTTTTCTGATCTCCCTTCCAATGATTTTAACTCTCTGTTCCGTTCGTTAACTGCCATGTTTGATTCTGTTTCTGATAACAATAACAAAACCCTAAACAAGTATTATGCTGCCGGTGTCCCCGGATCATTTTATCATCGTCTATTTCCAAAATCAAAGCTGCACATTGCTGTTAGCTTAAGTGCCTTGCACTGGCTCTCCGAGATACCGAAGGTTGTGTTAGATAAGACATCACCAGCATGGAACAAAGGGAGAGCTTGGATAGAGGGAGCCAATAAGGAAGTAGTGGAAGCATACGCAAAGCAATCAGAAAAGGACTTGCAAGATTTCTTGGTGTGCAGGAAAGAAGAAATTGCTAAAGGAGGAATGTTGTTTATACTAATGGCAGGAAGACCGGAATCGCAGCCACCGGAGAATCAGCTGGGTGATGACGCAGACTCAAGAGCTAAGCATCCTTTCACCACTTCCATGGATCAAGCTTGGCAAGACTTGTTAGATGAGGTACTCTGCACTGTAAATGTCGTTGTCCATTAGCATACATAGTATATATATATGTGTGTGTACACACACAAACATTTCTTTTACGTTAATAATTTGATGCTCCCTTTCCTAATAATAATAATAATAATTTAATGCTCCATCTCAGTTACGATCTCGACCCACCATAATGTCATGCGTCACGTACCTTCATCTCTGCATTTGCCGTCCTCACTTTGTTCTCTTGAATATATAACATGCTCAGATGTGTACAATATTAGACGTGCATTTGCAATAGACTATTAAAATATTAGACGTGCATGTAAAGCTCTCTAGTCTCTTTGCAGGTCATGTGTACAAT
Source organism: Citrus x clementina (assembly GCF_000493195.1). Taxonomy (NCBI): domain Eukaryota; kingdom Viridiplantae; phylum Streptophyta; class Magnoliopsida; order Sapindales; family Rutaceae; genus Citrus; species Citrus x clementina. The sequence continues at coordinate 72,389 of NW_006262688.1, read as the reverse complement.
GAAAGCTTCAAATTCAATATATATAATTACAATAAATCACATAGGCTATAGACGTGTAGTACGGGGCAAATTTGATTTTCTTAATAATTTGGTATCTTTTTTAAGTGTTTTTTTATCATCTAACCTGCTTATTTAAAGTGATTATTTTGATAACGTTCGAATATAAATATGGATCTCATAATCCCAATAAGGGCTAATGAAAAAAATTTATGAACTTGAGAAACAGATTTCATTGAGTGGGGAGAGCTGTTCGGTTTCACCATTGTATATGTAGCAGTTAATAATATACAATAATTCAATTTTGTTTATATATTTTACATGATCATAATTCAAATAATTCAATAAGGATCTTGATATAAAATATTGTTTTTTTTTTTTTTTATTAACTGCATAATTGTTAATGTGAGAGCTTCGATCATGGAAGATGATGGTCCTTATCCATTTAAGTCTATCCTCAATAAGACTAATGATTACTTACTCGGCAAATATGCATAATCTTTTCATGGTTTACTCAAAACTTCTATTGATCTTCTCTAATTCTTGCCTAAAAAATATATAAAAGGATTTGATAGATGAGGAGACAAGAGATATGTTCAACATTCCAGCATATATGAGAAGCAAGGAGGAGGTTGAAAATGCAATAAACAAATGTGGTGGATTCGAGATAAAGAGAATGGAGTACAAGAGAATTGTAGAGCATTCAGAGGAGAAGCAACAAGAGTGGATTATGGATCCTGTTTCCTACGGTAGAGCCAAAGCCAACCTGGTCCGTGCTACTCTCAGGCCCATTATTGAGGCCCACATTGGCCCCTATCTTTGTGATCAATTCTTCAACCGCTTTCAGACTCGGGTTTCTTCTGATTTTAATCTTCTTCATAAAACTTGTTTTTATGGTGTTATTATCGTTTGTGCTATCCGGATTTAACATATATAGACAAAACTAAAAAAACCCTTTCAGTTTCTTCTCATTTTGTCACCTAATGATAGAGAAAATCAAAGCAACAATCTTTTTGGGGAATGTTTGCAATCACTTGAAATATCTCTGTATTTTTATCAAAAGGTAGGAACTCTGTACTAGAAAAAAAAAAATAAAAAATTAACGCCAATTTTAGTGAATTCATCTTCTCAATATTTTCTATATGATCATCTTGTACGGATGTTTTCGATATGATAACATTATAATAATTATTATTTTCTTCTATTTTGTTTATGATGATTGTCTCCAAGCGATCTTCTTGTACAAATTGCAAGATATGGAGATGGAACAAATTATTTGTAGCAAACGATCCAAATGTTAAGTTAAGCTTTGAACTTGTTTTTGTTTATTTGATTCACACATTAAGCATTCATTTGTAATCAAACACATTGTGTGAAAGAAAATTCATTTCTAATCTTTATCACTAAAAAGTTGTAAGTGTTGGGATACACTTGGGTTAAGAGATTAAGGATAATCTCTTGTTGTAAAGGTTCATTGACACTTTGGAAGTCAATTGTAAGCATTTGAAGTATTGGGAGGCTTGGATAGTGAAATCCTCAAGTTTGGTTTGTTTGGAAGCGTGGACGTAGGCGGAGATTACCGAACCACGTAAAAATCATTGTATTTGCTCTCTCTTACCCTACATCTTTAATTTTCATTGCACATAAATTTATTTATTTTGAATTTGGTTGCTTAGTTTAATTTGCATTAAGTTTTATTTGCTTAATTTTTTAGAATCTCAATTCACCCCCCTTGGGTTGCTTGGTTATTATTTCAATATTTTTACCACTCTTTGTTACGTTTTCTTTAATAATTGATCATGGTATAAGTATTTATAATGACGGCTTTAAAATTGTCATAAAAGTTATTAAAAGAATAGCATTATATGAATGTATAGTAAAATAACCACACTAAAAAACCACATTTAATGATAGTTTTGTAAGAGTCGTTATTAAAAAGCAGCTTTTTAAGGATAGTTTTTAAAAAAACATCATTGGAAAGAAACCTATGATGATGGTTTTGTTAAAAACAGCCATTAGAAATAAATGAGAAAGCGCAATTCATGAGGTTATTTAAAATGTTAGTTTTTAATGATAGTTTTTCTAATAACTATCATTAAAACTTAAGTAGATATGATAAAATAATGTTGTTTAATAAAATAGCCGTCATTATATTTATATATTTAATGACCTTTTTTGTCAATATATGTCATTAAAGCTTATGTAGATATGACATATAATAGTTTTATATGTCATATAATATGTTGTCAAAGCTCAATAATAGTTTTATGCTCAGTAGCAAACTCAATGATAACTCGTAGATCTCTTTATATTTGAATTTGATTGAGTTTATTTATAATTAGAGTTGAAAAATAACCGTTATTGACTTTCCGTACAAAGTTTGGTTTAATTTGTCGGTTAATTTGTCTCAGCCTCCATTAGCTGTATGTGTAACTCTTTAAAATTAAACTTTTGGTTATGAAATAAAAATTGATAATAGCTTTTGACAACATATTAAAGATTACATGGATTTTTAATTGAACACTTCACAGTTTTATAAGGAACTTTAAGCCCGTTTGAAATTGAGGAGTTTCTGATAAAACCCAACTGCTATACCTTAGATGGTAAGTTGATTTGATTTCACTTGCATGGTAAAAAAATTATTATACCTTTACTAATTTTGTCAAAATTTATTATTTAAAAATCATATTTGCTATATACTATTAATTATTATTTTATAGGTACAGCTTTTTATTACAGAAATACAGTTTTTTTTTTCCACTACAACTGTGCCTTAAAATCTAAGCCAACTCAATACCAAAACCTTAGTCTATGCTGTTGGTTTTGGAGTGAGTGATCATTAGGTAGTCGTGCTACCTTGCATTTTGCGTGAAGAATCATCACAAACGGGGATAAGGAGCAAAGAGATGTTAATGCAAGTGAAGACCTGTAACTAACCGTCTAACCCCTTAATATCAAAATTGCTATCTGTGTAGGGTAAGAGTCATTGTTATACATATAAAATCTCTCCGGACACTTTCAGTTACTTGTTCGTATCTCAGTAACCAACAAATTGCCTACACTTGTCAAATTAACAGACATTGTGTAGATCCGCCACTTAAACCTTAAAAGACTGTTATCATTGCCTTTTAAATATTTAAGCCTGGTGATGCACAAACTTAATTATCATTTTAAATTTATCAGATAGCTCAGTGGACTAACACATGCGCATAAAATCAAAACAAGATGTATTCTGTCAGCGCATTCCTCGGAAACATACTATTATTCCACCAAATTCAAAAACCAGAAGCATATTCTCATGTCTTCTTCAACAAAACCGGACATAGTGCAACACTCGCCCAGCACACTAAATAAATAAGCGGCAACTCACACGACTAAGCAAAGTCTCTACCTCCAATATCCCTAGGGGGAATTATTTTTTGGGCTAGAAACAAAAAAATTAAGGACTCACCAGGACTCAATTGCTACCCTGACGCAACTCTGGGCGCACAAAATCTGCATCTGGTGGCACTGAAATGTCAACAGTTGGTCTCAACTGAGCACAGACTTCAATGGCTCCATGGACTGGATCAGAAAGGAAGTTGCTGATGAGATCCCCATTGATGGGGGCATCATTGTCCACTGCCACCAAGGCTTGTTGTGTCAGGATGTAATCAAAACGAGGGGCCCATTTCCTTGATCCCAAACGGGCTGTGGTAGAGCAGTTGTCCACCATAAATGAAACTCCACGAGCATGCATGAATGGATTCAATGAATCCACTGACTCAATCACACTTTCATTGATGATCTCAGAATAGGAGTGCCCTTTCTTCCTCAGGATCTCAATCTGGAATTTTTAAATCCAAAAAGAAGGGTAAGTGAAGGATTTCAGTCTACAAACTTTATATCCCACAAGAATCACTTCAAAAAGTTCAGTATATAAAGATTTGGTGAATTATTTCATTGCACGGGGCAGATCACCATCATCCTTCTGTTCAGGTACCTTAAAATTGACATACCATTTACTCAAAAAGAAGGAAGCTTCATACCTGGGCCATCATCAGAGCCGCATAAACACCTGCTGTGAATGGGTGTAATGGGCCTAAGTCACCTGCTGGACGTGTTGATCGGACTCGCTCACCAACTTTCCACATGCGAGTCTGATCAATTTTTCCCATAGGGAAAGCTGGTAGACCTTCCTTTTCCTGTAAACAAAAGGTATAACCAAAATCACTCACATGATTATTACTTGGCCTAAATTAATGACTTGAAGAGTAGACTGAATAAAAAAACCTTAAAATAAACATAAGATATTCAATTTTCTAAATTCTAAGACGATATGAGCTTACATAAAACCGACGTCCAGCCAAGACAACACTGCGGATCTCACTGCCAGCGGCCACATCTTCATAGCACTCATATAAGATTTCCATGCACGGATAATATGAGGCACTATAAGCTTTCTCGAATTCCTTTTTGTCTTCTCCAGAGAAGGAATTGTAGACAGCCAACATACCCTTTTAGCAGAAGATAGAAAATATGAAAAGATTAAACCATGGAAGCAGACCTCCATTGAAGAAATAAAATAGCAGGGTGTGCATGTACAGATATACACAGATAGATAAACATGTGGTGAAAATGAATTCATAATTTAATCTCTGGCTACCTGAGTTGAGATGATCTTTGATATAATTCCTGTTATGCACTCCACGGTATTCTTGTAAGCCAGATCCTCATTCATTCCATTTTCAGTGAACCTTCTAAACAAGGATTCCACAATTCCATGAACAGCACCAAGTAGAATGCCTATAAATCATAGAATGAGAAGTCAAATGACTAAGGTTTAAGTTCACTACAAAATTATAGATGCAGGGAAGCACTCACCACGCTCCCCAAAGATGTCACTCCTGTACTCCTGCTCTAATGTGGTGGCAAATGTGAAAGGAGAACCAAGGGCAACTGACCATCCTAGGGCGACATTGGTAGCTCTTCCATCAACATCCTACACGCATGAACAATATTCAGTGATCAGAAAGTCTGTTGAATCGATTTGGTTACTACAAGAGACCAACACACAAGTGAAATAGAGGTTCAGAGAGCACCTGGTGGACAGCAAAACTGGAATTAATTCCAGCACCATTAATCTCTTTGCCTTGAACATAGAGTCTCCTCACAGATGGACCCATTCCCTTGGGACACACAGCAATCACACCGATATTCTTTGGGAAATCAAGTCCCATTGACTGCAAATGCCCAAGAAGGAACCCATGGGAAAGTCCAAGGATGCTGTTTGGTTTCATGCAAGAGAATATCTTCTCATAATTATCCGCCTGGAGCATAAGACTCAAATCAGTACCTCTGAAAATGATAAAGGCAAACAAAACAGCCCATAACAAGAGCACAACTGTAGAACCATCCAATAAAAACCCACAATCTACATCTGATCCCTCTAAAATATTAAAGGAATAATGGAAATTTCCTTCAAACAGTTGTGGGATTTACTGTAGATCCAAATGAAAAACAAGAAGAAGAACATATATGAAATGCCCAGTCTTATAAGCCCATCAAAATCAGCCAACATTTTACGTAGTACACAATTCAAGTGTATGCTGAGCCAACCTGAGCAGCATCAGAAATCAATAATAACACAAGATCACTGCCTGAAATAGTTTCATATATATCCCCCAAAGTTCCATTCTCTTCAGTAAAACCAGCAGCACGAGCTTCAGCAAAAGAACGAGAGCCCTTCCTAAGCCCAACCTATACCATATAAATGAAGCAACCAGCAAGGAAAACATAGTCAGTCACCACAAATTGATCAACACGTACAAAATTAATTATTAAATAAAAAATCCAACTCAGCTGAAAGAAGCCTAAAAATAAATGAAAATGACCTTGACAACAATATCAGATTTAGCTTCAGCAAGGGAATCCCTCAAATTCTGAGCTTGGGCAGGTCCCTGAACAAAAGAAGAATGTAAGCTGTCTATACTGCAGTTAAGTGAGAAAACCACATTTCATCAGATTAAGCACTACTAACACGCATCATAAATGTTGGTGGATAAAAGGAGTGGAGTAAAAAATAGAACGGTGAGAAAAAATATACCTGGGAACCCCAGCCAATCACCCCAATCTGGTTAATCCCGTTGAATGCGTCCGGCAGCAAGTTAAACAAATCCCTTCCTCCTCTCACAATGTACTACAAACATTTTCCAAATTAATAAACAAAAAAATGTATAATGATAACAAAACGACATGCGTTACACCAAAAAAAAAACCTCATCGCGGTCAGCCAGGGATATCATGTCCTTCTTAAAGACAGATGTCTCAAAATCCAGCAAGAAAGGTGTCTTGAGAGCTGTCTCGGACGCCATCCAAGCGCTGAGAGCTGAGCCCCTGCCTGTAGTAGTTTTGAGAGCTCTCAAGGACTTCGCGGTGGATGAGAAAGACGCTAGATTGAGATGCTTGAGTGCTTCTTTTAGGGTTTCGGACGACGGCGATGGACTAAATTTGGGGATCGGGCGACTAAATGGTAAAGTAGCCGCCGCCATTTTTTTTTTTTACTCACCTAGCAATGTTAAGTTAGCTTTTATAGTGGAGCAGGGGAATTTGTAATTAATGCAACAAATTGAAGCAAATTACCTTCAGAATTTGATGGCAGCCGTCGAAGACGATACAACGGCAGCTGTGGAGAGACCCACGGAGACTGACACAACCTTCCAAATTCAGTTGGACTAACCTGAATGTTTACAAGAAGAGTAGCCCATTCATGAGTCCAATTATGAGCAGCCCAAGAAGGAAATCATGTCACATGTTGAGGATGAAGCAGCTTGTAATGAACTACAGAAAAGCACACGATTAAAAAAAGCTCCCTCGGTGGTTTAAAGACTATGTCGTGTAGTGGAATTGATTTATTTAGGGCTCTATATTTGTTGGTTTATTTTTGCTGTTATTTTTCTGTCACAAGTTGTTGCTAAGCTGTATTGAAACTTCTATAGACAGAGGGGTATATGTAGAGCGTAATCAATTTTGTAAAGCATCGGAACTGAATTGTTTCTTATCCTTCTCGACTCTACTTCTATTCTCAACTTCTCTCTTCAATCTTGCTCTTTCTTTTTGAATTTTTGGGGCCGACACTTGGTCAAAGAGTGTGACTTAACCGATACAGCCTTTGGTTGTAGGGGGTGTATCATTGGTGCTTTCATTGCTATCATCATGGCGGATTCTGAGGTGTTAAAGATGATTCAAGAGCAGTTCGAGAGCTAAACATTGTCGTTGCATCAAACATTGCAACAATATATGGCAACGGTGGATTCTCGCCTTGGCAATTTGCGTTCAAGATCCATGGATCTTCAAACAACTCGGGTAGAGCTCTTCATTAACCCAACCCAATATTTCATTCCACTGAGGTAAATTCTGGTGGTACTGAGATATCGCCAGTGTTACGTGGAGGTTCCTAAATTTGATGGATCTGACCCAAACGGGTGGGTTTTTCGAATTGAGGAGTTCTTTGTTTTCACAGTACATCAGAACCTCTTCGTTTGCAGATTGTTTCTTTTTATATGGAAGGACATGCGGCAGCGTGGTATCAATGGATGAAGATGAATAGCCTGCTTATAACTTAGAAGAATTTTTGCAGAATCTTAAACATCGCTTTGGTGCCTCCCTCTATGAAGATCCTCAAGGAAATTTGTCCAAATTAACCCAAACCACAACAATGGTAGAATTTCAAACTGCTTTTGAAGATTTAATGAATCGAGTGACTGGAATCTCAGAACCACTTTTGATCAGTTTCTTTATCACGGGATTGAAACCCAATATTCGTCGTGAGTTGCTTTTTGCTCGGCCTTCTTCTTTGATGGAGGCGTTTGCATTAGCTCGCGCTTATGAAGCGCGTGCTGAAGAGGTCAAACAGTACATCATTTTTTACGAAATGGAACAACACGTCACCAACCCCTAACACAAATTCCTCATCACCCAAATTTCCACTTAACCCATATCAACTTGCTTCAGCCCAACCGGTCCATTCAACTAGTGTGGACACACACACACACACACACACACACATATGTATGTATGTATGTATGTATATTAATTACGTGATTTGTGATTATTTTTGTGTGATAAGTTGATTTGGAAAATATTATATTAATGCTTAAATGCATTGAATTTTTGGCTCTAAAATGCACTGAATTTTTACATAATATTTTATTTCAATATTAGTTTTGCATTTTCCATAATGTTTAATTTAAATGCTGATATTGATCAATTTATACCTATTAAGAAGTAATTAGTGATGATTTGTTTTGTTTATACATATTAAGAGGATAGTTACTGAACTTTTCACTCTAGCAATTCTATATTAATAGGATCTTGAGATGCATGCTTAGAAATTTAAATTTATTACTAATTTTAAGGAACATAGTTCTTACTAATATTTTGCATTTTGCATATAATTAGGATTAGGAATGCAAGAAGTAATTTGGGCATATTATATTTGATCTGAATTTTTCCAATGTAGAAACCAAATGCCTACTCAAAACTGTTATGTTGTTTTCAAAGGACAAAAGCCGAGCATATATAATTCTTGGCCTAAATGCCAGAAGCAAGTAAATAAATTCAAAGGGAATGCTTATCAATCTTATAAATCTTTGTTGGATGCCGAAACAACATACAATGAGGACAAACAAATGCATGAAAAATTGCCAGAGACATCCAATACTTTAGAAAGTACAAAATTTATTGTGGAAACATGCGAAAAGGGAAAATATGCATTAGTTGATTTACTTTCTGACTTGCCGTTACGGCCACACGCAAATGTCGCATATTTGACAATTCCATTAGTCGCAAATGTCGCATATTTAACAATCCCATCAGTCCATTTTTTAGTACTTCGAACCTTCACTGGAAACCCCTCTTGTTTACCATAGGCTTTGTAAAATGCAAACATTTCTTCATTACTATCAAATAACATTCCAACTATTGGCTCATATTTTTTCGATGTACAATTCCAATTGCATTGTTGGCTCCTGTTTCTTGTAACTCTTCAAATGCATGCCCATTTTCCAAATTCTCCATTTCTACAAAATAATTAACATTTGTATTAAGAATAAGTAATTATAAATTTTTATTACATTTTTGTCCGATAACAAAAATCCTAACAATTTAAATATACAAAACACATCCACTAATTTTTATAAATTTATTCCATTATTTCCAGCTATCTAAATTAAAAAAATTCTAACAATTTAAATATATTAAACACATCTTGAAATTGTTATAAATTTAATCCATTACTTTCTAACAATTTAAATTAAAAAATCCTAACAATTTAAATATATAAAACGCATCCAAAATTTTTATAATTTATTCCATTATTTCTAGCAATTAAAATTAAAAAAATCCTAACAATTTAAATATATAAAACACATCCAGAAATTATTATAAATTTAATCCATTACTTTTTATCAATTCAAACAAAAAAAATCATAAAAATTCATAACAGTTTAAACATATAAAACGCACGAATCCAAGAATTTTTACAAATTTAATCCTTCACTTTCTAACAATTTAAACTTAAAGAAATTCTAGCAATTTAAATATATAGAACACAACCAAAAGTTAATTTTATTTTAATGTAATGAGAAAGTGAAAGTTACCAATTATCTGGCTACAATTTCATCAACGTTGTTGGCATAGTCTTTGGTACCACATTCAGATCACTGAATGCAAATATTCGGATAATGACCGTTGATTTTACTTCAGTTTTCTTCTGTTATTGCAAATGCAGATATGAGTTCGTTAGTTTGAGGGATAATGGCGATTTTAACTTTTTGTCATAACTTTTTTATTTTATCATTTCCTTTTCGTTACTTTTGGTTCTCTTTTCATTATTTAATGTTTTCTTTTCATTATTTTAATTTTTAAATAAAAAAAGCAACAGAAAAAGGGACCCCCCATGGCTCGAAATTATAACACTCTTAAATTTTACACATAAAAAAAACTAGAGAAAATAAAAAAATAAGCACAACTAAATCTTCATAAAATTGAACCCATATCCTTGAAGTCGGGTAAATAGTTAAGAATACTTGACTTTAACCAAACCATACACAATTAATAATTCAGCATAAATTCTCGATTTTTTCATGTTAGTCGGGTAAATAGTCGGGAATACTCGACTGCAATTAAAATAAGAAATTGTTTGAAAAATTCTCGACTTTTTCAAGTAAGTCAAGTAAAGAGGCAAGAATAGTCGACCTTAAATAGTCTAGAATACTCTACTTTTTCAAGTATGTTGCCTAACTTTCTATTGAGCTAGTTGTTGGGACAAGAAATCTTTTGGTGAAAATCATCACCTATAAACTCAGGACTATCACCAAGAATTAATAGCAAAATTATATGAAAGCGTACTTGAATCCATAACGCTGAATTACTCTCTAGGGTTGTATGGTTGGCCTTCCGAATCTATATGTTCTCCTAGATAATCCTTTAAGTTTCTCATTATTCTCTCTCCGATAATGGAATGGTAATAGAGAATAGAAATAATTCTTAAAATTTCTCCTTTAAGTTTCTCACTGCTCTCTCTACGAACCAGCCCACAAATCAAACAAAACTTTTTTTTTTTTAATGGGATAAACTTAACTTTAATTTTAGTGGGCTATTATAAACCAACCCTTAATTTTGATCAATCAAGCCCAATATTTGGGTCATTGTTTTGCATTTTTGTAGTAGTGAAATGATATTTATGCCTTATAGACCTTAAAAATAAAACAAAATTTAATGAAAATGCAGATTTTAATGAAAAAATAAAAAATAATTATTGCATAGATTTAAATGAAAATCGATATACAATAGCTATATTTGTGTAATTTTTAGGAATTTTGGGACTAATTAGGCAATTGATTCAAACCTTAGGAATTAAAGGAGAGTCTACCCTAAACTTTTTTATTGAAGCAATTTCGAAATTTCTAATAAAATTCTTAATGAGGACCAAACAATATTTTTTTTTTCTTTTGTTAAAAACCTACTTGTAGAAAATCTACTTGGAAAGACTATTGAAAAAGTTGTTATAAATACAAAGAGATGTTTTAAATTGGCTAACAATAAAAATTCTTATTCTACTCTAGAGTCGTGATTAATGAACATTTGAAGTTAATAAATTTTATAGTCTCTAGTTCTTAGTTCTTAGTCGAGTGATTTTCAAGAAGTTTTGTATGGTTGATCACCTGAGTTAAAATCTTGGGTAAGATAGGGTACTTAAAAATTAACTAATTTGAGTCTTACTCATCTCCTAATTTTTATAAATTTAAAAAAGGTTATATATGTTATTGCAAAATTAGAGGTTGCATTTCCATGCCAGGACATAAATAAAACTGTGAACCAGTAAAAGCCTAGGGTATAGGCTTAAGTTTGAAAATCCAAACAATCCAAAAATCCGTTTGGCGGTATATAATTTACATGAATTATTACTTTCCTAAGGAAAATAATTAATTTGCTGTATCTTTTCCACGTTTTCAGTATACCTTTTCAATTCCCAAATGTATATACACAAATGTTGTATGAACTGGAAGTATTAAATAATTAAGATGATTGCGCTCCATAGTATTAATTAGCAAGAAGAAGATAGAAAATTAAACAAGCCAGCATATTCTGGAAACTAAAGCGGATACTATATATTAAATTAAAATAATTGTTATACTGTCTTCAAGTTAATGACATAAAAGATTGAAAAGATTGGAATTTGAAAGAGTTATTTAATTTCGAACTATCTCCTCGTGATTATGATAATCAAACAGTATCATGAAAACTGTGTTTTATATTGAAATTTAATTTTTGTTAGTTTATTAGTGCATTCTCATTTTATTAAAATAAAGATGTGTTGAATATATCATTGAAGGCTGTAAGGTGTAGGCTTGGACATATTAGCTACGATGCCACAAAGCAGAGCATTGTCGGGCATGTTGTACTCATCTCTGAGAGACCGTTTATGCAGTCTAACACTGAGATAGAGCTGTTGGCCCAAGTAATTTCTCTCCCAGATATTTGATCTCAAGTTCCACATTCCGGCATTATCCATTGACACTAATATAGCTGCCCAGCAATTGGGGAACACCTGAATTGTATACCTGCTCACTGCGTCTATCAGATTGTAGCTCTTCCTTTTATCAGGATTCCAAGTTCCAGGCTCCATGCTGTATTTATATTGCACAATTAATTAATAAATTCCTTGAAGTCGCATATATAGATGATTTATCGATCTAACATTTTAATTTTTATCTTAAACAACAAAATTAATTAGAAACTTACCCGACAGCAAAGAATGCATAACCATCCAAGATCCAAGACTGCATTGTGTTCTGGCGGTTCTCCAAGACGATCTCCATGAAGGCTTTGTAGGTCGCATCCATGACATTCGGCTGTAATGTAACATTTTCTATCTCATCTGCGGGCTTGTCACTGATTACATTGTATTTGAAAACCTCCTCTGGAATTCCATAATACTCCGCAAACTTCAATGGGGTTTCTGAATTGACGTATGAAACTCCATTAACGGCGAAGCGGACCTTTCCATTCACCAGGTGGGCTGTGTTAGCGAGCCTGATTGTCCGATTAATAGGGATGCCTCCATAGTGGAATGAACCTTGAGGGTTTGGCCTGGCGGCACTGGCAGTCAAGTTCCAGCGGAATGAACGGAATTGATTCAAAGACCAATCCCAACCAACAGGAGCTTTGGGAAGATCGGGTGAAGCTAAGCCCTTACTATCAGAATAACGAACGATAGCTGTTGTTGTGATCACTGTCCTTGTAAATCGTGTAGAAGCTATCAAGTAATAGTCCTTCGGATCCTGATTTGCTGTCACAAGCACTGTAAAGCACTGCCCAACATGAACATCAAGAGATTCGTATTCATTTTGAACAACGTGGGAACCCTCCATTTCAACCAATTTCATCGTGTGACCCTGTATCCTAAAGTTGAGAGAGGTCTTGACTCCAACATTGCAGATCCTGTACTTGTAAACCTTGCCGGCTTTCATGGTGAAAAGCGGCTCATTATCACCCTTGCCATCACTGTCGTAATCAAGCCTGCCTGATTTCCCATTAATGAGAACGCCATCTGGCTTCCCAAGAAGTTTACCACTATCCAATTGCTTCCCCAGTTCAACATGACTCCTGGTGTACCAGTCACCAATAAGAAGAGTAAAGTCATCCTCAACAAAACGGTTGTAAGGAACGGGAACTACAGAACGGCTGTGAATACAGAGGCCACCAAAGCCACCAGCTGCCCTGTGAAATCCTGTTGATGGATGGTAGATGTAGCTACCAATTTGATCCTTGACCTGAAGATAGTAAGTGTAATTCTTTCCTGGAGGGATAGGGCAGTTAGTCCCAAGGACTCCATCTTGCCAAGAATTCTTTTTGTGTTGAATGCCAGGCCATGTAAGAAGGAAAGGCTCATCAAGTTTATTAAACACATTTATGACGAGATTATCATTTGTGGTGGAGTTAATATTTGGTCCAGGAAATTGGCCGTTAATAAGAATGCCTTGTTGGGGAATTCCCAATGGAGAGATGGTGCCATAGGTGACGTTCCAAGTGAAGAAGAAAGTAGGACTTCCAGCTTCAACTAGTCCTGATGTTGCTGCTGCCAAAAAGCAAATTAGCAGCATCATCAACCTAGTAGCAACCATCTCTCTCTCTCTCTCTTAATTATTTATGATCTGTTTATTTGCTTTTTGTTAATTCCTACAAAAAATGACTTTAACTTCTGGCCTTTTCCCTTAATTTCAAAACTTGTTATCTAATTAATGTCTATTCTTCCCTAGCAGAAGGGAAGAAGATTTTTTTGGCTTCTTTCACCGCCACCTCATTGAGTAACTAGCCTTCATCTCATCCTCTCTTTCCTTTAATTAGCTTAAAAATCTTTTGAACAACCGAAAATGTCTACTGGCATTGCGCCCTTCCTCTAATTTCTTTTGCTATCGATTTTACCGCGTAAACCAAATTCTACCTTTCATTTCCTCACTCCTCTTATTTCGGATGAAGCCACAAATACTTTAATGTAATTTTTTTTTATATAAATTGATGTGGTATGTGATTATTGATTAAATTAAAATATGTTTGGATTCACATTTTTTTTATTTTCTTTAATCATATGCCACATTAACTTGTATAATATTATTTGTACACATGTTTTTACTTTACAATTATTCTAGAAATAAATATCAAAATATAATAATATCTATGGCACTTTTAGTAGTTTGAGCGCAAACAAAAATAATTTGGTTGGTGCTCATCATACTTCTAAAAAATAAAACAATAATATGATTACAAGAAAAATGATATCTTATTACAAAATATTTAGTCACTAAAGATAATAAATTTGTCACCTTATATTTTTTACGACAAATCGTCACTTGTTAGTCGTAGAAAGACCGTCTTAAAAGATTTTAGCGACCAAAATTATTTTCGTCATTGAAAAAAATATTTTTTTATGACTAAACATTTCATCTCAAATTAAAGTTTTAAGAGTCATAAATAATAATAAAAAAGGACAAAATAATGCTTTGAAAACATATTCGTAACAATATTTCTAGTCATTGGATGTTACTTTTAGTGATGATAACTAATTGTTCCCAATTGTTAGAATCAATGGCTTTTTTCTTTGTCTCAGTTGTAATCACTATAGTCTTGTATTTTTTACTAAGATTGTAGGTGACTTACTTTTTTTTATCATTACAAAATCTCATTTGTTATATCAAATTAAATTTCATGACCAAAATGTTTATTTTGGCAATTATTTTGTCAATATTAATAACAACAATAAAAAAACTACAAGCACTGATGAGTAAGAATGTACAAATGAACAAATAATTATAAAATTAAATAAACAAAAGTAGATTAAAAATTTACAATATAATCAAATAAATTCAACTAACAAAATTAAAAATATCAAATGCCTAAAATAGTTTAAAGAGAAAATTGAAAAGGATTACTAATTGTCTTGGTTCTTGGTAATTATTGATGAATTTAAATGCCATTTCTAGTTGTCATGAAAGTTCATTTGAACTTGTCTTTCATTATCTTCTTCAAATGCTTCCAGACGTAGATTAAAGATATCGGCTTCAAAGTTACCCTACAATAAATATTTTGACAAGTATAACATTATATACAAAGAATTTTTTTCAAGTGAAAATTAAAATAATAAATAATCAATTTATAACCAAAAAGTATAACCTTACAAATACCATAATAGCAAATTATATATTATTTTTTTAGTCCATATGCTTCTCTGTTACTTATCTCTACTTGAAATTTCATTAGTATTTGTTGGCCATAATAATTGAAATTTGGTGCACGCAACAAACTAGATGATATAGAAATTATATAAAAAAAGAGGAAAGGCCATGAGGAAAGGCCAAAATCAGTGTGCTATAGCCTTTGTTCTTGGGGCCCAAGGGGAGGAGTTGGGTTTTTGTCCAAAGGGAGCACAATTTCTCTCCCTTGGGACATCCTTTGGGTCGGCAGGAGTGCTGCCAGGTGGTGCGCCATCGCCATCGAGAGGCCCTGATAGTTTGTGAATTTATTCCAAAATTAGGTAGAAAAAACTGATTTTTCTAGGAATTTTGGAAAAAATTCCACCAAAACCACCCTGGTGCTCCAAAAGGACTTCAGTCTTTTCCTGCGGCATCGTGTTGCTAGGTGCAAGGTGTGTCCAGAAGGCCGAGTCAAAGTTCCAAGGTGGCCCCAGGGAAGCACATAGGGAAAGGCCAAAGCAACCCGGTTTTTCTCCAAAAACAACCTGGTTTCTCTACCCTGGGACATCTCTTAGACCAGAAAGAGTTTGCCAAAAGGGTCCGCCATCGTCGTTGGGAGGCCCTGATAGTTTTTGGGAATTTATTCTGAAATTAGGCAGAAAAAACCATATTTTCTAGGAATTTGGGAAAAAATTCCGCCAAAACCACTTTGGGGCTCCAAAAGGACTCCTGTGTTTTCTGGTAGCATCGCGTCGCCTGTAGGAGGCGCATACAGAAGGCCTATTAAAGTTCCAAGGCAGCCACAGGTAGGCCTATGAGGAAAGGCCAAAACTGGTGCGGTATAGCCTTTGGCCTTGGGACTCGAGGGGAGGAGTTGGGTTTTTCTCTAAAACCAACCCAGTTTCTCTCCCTTGAGACAATCCCTTGAGCCACCGGGAGTGCTCCCAGGCAGTGCGCCACTGCTGTTGGGGGTAGGGGTGGGCATTGGTTCGGTTCGATTTCGGGATAAATTTTCAATTTCGGTTCGGGTCGGGTCCTAAATTTAAAATATCCATTCGGTTTTTAGAGAAAATAGAAACCAAACCGAATCGATGGTTTCAGTTTTTCAGTCTGAGTTTGGTTTCGGTTCGATTCAGGTTCAGTTCAGGTTCAGTTTTGATTTTTCGATAACGGTTCACTTAACGGATTGGATTAACAAATTTGTTTTGCGGTTCATATTAACTTGCACACAAGGTCTATTATAATCAATATATAATCAACAAAAAGAAATTACGAATTTGCATATGCCAAAAAAAAATTACAAAATTTTGGACTAAACTGAATAATTTTTAGAATCATCGTTATTGTTTTTAATATAAAAACTTTTGGCTCAAAACGTAAATAAAATAAAATAAGTTTTTGCACCATAATATAATTTATCAAAAAAATAGGGATCAAAATGTTATCTTTCCTTGTTGACTTTTGGTCAAGGGCCCTTTTGAAAAGTTTACAAAACATACTAGGCCATAACATAATTTCTATATGCAAATATTTTCTAAATATTGTGTCATACTAAAATTTTTTAAAAGGAGGGACTTGAATGATATTATCGATTTTGTTCGGGTTTTTTAAAATAACCCTAAATGGTTCAATTCAGTATTTCTATATTCGAATTTTTAAAATAAAAAAATCGAATTGGAATAAAAAAAAATCGAATTGAACCAAATTTTTATTCAGTTCCGGTTCGGTTTTGCCCACTCCTAGCTGGGAGGCCCTGATAGTTCTTTTGGAAATTTATTTCGAAATTTGGCAAAAAAAATCAGTTTTTCTTGGAATTTTAAAAAAATTCCGCCAAAACCACTCCGGGGCTCCAAAAGGACTCCCGCCTCTTTCGGTGGCATCGCATCACCAAGGAGAAGGCCCATGAAGAAGGCCGGGTCAAAATTTCAAGGCAGCTGTAGGGAGGCGCATGAGAAACAGGCAAAACCGGTGTGTTATAGCCTTTGGCCTTGGGGCTTGAGGGGAGGAGTAGGGTTTTTCTCCTAAAGCAACCTAGTTTCTCTCTCTTGAGACATCTTTTAGGCCGCCGGGAGTGCTCCCTGCGGTGCATCATCACCACTAGAGGCGTTTTTTGACAATAAAAATTAGGCAGAAAAAATCAATTTTTCTGGGAATTTTGGAAACAATTATGCTGAAACCACTCAAAGGATCCAAAAGGAATCCCGTCTTTTTCGGCGGCATCGCGTCGCCCATGGAAAGGCACCTGCAAAATGCCAGGTGAAAGTTCCAAGGCAGCCCTACGGAGGCCCATAAGGAAAGGCCGAAACCGGTGTGCTATAGGCTTTGGCCTTGGGGCTCGAGGGGAGGAGTTGGGTTTTTGTGCAAAGGGAACCTGGTTTCTCTCCCTTAGGACATCCTTTGGGTCGACGGGAGTGCTCTCAGGTGGTGCGCGATCTTCATTCGGAGGCCCTAATAGTTTTTTTAAAATTTATTTTAAAATTAGGCAAAACAACTAGTTTTTCTAGGAATTTTGGAAAAAATTTCTGCCAAAACCAGTATGTGGTTCCAAAAGAACTCCCGTCGTTTCGTGCGGCATCGTGTCGCTGGTTGGAAAGCGTGTGCTGAAGGCTGGGTGTGCTATAGCCATTGGCCTTGGGGCCCGAGGGGAGAAGTTGGGTTTTTCTACAAAAACAACTCGGTTTTGCTCCCTTGGGCTAGCGGGAGTGCTCCCAGGCGGTGCGCCACTGCCGCTGGGAGGCCCTGATAGTTGTTTGGGAATTTTCTTAGAATGTTAAAAAAAATCGGCCAAAACCACTCCAGGGCTCCAAAACGACTCTCGTTTTTTTTTGGTGGCATTGTGTCGTACGTGGAAAGGTGTGTGTAGAAAGTCGGGTCAAAGTTCCAAGGCAGCCCTAAGGGGGCCCATGAGGAAAGGCAGAACGAGTGTGCTATGCCTTTGGCCTTGGGGTTTGAGGGGAGGAATTGGGTTTCTCTACAATAGTAACACTTTTTTTCTTCCATAGGACATCCCTTGGGCCGGTAGGAGTGTTCCTAAGCAGTGCCCAACAGCCGCAGGGAGGCTATGCTAGTTTTTGGGAATTTATTCCAAAATTATGTAGAAAAAATCAAATTTTCTTGGAATTTTAGAAACAATTATGCCAAAACCACTCCAGGGCTCCGAGATGACTTATATTTCTTTATTGTGGCTTCGTATCACCCGTCTAAAGGCGCGAACAGAAGGCCGGGTCAAAGTTCCAAGGAAGTCCTACGGGGGCCCACGAGGAAAAACTAAAACGAGTGTGCTATGACCTTTGGACTAGGGGCTTGAGGAGAGGAGTTGGGTTTCTCTTCGAAAGGAACCCTTTTTTTCTCGCCTGGGACATCCCTTCACCTGGCGGGAGTTCTCGCAAGTAGTGCCTCCCCGTCGCAGTGAGGCTCTCATAGGTTTTTGGGAATTTAATCTAGAATTATGAGAAAAAAATTTGTTTTTCTTGGAACTTTAGAAAACATTCCGCCAAAACTACTCCAAGGCTCCGAAACCACTCTTATTTTTTTATGGCAGCCTCCCGTCTCTTGTCAGAAGGCATGGGCATATGGCTGGGTCAATGTTCCAAGGCAGCCTTAGAGTTGCCGATGAGGAATGACCAAAATGAGTGTGCTATTGCCTTTGGCCTTGGGGCATGAGGGGAGGATTTGGGTTTCTCTCCAAAAATAACCCTGTTACCTCCCGTGGGACATCCCTTAGGCCGGCGGGAGTGCTCTTAAGTAGTGCCTCACCGCTGTGGTGAGGCTCTGATAGTTTTTTGGGAATTTATTCTAGAATTATGTAGAAAAAATAAGTTTTTCTTGAAATTTTTTTTGAAAAATTCTACTTCGGGACTTTGAAACGAGTCTTTTTTTTTTTTTTTTCTGGCGCCCTTGTGTCACCTGTAGGAAGGTATGTGTAGAAGGCTAGGTTAAAGTTCCAAGGTAGCCCTGGGAGGCCCATGAAGAAAGGCCAAAACAAGTGTGCTTTAACCTTTGGCATTGGGGCCTGAGGGGAGGAGTTTGGTTTTTCTCCAAAAGTAACCTTTTTTTCTCCCCTAGCACATCCCTTGAGCCGGTGAAAGTGCTCCCAAGCAGTACTCCATTGTTGCCGGGAGGCTCTTATAGTTTTTTGGGAATTTATTCTAAAATTATGTAGAAAAAAATAAGTTTTTCTTGAAAATTTTTAGAAAAAATTCCACCAGAAAGATCTCCGAGGCTCTAAAACGAGTCCTGTTTTTCTCTGGTGGCCTCTCGTCACGTGTGGAAAGGTGTGTACAGAAGGTTGGGTCAAAGTTTAAAGGCAGCACTAGGGGTGCCAATGAGGAAAGAGCAAAATGAGTGTGCTATAACCTTTGGCATTGGGGCCTAAGGGGAAGAGTTGGGTTTCTCTCCAAAAGTAACTTGATTTATCTCCCCCAGGACATCCCTTGGGTCGGCAGGAGTGCTCCCCAGTAGTGCTCCCAAGCAATGCCTCATCGCTGCGGGGAGACTTTGATTTTTTTTGGGGAATTTATTCCAAAATTATACTGAAAAATCGATTTTCTTGGAATTTGAGAAAAATTCCACCAAAATGACTTCGGGGCTCTGAAATGACTGTTGTTTTTTCTGGCAGCCTCGCGTTGCCTGTAAGAGGGCGCGTACAGAAGGCTGGGTCAATGTCCTAAGTCAGCCCTAGGGTGGTCTTGAGGAAAGGCCAAAACGTGCGTCCTATAGTCTTTGATCTTGGGGCCAAAAGGGAGGAGTTGAGTTTCTCTCCAAAAGTAACATTTTTTTCTCCCCCAGGAAATCCCTTGGGCTGCGCGAGAGCGCTCTCGAGCAGTGAGGCTTTGATAATCTTTTAGGAATTTATTTCAAAATTTTACAGAAAAAATCAATTTTTTTTTTGGAATTTTAGAAACAAATTCAGCTAAAACGACTCCGAGGCTCCAAAATTACTACCGTTTTATCCGATGGCCTCACGTCACCCATAAAAAGGCACGTGCAGATGGCTGGGGCAAAATTATGTAGACAAAATTGAATTTTCTTATAATTTTTAGAAAATATTTCACAAAAAACCACAATGGGGCTTCGAAACGTGTCCTTTTTTTTTTTTCTTGCTGACTCACGTTGCTCGTGTGAAGGTGCTTGTAGAAGGCTAGGTCAAAGTTCTATGGCAGTCATAGGGGGGCCTATAAGAAATAACCAAAACGAGTGTGCTATAGCCATTGGCCTTGGGGCCTGAGGGGAGGAGTTGAATTTCTCTCTAAAAGTAACCTATTTTTCTCCCATGGGACATCCCTTTGGTTGGTGAGAGTGCTCGCAAGAAGTGCCCCACCGCTTCGGGGAGCCTTTGATAGTTTTTTGTTAATTTATTCCAAAATTTTGCAGAAAAAAATCAGATTTTCTTGGAATTTTTTAAAAAATTACGCCAAAATGACTCCGGTGCTCTGAAACGACTACTATGTTTTATGGTGGCCTTCTGACGCCCGTAAGAGGGCGCTTGCAGTGGGCCGGGTCAAAGTTCCAAGGTAGCCCTAAGGCGGCAACTGAGGAAAGGCCAAAACGAGTGTGTTATAGCCTTTGGCCTTGGGGCCTGAGGGGATGAGTTGGGCTTTTCTCCAAAAGTAACCTATTGTTTCTCCCCTTGGAAATCCCTTGGGTCGGCAAGAGTGCTCACAAGTAGTGCCCCACCGCCGCAGGAAGGGTCCGAAAGTTTTTTGGGAATTTAGTAAAAAATTATATAGAAAAAAGATTTTTCTTGGAATATTTTAAAAAAATTCAGCCAAAACAATTCTCTAAGGCTTCGAAATGACTCATGTTTTTATGGCAGCCTTGCGTCGCCCATAAAAAGGCCCCCCATAAAGCCTCGCCCCATTCGGAGTCCGGTGGATGAACTTCGCCCGCGGCCCCCACCAAGACTATAGCCCACCCGTCTCGGGGCCCCTGGGGCCTTTTGGCGCCCCAACCATCGGGGCACTATTTTTGGTCGCGGCTGTGCCTGCGACTCCCTGCGGGCACACTGAGGCCCCTCGCAAAGCCTCGCCCCATTCCGAGCCCGGCGGACGAACATCGCCCGTGCCACCCACCAAGGCTATGCCCACCCGTCTCGGGGCACAAGAGGCCATTGGCACCCTGACCTTCGGGGTAGTATTTTTAGGCGGGGCTAAGCCCATGACTGTTGTTTTTTCTGGCAGCCTCGCGTTGCCTGTAAGAGGGTGCGTACAGAAGGCTGGGTCAATGTCCTAAGTCAGCCCTAGGGTGGTCTTGAGGAAAGGCCAAAACGTGCGTCCTATAGTCTTTGATCTTGGGGCCTAAAGGGAGGAGTTGAGTTTCTCTCCAAAAGTAACATTTTTTTCTCCCCCAGGAAATCCCTTGGGCTGCGCGAGAGCGCTCTCGAGCAGTGAGGCTTTGATAATCTTTTAGGAATTTATTTCAAAATTTTACAGCAAAAATCAATTTTTTTTTGGAATTTTAGAAACAAATTCAGCTAAAACGACTCCGAGGCTCCAAAATTACTACCGTTTTATCCGATGGCCTCACGTCACCCATAAAAAGGCACGTGCAGATGGCTGGGGCAAAATTATGTAGACAAAATTGAATTTTCTTATAATTTTTAGAAAATATTTCACAAAAAACCACAATGGGGCTTCGAAACGTGTCCTTTTTTTTTTTTCTTGCTGACTCACGTTGCTCGTGTGAAGGTGCTTGTAGAAGGCTAGGTCAAAGTTCTATGGCAGTCATAGGGGGGCCTATAAGAAATAACCAAAACGAGTGTGCTATAGCCATTGGCCTTGGGGCCTGAGGGGAGGAGTTGAATTTCTCTCTAAAAGTAACCTATTTTTCTCCCATGGGACATCCCTTTGGTTGGTGAGAGTGCTCGCAAGAAGTGCCCCACCGCTTCGGGGAGCCTTTGATAGTTTTTTGTTAATTTATTCCAAAATTTTGCAGAAAAAAATCAGATTTTCTTGGAATTTTTTAAAAAATTACGCCAAAATGACTCCGGTGCTCTGAAACGACTACTATGTTTTATGGTGGCCTTCTGACGCCCGTAAGAGGGCGCTTGCAGTGGGCCGGGTCAAAGTTCCAAGGTAGCCCTAAGGCGGCAACTGAGGAAAGGCCAAAACGAGTGTGTTATAGCCTTTGGCCTTGGGGCCTGAGGGGATGAGTTGGGCTTTTCTCCAAAAGTAACCTATTGTTTCTCCCCTTGGAAATCCCTTGGGTCGGCAAGAGTGCTCACAAGTAGTGCCCCACCGCCGCAGGAAGGGTCCGAAAGTTTTTTGGGAATTTAGTAAAAAATTATATAGAAAAAAGATTTTTCTTGGAATATTTTAAAAAAATTCAGCCAAAACAATTCTCTAAGGCTTCGAAATGACTCATGTTTTTATGGCAGCCTTGCGTCGCCCATAAAAAGGCCCCCCATAAAGCCTCGCCCCATTCGGAGTCCGGTGGATGAACTTCGCCCGCGGCCCCCACCAAGACTATAGCCCACCCGTCTCGGGGCCCCTGGGGCCTTTTGGCGCCCCAACCATCGGGGCACTATTTTTGGTCGCGGCTGTGCCTGCGACTCCCTGCGGGCACACTGAGGCCCCTCGCAAAGCCTCGCCCCATTCCGAGCCCGGCGGACGAACATCGCCCGTGCCACCCACCAAGGCTATGCCCACCCGTCTCGGGGCACAAGAGGCCATTGGCACCCTGACCTTCGGGGTAGTATTTTTAGGCGGGGCTAAGCCCGTGACTCTTAGAAATGCACCCCGAGGTTCCTCGCAAATCCTCCCCCCATTCTGAGTTTGGTGGACAAACTTCACCCGCACCCCGTACCAAGGCTATATAGCCCACCCATCTCGGGGCCCATGGGGCCTTTTTACGCCCCGACCTTCGGGAACTAATTTTGGGTGGGGCTCAGCCCGTGACTCTTAGAAATGTACCCCGAGGCCCCTCGTGAAGCCTCGCCCCATTATGAGTTCGGCGGATGAACTTCGCCTGCGCCCCCCACGAAGGCTATAGTCCAAACGTCTCTAGACCCCTGGGGCCTATTGGCGCCCCGACCATCAGGGCACTATTTTTGGTCACGGCTGTGCCTGCAACTCCCTGCGGGCACACTGAGGCCTCTCGCAAAGCCTCACCCCATTCCGAGCCCGGCGGACGAACTTCGCCCGTGCCACCCACCAAGGCTATGCCCACCTGTCTTGGGGCACAAGAGGCCATTGGCGCCCCGACCTTCGGGGCAGTATTTTTGGGCGGGGCTAAGCCCGTGACTCTTAGAAATGCACCCCGAGGTCCCTCGGAAAGCCTTGCCCCATTCCGAGTTCGGCAGACAAACTTCGCCCGCGCCCCCTACCAAGGATATAGCCCACCCATCTCGGGGCCCCTGGGGCCTTTTGGTGCCCCGACCTTCGGGCACTAATTTTGGGTGGGGCTCAGCCTGCGACTCTTAGAAATGCACCCCGAGGCCCCTCGCAAAGCTTCGACCCTTTCCGAGTCCGGATGGCGAACTTCGCCCGCGACCCCCACAGAGGTTATAGCCTACCTGTCTCGGGCTCATGGGGACATTGGCACCCCGAATATTTTTGGTTGCGGCTTTGTCCACGACTCCCCGCGGGTACACCGTGGCTCCTCGTAAAGCCTCACCCCATTCCAAGTCCGGCGGATGAACTTCGCCTGCGCCCCCCCACCAAGGCTATGCCCACCCATCTCGGGGCCCCTGGGGCCTTTTGGCGCCCCGACCTTTGGGCACTAATTTTGGACGGGGTTCTGCCCACGACTATTGGAAATGCACCCTGAGGCCCCTCTCAAAGCCTCGCCCCATTCCGAGTCCAGCGGACGAACTTCCCCCGCGCCACCCACCAAGTCTATGACCAACCGTCTTGGGGCTTCGGGGGCCTTTTGGCACCCCGACCTTCCGGGCATTATTTTTGGGCGGTGCTGTGCCCTGGACTTTTAGAATTGTTCCCCGCAGGCACACCGAGGCCCCTCGCAAATCCTTGCCTCATTCGGAGCCCGGCGGACGAACTTCGCCTGCGCCTCCCCCAAGGCTATAGCCCACCCGTCTTGAGGCCCCTGAGGGCTTTTGGCACCCCGACCATCGGGCCCTATTTTTTGCACGCCTCTGCTCGTGACTCCCCGTGGGCATACCGAGGGCCCTGGTAAAGCCTCGCCCCATTCGAAGTTCGGCGGACGAACTTCGCCTGCGCCCCCCACCAAGGCTATATCCCACCCGTCTGGGGGCCCATGGGGCCTTTTTTACACCCTGACCTTGGGGCACTATTTCTGGGCGCGGTAGTGCCCGTGACTCACCTCGGGCACATTGAGGCCCCTTGGAAAGCCTCCCCCATTTGGAGTCCGGCGGACGAACTTCGCCCGCGCCCTCCACCAAGGCAATAGCTCACCCGTCTCGGGGCCCCTGGGGCCTTTTGGTACCCCAACCTTTGGGTGCTATTTTGGGGCGCAATACTGCCCATGACTCCCCACAGGCACATTGAGGCCCCTCACAAATCCTCACCCCATTCTGAGTCCAGCGGATGAACTTCGCCCGCGCCCCCCACCAAGGCGATAGCCCACCCGTCTGGGGGCCCCTGGGGCCTTTTTGGCATCCCGACCTTGGGGTATTATTTTTGGGTTCGGCTGTGCCCATGACTCCCCACGGGGCACACTGAGGTCCCTCATAAATCCTCGACCCATTCAGAGACCAACGGACGAACTTCGCCCGCCCCCCCCACCAAGGCTATTGCCCACCCGTCTTGGGGCCCCTGGGGCCTTTCGGCTCCCCAACCGTTGGGTACTATTTTTGGGTGACGCTTTGGCCACGACTCCCCATGGGTACACTGAGGCCCCTCACAAATCTTCGCCCCATTCGGATCCCGACGGACGAACTTCTCCCTCGCCCCCCAGCAAGGCTATACCCTACCCGTCTGGGGGCCCCTGGGGCCTTTTTGGCACCCCGACCTTGGGGCACTATTTTTGTCCGCGGCTTTGGCCGCAACTCCCTACGGGCACACTAAGTCCCCTCACAAAGCCTCATTCCATTCCGAGTCCAGCGGACGAACATCGCCTGCACCCCCTCCAAGGCTATAGCCCACCCGTCTCGGGGCCCCTGGGGCCTTTTGGCACCCCGACCTTCGGGCATGATTTTTGTACTTGGCTGTTCCCATGACTCCCGGCGGGCACACTGAGGTTCCATGCAAAGCCTCGCCCCATTCTGAGTCCAGTAGATGAACTTTGCCCTTGCCCCGCACCAAGGCTATAACCCACCCGTCTGAGGTCCCCTTGGGCCTTTTTGGCACCCAGACCTTGGGGCACTACTTTTGGGTGCGGCTGTGCCTGTGACTTCCCATGGGCACACTGAGGCCCCTCACAAAGCTTTGCCACATTCCGAGCCCGGCGGACACCCTTTGCCCATGCCCCGCACCAAGGCTATAGCCCACCTGGCTCGAGGCCTTTTGGAACCCCGACCTTTGGGCACTAATAGTTGGGTGGGGCTCTACAGGTGACTCCCTAGGGGCGTGCTGAGACTCCCTATGGGCACGCCAAGGCCCCTCACAAATCCTCTCCCCATTCTGAGTCCGGTGGACGAATTTCGCCCGCGCCCCCCACCAAGGCTATAGCCCACCCGTCTCGGGGCCCCTGGGGCCTTTTGGCTCACCGACCTTCGGGCACTATTTTTGGGTGCGGCTGTTCCCGTGACTCCCCATGGGCACACTGAGGCTCCTTGCAAACGCTCACCCCATTCTGAGTCCAGCAGACGAACTTCGGCCACGCCCCCCATGAAGGCTATAACCCACCTGTTTGGTGCCCCTGGGGCCTTTTTAGCACCCCGACCTTGGGGCACTATTTTTGGGTGCGGCTATGCCTACGACTCTCTATGGGCACACTGAGGTCCCTCGCAAAGCCTTACCCCATTCCAAGTCTGGCGGACACCCTTCTCCCGCGCCCCGCACCAAGGCTATAGCCCACTCGGCTCGGGGTCTTTTTCCGCTGGGGCCTTTTGGTACCTCGACCTTCGGGCACTTATATTTGGACGGGGCTCTGTACCAACTCCTCGTGGGCACGCCGAGGTGCCTCGCAAATCCTTGTCCGATTCCGAGTCTGGCAGACGAACTTCGCCCGCGCCCCCCACCAAGGCTATAGCCCACCCGTCTCGGGGCCTTTTTCCGTTGGGGCATTTTGGCACCCCGACCTTGGGGTACTATTTCTTGGCGCGGTTGTGCGTACGAATCCCCATGGGCACACCGATGCCCCTCACAAAGCGTTTCCCCATTCCGAGTCTGGCGGACGAACTTCCCCCGCGCCCCCCACCCATCTCGGGGCCCCTGGGGCCTATTGGCACCCCAACCTTCGGGGGTAATTTTTGGCAGCGGATGTGCCCGTGACTCCCCACTGGCACACTGAGGCCCTCACAATGCCTCACCCAATTCCAAGTCCAGCGGACGAACTTCGCCCGTGCCCCCCACCAAGGCTATAGCCCACCTGTCTAGGGGCCTTTTTCCGGTGGGGCATTTTGGCACCCCGACCTTGGGGCACTATTTCTTGGCGTGGCTGTGCCCGCGACTCCCCACTGGCACACGGATGCCCCTTGCAAAGCCTCACCCCATTCAGAGCCCGGTGAATGAACCTCGCCCGCGCCCCCCGCCAAGACTATAGCCCACCCGTCTCGGGGCGCCTGGGGCCTTTCGGCACCCCGACGTTCGGGTGAAATTTTTGGGTGAGGCACTGCCTCCGACTCCCTACAGGCACACCGATCCCCTCACAAAGCCTTGACCCATTCCAAGTCCGGCGGAAAACTTCGCCCACGCCCCCCACCAAGGCCACAGCCCACCCCTCTCGGGGCCTTTTTCCGCTGGGGCCTTTTGGCACCCGGACCTTCGGGCACTATTTTTGGGCGTGGCTGTGCCCGCAACTCCTTGAGGGCACACCGAAGTCCCTCATAAAGCCTTGCCCCATTTCGAGTCCTGCGGACGAACTTCGCCCCCCCCCCCACCAAGGCTATAGCCCACCCGTCTTGGAGCCCCAGGGGCCGTTGGCACCCCGACCTTCGGGCACTATTTGTGGTCGAGACTTTGTCCGTGTCACCCTAAAGGCACACTGAGGCCCCTCGCAAAATCTCGCCCCATTCTGAGTCCGGCGGACGAACTTCGCCCGCGCCCCCTATCAAGGCTATAGCCCACCCGTCTCAAGGCTCCTTGGGCCTTTTTGTGCCCCGACCTACAGGGCAGTATTTTTGGGCAGGGCTGTGCCCGCGACTCTTAGAAATGCACCCTGAGGCCCTTTGCCAAGCCTCACCCCATTCCGAGTCCGGCGGACGAACTTCTCCCGCGCCCCCTACCAAGGCTATGGCCCACTCGTCTCGGGGTCGCTAGGGCCATTTGGCTCTGCGAACTTCGGGCACTAATTGTGGATGGGGCTCTGTCCATGACTCTTAGAAATTCACCTTGAGGCCCCTCGCAAAACCTCACACCATTCTGAGTCTGGCGGACGAACTTTGTCTACTCCCCGCACCAAGGCTATATCCCACCCGTCTCGGGGCCCTTGGGGCCTTTCGGCGCACCGACCTTCGGGGTAGTAGTTTTGGGCGGGGCTATGCCCGCTACTCACTATAGGCACTCCAAGGTCCCTCGCAATGCCTCGCCCCATTCTGAGTCCGGCGGACGAACTTCGCCCGCGCCCCCACCAAGGCTATAGACAACCCGTCTCGGGGCCCCTGGGGCCTTTTGGCGCCCCTCGGGTGGTAGTTGTGGGCGGGACTTGGTCTGTGACACTTAGAAATTCACCCAGAGGCCCCTCGTAATGTGTCACACCATTCCGAGTCCGGCGGACGAACTTCGCCTGCTCCCCCAACCATGGCTATAGCCCACCCGTCTCGGGGCCCCTGAGGCCTTTTGGTGCCCCGACCTTCGGGTACTAATTCTGGGTGGGCCTCTTCCTGAGTCTCTTAGAAATGCACCTAGCGGCCCCTCACAAAGCCTCATCCTATTCCAAGTCTGGCGGACGAAGCTCGCCCGCTCTTCCCACCAAGGCTATATAGCCCACCCGTCTCGGGGCCGCTGGGGCCTTTTGGCACCCCAACCTTTGGGCAGTATTTTTGGACGGGTCTGTGCCCATCACTCACCGCGGGCACCTTGAGGCCCCTCGCAAAGCCTCACCCCATTATGAGTCCAGTGGATGAACTTGGCTGCGCCCTCCACTAAGGCTATAGCCCACCTGTCTCGGGGCCCTTGGGGCCTTTTGGCGCCCCAACCTTCGGGCACTAATTTTGGGCAGGCCTATGTCTGAAGGTCTTAGAAATGTGCCCCGAGGCCCCTTGAAAAGTCTCATCCCATTCTGACTCTGGCGGACGAACTTCGACCGCACCCCCCACCAAGGCTATAGCGCACTCGTCTCGGGGCCCTTGGGGCCTTTTGGCGCCCCGATCTTTGGGCATTAATTTTGGGTGGGGCATAGCCCATGACTCATAGAAATGAACCCCGAGGACCCTCGCAAAGCCTCGGCCCATTCCGAGTCCGGTGGATGAACTTCGCCCGCGCCCCCAACCACGGCTATAGCCCACCTGTCTCGGGGCCCCTGGGGCCTTTTGGCACCCCGACCTTCGGGTCAGTATTTTTGGGTGGGGCTGTGCCTGATGGTCTTAGAAATGCACCCCGAGGCCCCTCACAAAGGCTCGCCCCATTCTGAGTCTGGCGGACGAACATCGCCCACGCCCCCCACAAGGCTATTGCCCACCCGTCTCGGGGCCCCTGGGGCCATTGGCACCCTGACCTTCAGGATGCTATTTCTGATCGTGGTTTAACTCACGACTCCCCGCGGGTACACTAGGGCCCCACACAAAGGCTCGCCCCATTCCGAGTCCGGCGGACGAACTTCGCCCGTGCCCCTACCAAGGCTATATCCCACCCGTCTCAGGGCCCATGGGGCCTTGTGGTGTCCCGACCTTCAGGCAATAATTTTGGGAGAGACTCTACCTATGACTCTTAGAAATGCACCCCAAGACCCCTCGCAAAATCTCGCCCCATTTCGTGTCCGGCGGACGAACTTCGCCCGCTCCGCCCACCAAGACTATAGCCCACCCATCTTGGGGCCGCTGGATCCTTTTGGCGCCCCGAACTTCGGGCAATATATTTGGGCAGGCCTATGTTTGAAGGTCTTAGAAATGCACCTTGAGGCCGCTCGCAAAGGATCGGCCTATTCCGAGCCCGGCGGACGAACTTCGCCCGCTCCCCCCACCAAGGCTATAGACCACCCATCTCGCGGCCCCTAGGGCCTTCTGGCGCCCCAACCTTCGGGCATTGTTTTTATGCAGGGCTATGTTTGATGGCCTTAGAAATATACCCCGATGCCCCTCGCAAAGTCTCACCCCATTCCGAGTCTGGAGGAAGAACTTCCCCCGCTTCCCCCACCAAGGCAATAGCCCACCTGTCTCAGGGCCCCTTGGGGCCTTTTGGCGCCCCAAACTTCGGGCAGTATTTTTGGGTGTGCCTATGTCAAAAGGTCTTAAAAATGCACCCTGAGCCCCCTGCAAGGGCTCTGCCCATTCCAAGCCCGGCGGATGAACTTTGCCTGCTCCCCCCACCAAGGATATAGCCCACCCGTCTCGGGGCCCATGGGGCCTTTTGGCGCCCCGATCTTCAGGTAGTATTTTTAAGCGGGATTGTGTCCAAAGGTCTTAGAAATGCAACCGGAGGCCCCTCGCAAAGCTTCACCCCATTCTGAGTCCAGCGGACGAACTTCGCCCACTCCCCACACCAAGGATATAGCCCACCCGTCTCGGGGCCCCTGGGGCATTTTGGCGCCCCGACCTTCGGGCATTATTTTTTGCCGTGCCTATGTCCAAACCTCATAGAAATGCACCCTAAGTCCCCTCACAAAGGGTCATCCCATTCTGAGCCCGGCAGACGAACTTATTTGCATCCTCAGGTATCGCATATTTGAAGTCTCATACCCTTAAATCTATTAACAATGACCAGTCACTAATCTACTTATGGTATGGTATTATGATCTTTAGTCTCTCCACCCTACAAGGTGAACACCTATGTCTAGTGTGTCACAAATCTTAACTTCAAGTATTGTCCTTATGGGATTCGAGATAACTTAATCCAGGAAACTTAACTTAAGATCAAGTAATACTCTAATAATATCTGCTAAGACATGCCCTTTTGCTGCTCTATCTTAACTGAAACTATTAAATAGGTGGTCAACCGAAATAACAGTTATATTCATAAAAGCTAATAGAGTAAAATTAGGGATGGCAATGGGGTGGGGTGGGGGTGGGGAGGCCTATCCCATTCCCCACCCCGTTAGAAATTTTTGCCTCCATTCCCCACCCCATTCCCCAATAAATTTAGTGGGGTGGGGATGGTGAATCCCCATGTGGGGAATGATTTCCCCATCCCCACCCCATTCCCCATTTATCTATTTTATAATATGTATAAATATATTATTTTAGTAAGTTAAAAATTAGAGACTTAAAATAAAATCATCATATTATAAAGTATTTAAATTCTTTTAAAAAAATATCTAAAAGTTTAAAACAATATCTTAAAATGATAATAAAAGTGAAAAATATTTAAAGAGCGTAACACCTTAAAGAGAAAAGAAAATATAACAATGTTTCAGAGTTGAAAAATATTATAGGATTTTCTTTCATTCATATCTTGTTTATATTGCATAAAAATTAAAAAAAAATATTAATTAACATTATAATTGATAAAATAAAAATTATTAAATAAGAATTAGAAACATATTTATATATAATGGGGATTGGGGTGGGAGTGGGGTGGGGAGTACAAAACCAAACCCCACCCCATTAAGAATTTGGGGATTATTTTCCCCCACTCCCCACCCCATTCCCCAAAAATTATTCAAAATTTTTCCCATTTAGGGTGGGGCTCCATGGGGCCCCAAACCTGTGGAGGATTTTGCCATCCCTAAGTAAAATGCTACAACAATGACATAACAACACATAAGAACAGTCAAGAACCCATTGGATTGCTTGTTACTTAACTACAAACAAGTCTAGTTCATATTCTGAATGAGAAAAATAAACATAAATATATTGATCACAGGATACATTAAAACAATTAAAGGAAGAAGATAATTATAAGTTGAGAACGATGAAAGACAAATCCAAATAATTCTGCACGATTCTTCAATGTTGTTGAAACAACACTCCCCAATTATGATCTTCTTTTTCTTCCTTTGTAATTATTCTACTGATAATTCCCTTGCCACCTTTCTATGTGGTGCACTCCTCCATTTTATACTGCAAACTAGGGTAAAAATAAAAGTCCATGGGCGTACATGTGTTAAATTAGGAAATATGTAGATTACGATTCTGTGGCTGACCTGCACCTAAATTTTCACCGCATTGTTCCCAGATTGCTTTAACAAAGATTGCTTTAACATCCACAACCACATTGCACTATTCCCGATTGTGCTTTAGTTCTTTTGCGTTTGTCTTCTTTCCTCCATTTGCTCATCTAATGTCTCAACATCCCCTCATGAATCAAGACTTTCTGAAAATCTAAAATTATACACCTACTTTTAACACAAATTACTTTGATTTAAGCAAAACTTATTAAGACTCAACTAAAATGAATGTTTATGCAAAATATAACCAAAATGTAATAAAAACACCTTATTTGATCTTCAAGTGATCTTGATTTAAGTCTAGAAAGGATGTAATAACTCTTATTTCCTAGAGTTATCACTCGCCCCATCCCGAGTCCGGCGGACGAACTTCGCCTGCGCCCCCTGCCAAGGCTATAGCCCACCTGTCTCGGGGCCCCTGGGGCCTTTTGTGCCCCAAACTTCGGGCACTAATTTTGGGCTGGGCTGTGTCTGTGACTCCTAGAATCGCACCCTGAAATCCCTCGCAAAGCCTTGCACCATTCTGAGTCCGGCAGACGAACTTCGCCAGCGCCCCCCACCAAGGCTATAGCCCACCCGTCTCGGGGCCTTTTTCCGCAGGGGTCTTTTGGCACCCCGACCTTCGGGCACTTATTTTTGGGCATGGCTGTGCCTGCGACTCTCCGTTGGCGCATCGAGGCCCCGCTTAAAGCCTGGCTCAATTCCGAGTCCGGAAGATCAACTTCGCCCGCGCCCCCCACCAAGGCTATAGCCCACCCATCTCGGGGCCCCTGGGGCCTTTTGGCACCTCGACCATCGAGCACTAATTTTGGGTGGGGCTATGCCCATGACTCTTAGAAATGCACCCTGAGGCCCCTTACAAAGCCTCGCCCCATTCCGAGTCCGGCGGACGAACTTCGCCCGCGCCCCCCACCAAGGCTACCCGTCTTGGGGATCCTGGGGCCATTTGGCGCACCGACCTTCAGGCACTAATTTTAAGTGGGGCTATGTCTGTGACTATTAGAAATGCATCCCGAGGCTCCTCACAAAGCCTCGTCCCATTTCGAGTCCGGCGGACGAACTTCGCCTGAGCCCCCTGCCAAGGCTATAGCCCACCCGTCTCGGGGCCCCTGGGGCCTTTTGTGCCCCAAACTTCGGGACTAATTTTGGGCTGGGCTGTGTCTGCGACTTCTAGAATCATACCCTGAAATCCCTCGCAAAGCCTTACACCATTCCAAGTCCGGCAGATGAACTTCGCCAGCGCCCCCCACCAAGGCTATAGCCCACCCGTCTCGGGGCCTTTTTCCGCAGGGGTCTTTTGGCACCCCGACCTTCGGGCACTTATTTTTGGGTGTGGCTGTGCCTGCGACTCTCCGTTGGCACACCGAGGCCCCGCTTAAAGCCTGGCTCAATTCCGAGTCTGGAAGATCAACTTCGCCCGCGCCCCCCACCAAGGCTATAGCCCACCCATCTCGGGGCCCCTGGGGCCTTTTGGCACCCCGAGGACCCTCACAAAGCCTCGCCCCATTCTGAGTCCGGCGGAAGAACTTCACCAGCGTCCCCCACCAAGGCTATAGCCCACCCGTCTCGGGGCCCCTGGGGCCTTTTGGCTCCCCGCCCTTCGGGCACTAATTTTGGGCTGCCCTATGCCCGTCACTCTTAGAATTATACCTCGAGGACCATCACAAAGCCTCACCCCATTCCGAGTTCGGTGGACGAACTTCGCCCGTACCCCCCACCAAGGCTATAGCCCACCTATCTCGGGGCCCCTAGGGTCTTTTGGCGCCCCGATCTTCGGGCACTAATTTTGGGTGGGACTGTGCCCGCGACTCTTGGAAATGCACCCCAAGGGCCCTCCCATAGCCACGCCCAATTCTGAGTTCGGCGGACGAACTTTGCCAGCGCCCCCCACCAAGGCTATAGCCCACCCGTCTCGGGGCCTTTTTCCGCTGGGACCCTTTGGCACCCCTCCTTCGGGTGCTTAATTTTGGGCGCAACTGTGCCCTTGACTCTCCGTGGGCACACCGAGGCCCCGCTTAAAGCCTGGCTCCATTCTGAGTCTGGCGGATGAACTTTGCGCGCGCCCCCCACCAAGGCTATCGTCCGCGCTGACCTTCGGGCACTAATTTTGGGTGGGGCTGTGCCCGCGACACTTAGAAATTCACCCCGAGGCCCCTCGGAAAGCCTCATCCCATTCCCAGTCCAGCGGACAAACTTCGCCCGTGCCCCCCACAAAGGCTATAGCCCACCCGTTTCGGGGCACCTAGGGCCGTTTCACGGCCCGACCTTTGGGCACTAATTTTGGGTGGGGCTGTGCCCGAGACTCTTAGAAATGCACCCCAAGACCTCTCGCACAGCCTCGCACCATTCCGAGTCCGATGAAAGAACTTTGCTCGCGCCCCCCACTAGGGCTATAGCCCACCCGTCTTAGGGCCCCTTGGGCCTTTCGGCGCCCCGACCTTCAGGTGCTAGTTTTGGGAAGGGCTGTGCCCACTGTTGAGTGTTAGAAAATGTATATTTATAAAGGAGAAAATCATCATTTTACACTACAAGTTTTACTAACACCTTTACTTTTATGAATTTAACCTTCTTTTGATTTAATTCTGTGTGTTTTATTTTAATTAAGTATTTTATGTATTTTAGGGGCATCGTAGTCATTTCACAATAAACGAGAGATCAGATGGCAAAACGGACATCACTTTTGAACTCAGGACGGTCGAAAACCTTAGGAGGAGCATAAAATAAAAAATGGCCTGTTCACATGTACGGTACTGTATACGTTACTGTTCACGGCACTGTTCACATAGACGGATTGATGACGTGGCATTGACCGATGATGTGGCATTGACTGATGAGGTGTCACGATCCTGTTGGACTAAAATTCTTATGTACTGTTGATGGTGACGTGGCAGCATATCAGTGGACCAAAAATCTCGCGTACGGTACATGCATCACACAAGATTATTTTCAACCAAACCGCGTCACTGTTCACCCGGGTCAAACCGTGTTACTGTTCATCCACGTGGTCAAACCGCGTACTATTGACTGATGACGTGGTGAAATCCTGAGCGTCCAAACTGTTTTTAATTCGATGGCCACAATTTACTCAATGTATCTATAAAAAGGGGGCCTCCCCCCCTAATTTGATACATCTGAATCCATTTTTGGACTCTATTTTCTGTAATTCCTTCTCCATCTTGTATTTTCTTCGTATTTTAATAAATTTCCATTTTGCCCTTAGTTCAATTATGAGTGGCTAATTTTCTTTCAAGCTTGGGTTGAAGGTGAAGTCTCAACATGTGTCATGGGCTTAATTTGGTAAATTTATTTTCTCTTCCCCTCTAATTTTTGTGGATGTTTTGACTTCTCGTCGACAAATAATACTAATCTTGTCTAGTACCGCCTTGGTTTCACCGGCACTCTAGTATAAGGTTATTATTATTTGGCAAAGTAAGCCCTTAGCACCATATTCATTAGAGCGTGGTTCATGAGGTGTGGATTCCCCCCTCATGATTTAATTGGCATTAATACGGATTATTTAGCCCATGATGCATGTTGATACGGATCCAGATGCCCAAGTACGTCATCTCAATAGAATTCTCTTCAATTTATTCTTGTCATTTCAATTCCAATTTTAGAATTTATTCTCGCCATTTTATTTTAAGTTTTAGCATATTCCAAATCATTTCCACCACAAATCCGACCACCCATTTACAAAACTAATTCTACACATAATTAAAATCCACCTCCTCGTGGGATCGACACTCGTCACCATTGATCTATACTACAATAGATTCGTGCGCTTGCGAGTACATTAAAATTTGCACAACACCCACGAATCTTAGAATTGCACCCCGAGGCCCCTCGCAAAGCCTCGCCCCATTCTGAGTCCAGCGGATGAACTTCGCCCGCGCCCCCCACCAAGGCTATAGCCCACCCGTCTCGGGGCCCATTGGGCCTTTCGGTGTTCGGACCATCAGGCGCTAATTTTGGGCTGGGTTGTGCCTGTGACTCTTAGAATTGCACCCTGAGGCCCCTCCCAAAGCCTCACCCCATTCCGAGTCCGGCGGATGAACTTCGCCTGCGCCCCCCACCAAGGCTATAGCCCACCCATCTCGTGGCCCCTGGGGCCTTTCGGTGCCCCGACCTTTGGGCACTAATTTTGGGCTTGGTTGTGCCCGCGACTCTTAGAATTGTACCATGAGGCCCCCAGTAGAGCTTCGCCCCATTCCGAGTCCGGCGGATGAACATCGCCATCGGTCCCCACCAAGGCCATAGCCCACCTGTATCATATGGCCACCCGTCTCGGGGCCCCTAGGGCCTTTTGGCGGCCCGACCTACGGGCACTAATTTTGTGCTGGGCTGTGCACGCCACTCTTAGAATTGCACCACAAGGCCCCTCGCAGAGCCTCGCCCCATTTCGTGTTCGGCAGACGAACTTCGCCCGCGGCCCCTGCCAAGGCTATAACCCACCCTTCTTGGGGCCACTGGGGCATTTTGGTGCCCCAACCTTTGGGCTCTAATATTGGGCTGGGCTGTTCCCGTGACAGATAGAATTCCACTATGAGACCCCTCGCAAATCCTCATCCCATTCCGAGACCAGTGGACGAACTTCGTCTGCCCCCCCACCAAGGCTATAGCCCACCCATCTCGGGGCCTTTTTTAGAAGGGGTCTTTTGGCACCCCGACCTTCGGGCACTAATTTTGGGCTAGGCTATGCCCGCGACTCTTAAAATTGCACCCCGAGGACCCTTGCAAAGCCTCGCCCCATTCCGAGTCCGGCGGAAGAACTTTGCCCGCGCCCCCCACCAAGGCTATAGCCTACCCGTCTCGAGGCCCTTGGGGCCTTTTGGCGCCCTAACCTTCGGGCACTAATTCTAGGCTGGGCTATGCCCGTGACTTTTAGAATTGCACTCCGAGGATCCTAGCAAAGCCTCACCCCATTCTGAGTCCAGCGCCCCCCACCAAGGCTGTAGCCCACCCGTCTTGGGGCCCATGGGGCCTTTTGGCAACCCGACCTTTGGGGATGTATTTTTGGGTCAGGCTATGCCCACAACTCTTAGAAATGCACCCCAAGACCCCTCATAAAGCCTCGGCCCATTCCGAGTCCGGCGGATGAACTTCGCGCGTCCCCCCCACCAAGGCTATAGCCCACCCGTCTCGGGGCCCCTGGGGCCTTTTGGCACCTAGACCTTTGGACGCTTATTTTTGAGTGCGGCTGTACCCAAAACTCTTAGAAATACACCCCGAGGCCCCTCGCAAAGCCTGGCCCCATTCCGAGTTCGGCGGATGAACATCGCCCGCGTACCCCGCCAAGGCTATAACCCACCCGTCTAAAGGCCCCTGGGGCCTTTTGGCACCCCAACCGTCAGGTGCTTATTTTTGGGTGCGGCTATGCCCACAACTACCCGCTGGCACACCGAGGCCCCTCGCGAAGCCTTGGTCCATTCCAAGTCCGTCGGACGAACTTCGCCCGCACCCCCCACCAAGGCAATAGCCCACCCGTCTTGGGGCTTTTTTCCGCTGGGGCCTTTTGGCCCCCCGACCTTTGGGTGATTATTTTTGGGCACGACTGTGCCCACGACTCTTAGAAATGGACCCTGAGGCCCCTCACAAAGCCTCGCCCCATTCCGAGTCCGGCGGACGAACTTCGCCCGCGCCCTCCACCAAGGCTATAGGCTTCCCGTCTTGGTGCCTTTTTCCGCTGGGGCCTTTTGGCACCCCGACCTTCGGGCACTTATTTTTAGGTGCGGCTATGCCCACGAATCTTAAAAATGCACCTCAAGACCCCTCCTAAATCCTCGCCCCATTCCCAGATCGGCGGACGGACTTCGCCCGCGTCCCACACCAAGGCTATAGCCCATCCGTCATGGGGCCCCTAGGGCCATTTGGCTCCCCGACCTTCGGGCGCTTATTTTTGGGTGGGGTTTGTTGGTTGATTTGTATAATCAATTATTATCAATGCCAATGTGCAAGTATACACAACAAGTAATAAAGTGATGAGTGTTCAAGATCGTCTCCATAGGGATTGATGTTACTCAAAATGTTAAAGCAATCACAATAATGCACGTCAACTAAAGTCCGAAACAAACAATTGCCAAATAATTCTATCGTAAATAATAATTGTGAGAGATGGGAATTAAAGCAATATCAAAATAAAATAAACTTAATTAAATGTGTCCAAGGTTCAATTGAGAATATAGTAGTTGAATGATCAAATTCTCCTAATGGGGTGACTGTTGATTACCGAATTAGCACTGGTTGTTATGATAAGTGCTGCAGCACTGGGCAGAACAAATCTGCATCCACAGCTATCGCATGTTCGAAATCTCATACCTTTAAATCTACTAACAATGACCAGTTGCTCATAAATTTAATGTATGGCTTTATGATCTTTAATCTCTCTACCCTACAAGGTGAACACCTATGTCTAGGATATCACAAATCATAATTTCAAGCTTTGCCCTTATGGGATTTAAGATAACCTAATCCAGGAAACTCAAGTTAAGAACAAGTAATACTCTAATTATGTCCGCTAAGACATGCCCTTTTGCTGCTCTATCTTAACTGAAACTAATAAATGGGTGGTCAACCGAAATAACAATTATATCACAAAAACTATTAGAGTATAATGCTACAACATTATCATAACATCATATAAGAACAGTCAAGAACCCATTGGATTATTTGTCACTCAACTACAAGTAAATTCAGTTCATATTCTGAATGAGAAAAATAAACATAAATATATTGATCGCAGAATACATCCAATCAATCAAAGGAAGAAAGATAATATGAGTTGAGCACGATGAAAGTCTAAGGATCCTCCTTGGTGCTTCAATGATGCCGAATAGCCCTCCTTAATCTTGATATTCTTCTTGCCTTTTTAATTATTTTTGAATGTTAATTCCATCGCCGTTTTTATGTGGTGCATGCCTCCTTTATATATTTGCAAATTAGGTTTTCCAAAACAACGTCCATGCGCGTGCCTGTGTTTTAATTAGGAAACATGCAAATTGTAATTTCATTGCTGACCCGCGCCTATATTTTCTCCCTTGTTTCTCCCAGATTGCTGCAGCATTGGTTGCTCTAACATCCGCAATAGGACTTGTGTCATTTCTGATTGTGCTTTCCTTCTTTTGTGATCATCTTCTTTCCTCCTCTTTCTCATCTAATGTCTCCGCATCCTTTTATGAATTTAAAACCTACAAATTAAAACCTGTTTTTAGCACAAATTACTATGATTCAAGCAAAACTTGTTAAGACTCAACTAAAATGAATGTTTATGCAAAAGTTCACTAAAATGTAATCAAAATACATTATTTTCTTTCTAAATGGCCTTTATTCAAGTCTAGAATAGATGTAATAACTCTGATTTCCTAGAGTTATCAGGGCTCTATCCGGGACTCTTAGAAATGCACCCAAGGCCCCCCCCAAAGGCTCGCCCCATTCCGAGTCCGGTGGATGAACTTCGCCCGCGCCCCCCACCAAGGCCATAGCCCACCCATCTTGGGGCCCCAGGGGCCTTTTGGCGCCCTGACCTTCGGGCACTTATTTTTGGGCGTGGCTGTGCCTACGACTCTTAGAAATGCAACCCGAGGCCCCTCGCAAAGCCTCGCCCCATTTCGAGTCCAGCGGACGAACTTTGCCCGCGCCCCCAACTGAGGCTATAGCCCACATGTCTTGGGGCCCCTGGGGCCTTTAGGCACCCCAACCTTTGGGTGATTATTTTTTGGCGTGGCTGTGCCCGCAACTCTTAATAATGCACCCCAAGGCCCCTCGTAAAGGCTCGGCCCATTCCGAGTCCGGCGGACGAACTTCGGCCGCGGCCCCCACCAAGACTATAGCCCACTCGTGTGGGGGCCTTTTGGCACCCCAACCTTCGGGCACTTATTTTTTAGCACGACTGTGCCCGCAACTCATAGAAATGCACCCCGAGGCCCCTCGTAAAGCCTCAACCCATTCCGAGTCCGGCGGACAAACTTCGCACACGCCCCCCACCAAGGCTATAGCCCACACGTCTTGGGGCCTTTTTCCGCTGGGGTCTTTTCGCACCCCAACCTTCGGGTACTTAGTTTTGGGTGCGGCTGCGCCTGTAACTACCCATGGGCACACCGAGGCCCCTCGCAAAGCCTCGGCCCATTTGGAGTCCAGCGGACGAACTTCGCACTCGCCTCCCACCAAGGATATAGCCAACCTGTCTTGGGGCCCCTGGGTTCTTTTGGCGCCCCGACCTTTGGGTGTATATTCTTGGGTGGGGCTCTACAGGAGACTCTTAGAAATGCACCAGAGGCCCCTCGCAAAGCCTCGCCCCATTCCAAGCCCGATAGACGAACTTCGCCCGCGCCCCCCACCAAGACTATAGCCCACTTGTCTCGGGGCCGCTGGGGCCTTTTAGTACCCCGACCTTCGAGGCCGTATTTTGTGGTGGGTCTATGCCCGAGACTCATAGGAATGCACACCAAGGCCCCTTGCCAAGCCTGGCCCATTCCGAGTCCGGCGGACGAACTTTGCACGCACCCCCCACCAAGGCTATAGCCCACCCGTCACGGGGCCCCTGGGGACTTTTGGCAACCCGACCTTCGGGCAATTTTTTTTGGCTGCAGCTGTACTCATGACTCTTAAAATGCTCCCCAAGGCCCCTCGAAAAGCCTCGCCCCAATCCGAGTCCTGCGGAATAATTTCGCCCGTGCCCCCCACCAAGGCTATAGCCCACCCGTCTTGGGGCCCTAGGGTCTTTTTGGCACCCCGACCTGCGGGACAGTATTTTTGGGTGCAGCTATGCCCGTGACTCTTAAAAATGCACCCCGAGGCCCCTTGCAAAGCCTCGGCCCATTCCGAGTTCGGCGGACAAACTTCGCACTCGCCCCTTACCAAGGCTAAAGCCAACCAGTCTTGGTGCCCCTGGGGCCTTTTGGCACCCCGACCTTTGGGCATTAATATTTGGGTGCGGCTGTGCCCGTGACTATTAGAAATGTACCTTGAGGCCCCTCGCAAAGCCTCGCCCCATTCCGAGTCCGGCAGACAAACATCGCCTGCGCCCCACACCAAGGCTATAGCCCACCCGTCTTGGGGGGCTGATTTTTGGGCGCGGCTGTGCCCGTGGCCTATTTTTGGCACACGGAGACCGCCCGCAAAGTCTGGGGCCATTCCGAGTCCGGCAAACGAACTTCGCCCACGCCCCCCACCAAGGCTATAGCCCACCCGATTTTTGGTCATTTTTCCGCTGGGGGGTCTTGGCTCCCCGACCTTCGGGGGCTGATTTTTGGGCGCGGCTGTGCCCGTGGCCTATTTTTGGCACACGGAGTCCGCCCGCAAAGTCTTGGGCCATTCCGAGTCCGGCGGACGAACTTCGCCCACGCCCCCCACGAAGACCATAGCCCACCCATTTTTTGGCCATTTTTCCGCTGGGGGGTCTTGGCGCCCCGACCTTCGGGGGCTGGATTTTGACCGCGGCTGTGCCCGTGGCCTATTTTTGGCACACGGAGGTCGCCCGCAAAGTCTGGTGCCATTCCGAGTCCGGCGGACGAACTTCGCCCACGCCCCCCGCCAAGGCTATAGCCCACCCGTTTTTTGGCCATTTTTCCACTGGCGAGTGTTGGCGCCCCGACCTTCGGGCGCTCATTTTTGGGCGTGGCTGTGCCCGTGGCCTATTATTGGCACACGGAGGCCGCCCGCAAAGTCTGGGGCCATTCCGAGTCCGGCGGACGAACTTCGCCCCCGCCCCCCACCAAGGCTATCGCCCACCCGTTTTTTGGCCATTTTTCCGCTGGGGGGTGTTGGCGCCCCGACCTTCGGGCGCTCATTTTTGGGCGCGGCTGTGCCCGTGGCCTATTTTTGGCACACGGAGGCCGCCCGCAGAGTCTGGGGCCATTCCGAGTCCGGCGGACGAACTTCGCCCACGCCCCCCCGCCAAGGCTATAGCCCACCCGTTTTTCCGCAATTTTTCCGCTGGGGGGTGTTGGCGCCCCCACCTTCGGGCGCTCATTTATGGGCGCGGCTGTGCCCATGGCCTATTTTTGGCACACGGAGGCCGCCCGCAAAGTCTGGGGCCATTCCGAGTCCGGCGGA
This sequence comes from Citrus x clementina, assembly GCF_000493195.1. NCBI lineage: Eukaryota > Viridiplantae > Streptophyta > Magnoliopsida > Sapindales > Rutaceae > Citrus > Citrus x clementina. The sequence continues at coordinate 30,768 of NW_006262688.1, read as the reverse complement.
CGAACTTCGCCCACGCCCCCCACCAAGGCTATAGCACACCCGTTTCTTGGCCATTTTTCCGCTGGGGGGTTGGCGCCCCGACCTTCGGGCGTTCATTTTTGGGCGTGGCTGTGCCCGTGGCCTATTTCTGGCACACGGAGGCCGCCTGCAAAGTCTGGCGCCATTCCGAGTCCGGCGGACGAACTTCGCCCACGCCCCCCACCAAGGCTATAGCCCACACGTTTTTTGGCAATTTTCCGCTGGGGGGTGTTGGTGCCCCGACCTTCGGGCGCTCATTTTTGGCCGCGGCTGTGCCCGTGGCCTATTTTTGGCACACGGAGGCCGCCCGCAAAGTCTGGGGCCATTCCGAGTCCGGCGGACGAACTTCGCCCACGCCCCCCACCAAGGCTATAGCCCACCCGTTTTTTGGCCATTTTTCCGCGGGGGGGTGTTGTTACCCCGACCTTCGGGCGCTCATTTTTGGGCGCGGCTGTGCCTGTGGCCTATTTTTGGCACACGGAGGCCGCCCGCAAAGTATGGGGCCATTCCGAGTCCGGCGGACGAACTTCGCCCACGCCCCCCACCAAGGCTATAGCCCACCCGTTTTTTGGCCATTTTTCCGCTGGGGGGTGTTGTTACCCCGACCTTCGGGCGCTCATTTTTGGGCGCGGCTGAGCCAGTGGCCTATTTTTGGCACACGGAGGCAGCCCGCAAAGTATGGGGCCATTCCGAGTCCGGCGGACGAACTTCGCCCACGCCCCCCGCCAAGGCTATAGCCCACCCGGTTTTTGGCCATTTTTCCGCTGGGGGGTGTTGGCGCCCCGACCTTCGGGCGCTCATTTTTGGGCGCGGCTGAGCCAGTGGCCTATTCTTGGCACATGGAGGCCGCCCGCAAAGTCTGGGGCCATTCCGAGTCCGGCGGACGAACTTCGCCCATGCCCCCCGCCAAGGCTATAGCCCACCCGTTTTTTGGCCATTTTTCCGCTGGCGAGTGTTGGCGCCCCGACCTTCGGGCGCGGCTGTGCCCGTGGCCTATTTTTGGCACACGGAGGCCGCCCGCAAAGTCTGGGGCCATTCCGAGTCCGGCGGACAAACTTCGCCCACGCCCCCCACCAAGGCTATAGCCCACCCGTTTTTTGGCCATTTTTCCGCGGGGGGGTGTTGTTACCCCGACCTTCGGGCGCTCATTTTTTGGCGCGGCTGTAACCGTGGCCTATTTTTGGCACACGGAGGCCGCCCGC
>NW_006262688.1:25667-28544 GCF_000493195.1 Citrus x clementina | reverse complement strand
TGTTGTCCCCCCGACCTTCGGGCGCTCATTTTTGGGCGCGGCTGTGCCCGTGGCCTATTTTTGGCACACGGAGGCCGCCCGCAAAGTCTGGGGCCATTCTGAGTCCGGCGGACGAACTTCGCCCACGCCCCCCATCAAGGCTATAGCCCACCCATTTTTTGGCCATTTTTCCGCTGGGGAGTGTTGGCGCCCCGACCTTCGGGCGCTCATTTTAGGGCGCGGCTGTGCCCGTTGCCTATTTTTGGCACACGGAGGGCGCCCGCAAAGTTTGGGGCCATTCCGAGTCCGGCGGACGAACTTCGCCCCTGCCCCCCACCAAGGCTATAGCCCACCCATTTTTTGGCCATTTTTCCGCTGGCGAGTGTTGGCGCCCCGACCTTCGGGGGCTGATTTTTAACCGCGGCTGTGCCCGTGGCCTATTTTTGGCACACGAAGGCCGCCCGCAAAGTCTGGTGCCATTTTGTGTCCGGCGGACGAACTTCGCCCACGCCCCCCACCAAGGCTATAGCCCACCCGTTTTTTGGCCATTTTTCCGCTGGGGGGTGTTGGAACCCCAACCTTCGGGAGCTCATTTTTGGGCGCGGCTGTGCCCGTTGCCTATTTTTGGCACACGGAGGCCGCCCGCAAAGTCTGGGGCCATTCCGAGTCCCGCGGACGAACTTCGCCCCTGCCCCCCACCAAGGCTATAGCCCACCCATTTTTTGGCCATTTTTCCGCTGGCGAGTGTTGGCGCCCCGACCTTCGGGGGCTGATTTTTAACCGCGGCTGTGCCCGTGGCCTATTTTTGGCACACGGAGGCCGCCCGCAAAGTCTGGTGCCATTCTGAGTCCGGCGGACGAACTTCGCCCACGCCCCCCATTGAGGCTATAGCCCACCCATTTTTTGGCCATTTTTCCGCTGGCGAGTGTTGGCGCCCCGACCTTCGGGCGCTCAGTTTATGGCGCGGCTGTGCCCGTGGCCTATTTTTGGCACACGGAGGCCGCCCGCAAAGTTTGGGGCCATTCCGAGTCCGGCGGACGAACTTCGCCCACGCCCCCCACCAAGGCTATAGCCCACCCGTTTTTTGACCATTTTTCCGCTGGGGGGTGTTGGAACCCCAACCTTCGGGAGCTCATTTTTGGGCGCGGCTGTGCCCGTGGCCTATTTTTGGCACACGGAGGCCGCCCGCAAAGTCTGGGGCCATTCCGAGTCCGGCGGACGAACTTCGCCCCTGCCCCCCACCAAGGCTATAGCCCACCCGTTTTTTGGCCATTTTTCCTCTGGCGAGTGTTGGCGCCCCGACCTTCGGGCGCTCATTTATGGGCGCGGCTGTGCCCGTGGTCTATTTTTGGCACACGGAGGCCGCCCGCAGAGTCTGGGGCCATTCCGAGTCCGGCGGACGAACTTCGCCCACGCCCCCCGCCAAGGCTATAGCCCACCCGTTTTTCCGCAATTTTTCCGCTGGGGGGTGTTGGCGCCCCGACCTTCGGGCGCTCATTTATGGGCGCGGCTGTGCCCGTGGCCTATTTTTGGCACACGGAGGCAGCCCGCAAAGTATGGGGCCATTCCGAGTCCGGCGGACGAACTTCGCCCACGCCCCCCGCCAAGGCTATAGCCCACCCGTTTTTTGGCCATTTTTCCACTGGGGGGTGTTGTTACCCCGACCTTCGAGCGCTCATTTTTGGGCGCGGCTGTGCCCGTGGCCTATTATTGGCACACGGAGGCCACCCGCAAAGTCTGGGGCCATTCCGAGTCCGGCGGACGAACTTCGCCCACGCCCCCCACCAAGGCTATAGCACACCTGTTTCTTGGCCATTTTTCCTCTGGGGGGTTGGCGCCCCGACCTTCGGGCGCTCATTTTTGGGCGTGGCTGTGCCCGTGGCCTATTTCTGGCACACGGAGGCCGCCCGCAAAGTCTGGCGCTATTTCCGAGTCCGGCGGACGAACTTCGCCCACGCCCCCCACCAACGCTATAGCCCACACGTTTTTTGGCAATTTTTCCGCTGGGGGGTGTTGGCGCCCCGACCTTCGGGCGATCATTTTTGGGCGAGGCTGTGCCTGTGGCCTATTTTTGGCACACGGAGGCCGCCCGCAGAGTCTGGGGCCATTCCGAGTCCGGCGGACGAACTTCGCCCACGCCCCCCGCCAAGGCTATAACCCACCCGTTTTTCCGCAATTTTTCCGCTGGGGGGTGTTGGCGCCCCGACCTTCGGGCGCTCATTTATGGGCGCGGCTGTAACCGTGGCCTATTTTTGGCACACGGAGGCAGCCCGCAAAGTATGGGGCCATTCCGAGTCCGGCGGACGAACTTCGCCCATGCCCCCCGCCAAGGCTATAGCCCACCCGTTTGTTGGCCATTTTTCCGCTGGCGAGTGTTGGCACCCCGACCTTCGGGGGCTGATTTTTAACCGCGGCTGTGCCCGTGGCCTATTTTTGGCACACGGAGGCCGCCCGCAAAGTCTGGGGCCATTCCGAGTCCGGCGGACGAACTTCGCCCATGCCCCCCGCCAAGGCTATAGCCCACCCGTTTTTTGGCCATTTTTCCACTGGCGAGTGTTGGCGCCCCGACCTTCGGGCGCTCATTTTTGGGCGCGGCTGTGCCCGTGGCCTATTTTTGGCACACGGAGGCAGCCCGCAAAGTATGGGGCCATTCCGAGTCCGGCGGACGAACTTCGCCCACGCCCCCCACCAAGGCTATAGCACACCTGTTTCTTGGCCATTTTTCCTCTGGGGGGTTGGCGCCCCGACCTTCTGGCGCTCATTTTTGGGCGTGGCTGTGGCCGTGGCCTATTTCTGGCACACGGAGCCGCCCGCAAGTCTGGCGCCATTCCGAGTCTGCGGACGAACTTCGCCCACGCCCCCCACCAAGCTATAGCCCACACGTTTTTTGCAATTTTT
>NW_006262688.1:18225-25464 GCF_000493195.1 Citrus x clementina | reverse complement strand
CGACCTTCGGGCGCTCATTTTTGGGCGCGGCGGTGCCCGTGGTCTATTTTTGGCACACGGGAGGCAGCCCGCAAAGTATGGGGCCATTCCGAGTCCGGCGGAAGAACTTCGCCCACGCCCCCCGCCAAGGCTATAGCCCACCCGGTTTTTGGCCATTTTTCCGCTGGGGGGTGTTGGCGCCCCGACCTTCGGGCGCTCATTTTTGGGCGCGGCTGAGCCCGTGGCCTATTTTTGGCACACGGAGGCCGCCCGCAAAGTCTGGGGCCATTCCGAGTCCGGCGGACGAACTTCGCCCACGCCCCCCACCAAGGCTATAGCCCACACGTTTTTTGGCAATTTTTCCGCTGGGGGGTGTTGGCGCCCCGACCTTCGGGTGCTCATTTTTGGGCGCGGCTGTGCCCGTGGCCTATTTTTGGCACACGGAGGCCGCCCGCAGAGTCTGGGGCCATTCCGAGTCCGGCGGACGAACTTCGCCCACGCCCCCCGCCAAGGCTATAGCCCACCCGTTTTTCCGCAATTTTTCCGCTGGGGGGTGTTGGCGCCCCGACCTTCGGGCGCTCATTTATGGGGGCGGCTGTGCCCGTGGCCTATTTTTGGCACACGGAGGCAGCCCGCAAAGTATGGGGCCATTCCGAGTCCGGCGGACGAACTTCGCCCACGCCCCCCGCCAAGGCTATAGCCCACCCGTTTTTTGGCCATTTTTCCACTGGCGAGTGGTGGCGCCCCGACCTTCGGGCGCTCATTTTTGGGCGCGGCTGTGCCCGTGGCCTATTATTGGCACACGGAGGCCACCCGCAAAGTCTGGGGCCATTCCGAGTCCGGCGGACGAACTTCGCCCACGCCCCCCACCAAGGCTATAGCACACCTGTTTCTTGCCCATTTTTCCTGTGGGGGGTTGGCGCCCCGACCTTCGGGCGCTCATTTTTGGGCGTGGCTGTGCCCGTGGCCTATTTCTGGCACACGGAGGCCGCCCGCAAAGTCTGGCGCCATTCCGAGTCCGGCGGACGAACTTCGCCCACGCCCCCCACCAAGGCTATAGCCCACACGTTTTTTGGCAATTTTTCCGCTGGGGGGTGTTGGCGCCCCGACCTTCGGGTGCTCATTTTTGGGCGCGGCTGTACCCGTGGCCTATTTTTGGCACACGGAGGCCGCCCGCAGTGTCTGGGGCCACTCCGAGTCCGGCGGACGAACTTCGCCCACCCCCCCCGCCAAGGCTATAGCCCACCCGTTTTTCCGCAATTTTTCCGCCGGGGGGTGTTGGCGCCCCGACCTTCGGGCACTCATTTATGGGCGCGGCTGTGCCCGTGGCCTATTTTTGGCACACGGAGGCCGCCCGCAAAGTCTGGGGCCATTCCGAGTCCGGCGGACGAACTTCGCCCCTGCCCCCCACCAAGGCTATAGCCCACCCGTTTTTTGGCCATTTTTCCGCTGGCGAGTGTTGGCGCCCCGACCTTCGGGCGCTCATTTTTGGGCGCGGCTGTGCCCGTGGTCTATTTTTGGCACACGGAGGCCGCCCGCAGAGTCTGGGGCCATTCCGAGTCCGGCGGACGAACTTCGCCCCTGCCCCCCACCAAGGCTATAGCCCACCCGTTTTTTGGCCATTTTTCCGCTGGCGAGTGTTGGCGCCCCGACCTTCGGGCGCTCATTTTTGGGCGCGGCGGTGCCCGTGGCCTATTTTTGGCACACGGAGGCCGCCCGCAGAGTCTGGGGCCATTCCGAGTCCGGCGGACGAACTTCGCCCACGCCCCCAGCCAAGGCTATAGCCCACCCGTTTTTCCGCAATTTTTCCGCTGGGGGGTGTTGGCGCCCCGACCTTCGGGCGCTCATTTATGGGCGCGGCTGTGCCCGTGGCCTATTTTTGGCACACGGAGGCAGCCCGCAAAGTATGGGGCCATTCCGAGTCCGGCGGACGAACTTCGCCCACGCCCCCCGCCAAGGCTATAGCCCACCCGTTTTTTGGCCATTTTTCGACTGGCGAGTGTTGGCGCCCCAACCTTCGGGCGCTCATTTTTGGGCGCGGCTGTGCCCGTGGCTTATTATTGGCACACGGAGGCCACCCGCAAAGTCTGGGGCCATTCCGAGTCCGGCGGACGAACTTCGCCCACCCCCCCACCAAGGCTATAGCACACCTGTTTCTTGGCCATTTTTCCTCTGGGGGGTTGGCGCCCCGACCTTCGGGCGCTCATTTTTGGGCGTGGCTGTGCCCGTGGCCTATTTCTGGCACACGGAGGCCGCCCGAAAAGTCTGGCGCCATTCCGAGTCCGGTGGATGAACTTCGCCCACGCCCACCACCAAGGCTATAGCCCACACGTTTTTTGGCAATTTTTCCGCTGGGGGGTGTTGGCGCCTCGACCTTCGGGCGCTCATTTTTGGGCGCGGCTGTGCCCGTGGCCTATTTTCGGCACACGGAGGCAGCCCGCAAAGTATGGGGCCATTCCGAGTCCGGCGGACAAACTTCGCCCACGCCCCCCGCCAAGGCTATAGCCCACCCGTTTTTTGGCCAATTTTTCCGCTGGGGGGTGGTTGGCGCCCCGACCTTCGGGCCCTCATTTTTGGGCGCGGCTGAGCCCGTGGCCTAGTTTTGGCACACGGAGGCCGCCCGCAAAGTCTGGGGCCATTCCGAGTCCGGCGGACGAACTTCGCCCACGCCCCCCGCCAAGGCTATAGCCCACCCGTCTTTTGGCCATTTTTCCGCTGGCGAGTGTTGGCGCCCCGACCTTCAGGCGCGGCTGTGCCCGTGGCCTATTTTTGGCACACGGAGGCCGCCCGCAAAGTCTGGGGCCATTCCGAGTCCGGCGGACGAACTTCGCCCACGCCCCCCACCAAGGCTATAGCACACCTGTTTCTTGGCCATTTTTCCTCTGGGGGGTTGGCGCCCCGACCTTCGGGCGCTCAATTTTGGGCGTGGCTGTGCCCGTGGCCTATTTCTGGCACACGGAGGCCGCCCGCAAAGTCTGGCGCCATTCCGAGTCCGGTGGATGAACTTCGCCCACGCCCCCCACCAAGGCTATAGCCCACACGTTTTTTGGCAATTTTTCCGCTGGGGGGTGTTGGCGCCCCGACCTTCGGGCGCTCATTTTTGGGCGCGGCTGTGCCCGTGGCCTATTTTCGGCACACGGAGGCAGCCCGCAAAGTATGGGGCCATTCCGAGTCCGGCGGACAAACTTCGCCCACGCCCCCCGCCAAGGCTATAGCCCACCCGTTTTTTGGCCATTTTTCCGCTGGGGGGTGTTGGCGCCCCGACCTTCGGGCCCTCATTTTTGGGCGCGGCTGAGCCCGTGGCCTATTTTTGGCACACGGAGGCCGCCCGCAAAGTCTGGGGCCATTCCGAGTCCGGCGGACGAACTTCGCCCACGCCCCCCGCCAAGGCTATAGCCCACCCGTTTTTCCGCAATTTTTCCGCTGGGGGGTGTTGGCGCCCCGACCTTCGGGCGCTCATTTATGGGCGCGGCTGTGCCCGTGGCCTATTTTTGGCGCACGGAGGTAGCCCGCAAAGTATGGGGCCATTCCGAGTCCGGCGGATGAACTTCGCCCACGCCCCCCACCAAGGCTATAGCCCACACGTTTTTTGGCAATTTTTCCGCTGGGGGGTGTTGGCGCCCCGACCTTCGGGCGCTCATTTTTGGGCGCGGCTGTGCCCGTGGCCTATTTTCCGCACACGGAGGCAGACCGCAAAGTATGGGGCCATTTCGAGTCCGGCGGACAAACTTCGCCCACGCCCCCCGCCAAGGCTATAGCCCACCCGTTTTTTGGCCATTTTTCCGCTGGGGGGTGTTGGCGCCCCGACCTTCGGGCGCTCATTTTTGGGCGCGGTGAGCCCGTGGCCTATTTTTGGCACACTGAGGCCGCCCGCAAAGTCTGGGGCCATTATGAGTCCGGCGGACGAACTTCGCCCACGCCCCCCGCCAAGGCTATAGCCCACCCGTCTTTTGGCCATTTTTCCGCTGGCGAGTGTTGGCGCCCCGACCTTCAGGCGCGGCTGTGCCCGTGGCCTATTTTTGGCACACGGAGGCCGCCCGCAAAGTCTGGGGCCATTCCGAGTCCGGCGGACGAACTTCGCCCCCGCCCCCCACCAAGGCTACAGCCCACCCGTTTTTTGGCCATTTTTCCGCTGGCGAGTGTTGGCGCCCCGACATTCGGGCGCGGCTGTGCCCGTGGCCTATTTTTGGCACACGGAGGCCGCCCGCAAAGTATGGGGCCATTCCGAGTCCGGCGGACGAACTTCGCACACGCCCCCTACCAAGGCTATAGCCCACCCGTTTTTTGGCCATTTTTCCGCTGGGGGGTGTTGTTACCCCGACCTTCGGGCGCTCATTTTTTGGCGCGGCTGTAACCGTGGCCTATTTTTGGCACACGGAGGCAGCCTGCAAAGTATGGGGCCATTCCGAGTCCGGCGGACGAACTTCGCCCATGCCCCCCGCCAAGGCTATAGCCCACCCGTTTTTTGGCCATTGTTCCGCTGGGGGGTGTTGGTGCCCCGACCTTCGGGCGCTCATTTTTGGGCGCTGCTGTGCCCGTGGCCTATTTTTGCCACATGGAGGCCGCCCGCAGAGTCTGGGGCCATTCCGAGCCCGGTGGACGAACTTCGCCCACGCCCCCCGCCAAGGCTATAGCCCACCCGTTTTTCCGCAATTTTTCCGCTGGGGGGTGTTGGCGCCCCGACCTTCGGGCGCTCATTTATGGGCGCGGCTGTGCCCGTGGCCTATTTTTGGCACACGGAGGCAGCCCGCAAAGTATGGGGCCATTCCGAGTCCGGCGGACGAACTTCGCCCACGCCCCCCGCCAAGGCTATAGCCCACCCGTTTTTTGGCCATTTTTCGACTGGCGAGTGTTGGCGCCCCGACCTTCGGGCGCTTATTTTTGGGCGCGGCTGAGCCCGTGGCCTATTATTGGCACACGGAGGCCACCCGCAAAGTCTGGGGCCATTCCGAGTCCGGCGGACGAACTTCGCCCACCCCCCCACCAAGGCTATAGCACACCTGTTTCTTGGCCATTTTTCCTCTGGGGGGTTGGCGCCCCGACCTTCGGGCGCTCATTTTTGGGCGTGGCTGTGCCCGTGGCCTATTTCTGGCACACGGAGGCCGCCCGCAAAGTCTGGCGCCATTCCGAGTCCGGCGGACGAACTTCGCCCACGCCCCCCACCAAGGCTATAGCCCACACGTTTTTTGGCAATTTTTCCGCTGGGGGGTGTTGGCGCCCCGACCTTCGGGTGCTCATTTTTGGGCGCGGCTGTGCCCGTGGCCTATTTTTGGCACACGGAGGCCGCCCGCAGAGTCTGGGGCCATTCCGAGTCCGGCGGACGAACTTCGCCCACGCCCCCCGCCAAGGCTATAGCCCACCCGTTTTTCCGCAATTTTTCCGCTGCGGGGTGTTGGCGCCCCGACCTTCGGGCGCTCATTTATGGGCGCGGCTGTGCCCGTGGCCTATTTTTGGCACACGGAGGCAGCCCGCAAAGTATGGGGCCATTCCGAGTCCGGCGGACGAACTTCGCCCACGCCCCCCGCCAAGGCTATAGCCCACCCGTTTTTTGGCCATTTTTCCACTGGCGAGTGGTGGCGCCCCGACCTTCGGGCGCTCATTTTTGGGCGCGGCTGTGCCCGTGGCCTATTATTGGCACACGGAGGCCGCCCGCAAAGTCTGGGGCCATTCCGAATCCGGCGGACGAACTTCGCCCACGCCCCCCACCAAGGCTATAGCACACCTGTTTCTTGGCCATTTTTCCTCTGGGGGGTTGGCGCCCCGACCTTCGGGCGCTCATTTTTGGGCGTGGCTGTGCCCGTGGCCTATTTCTGGCACACGGAGGCCGCCCGAAAAGTCTGGCGCCATTCCGAGTCCGGTGGATGAACTTCGCCCACGCCCCCCACCAAGGCTATAGCCCACACGTTTTTTGGCAATTTTTCCGCTGGGGGGTGTTGGCGCCTCGACCTTCGGGCGCTCATTTTTGGGCGCGGCTGTGCCCGTGGCCTATTTTCGGCACACGGAGGCAGCCCGCAAAGTATGGGGCCATTCCGAGTCCGGCGGACAAACTTCGCCCACGCCCCCCGCCAAGGCTATAGCCCACCCGTTTTTTGGCCATTTTTCCGCTGGGGGGTGTTGGCGCCCCGACCTTCGGGCCCTCATTTTTGGGCGCGGCTGAGCCCGTGGCCTATTTTTGGCACACGGAGGCCGCCCGCAAAGTCTGGGGCCATTCCGAGTCCGGCGGACGAACTTCGCCCACGCCCCCCGCCAAGGCTATAGCCCACCCGTGTTTTGGCCATTTTTCCGCTGGCGAGTGTTGGCGCCCCGACCTTCAGGCGCGGCTGTGCCCGTGGCCTCTTTTTGGCACACGGAGGCCGCCCGCAAAGTCTGGGGCCATTCCGAGTCCGGCGGACGAACTTCGCCCACGCCCCCCACCAAGGCTATAGCACACCTGTTTCTTGGCCATTTTTCCTCTGGGGGGTTGGCGCCCCGACCTTCGGGCGCTCATTTTTGGGCGTGGCTGTGCCCGTGGCCTATTTCTGGCACACGGAGGCTGCCCGCAAAGTATGGGGCCATTCCGAGTCCGGCGGACGAACTTCGCCCACGCCCCCCACCAAGGCTATAGCCCACACGTTTTTTGGCAATTTTTCCGCTGGGGGGTGTTGGCGCCCCGACCTTCGGGCGCTCATTTTTGGGCGCGGCTGTGCCCGTGGCCTATTTTCGGCACACGGAGGCAGCCCGCAAAGTATGGGGCCATTCCGAGTCCGGCGGACAAACTTCGCCCACGCCCCCCGCCAAGGCTATAGCCCACCCGTTTTTTGGCCATTTTTCCGCTGGGGGGTGTTGGCGCCCCGACCTTCGGGCGCTCATTTTTGGGCGCGGCTGAGCCCGTGGCCTATTTTTGGCACACTGAGGCCGCCCGCAAAGTCTGGGGCCATTATGAGTCCGGCGGACGAACTTCGCCCACGCCCCCCGCCAAGGCTATAGCCCACCCGTCTTTTGGCCATTTTTCCGCTGGCGAGTGTTGGCGCCCCGACCTTCAGGCGCGGCTGTGCCCGTGGCCTATTTTTGGCACACGGAGGCCGCCCGCAAAGTCTGGGGCCATTCCGAGTCCGGCGGACGAACTTCGCCCCCGCCCCCCACCAAGGCTACAGCCCACCCGTTTTTTGGCCATTTTTCCGCTGGCGAGTGTTGGCGCCCCGACATTCGGGCGCGGCTGTGCCCGTGGCCTATTTTTGGCACACGGAGGCCGCCCGCAAAGTATGGGGCCATTCCGAGTCC
>NW_006262688.1:13608-17877 GCF_000493195.1 Citrus x clementina | reverse complement strand
GCCATTCCGAGCCCGGTGGACGAACTTCGCCCCACGCCCCCCACCAAGGCTATAGCCCACCCGTTTTTTGGCCATTTTTCCGTTGGGGGGTGTTGTTACCCCGACCTTCGGGCGCTCATTTTTTGTCGCGGCTGTAACCGTGGCCTATTTTTGGCACACGGAGGCAGCCCGCAAAGTATGGGGCCATTCCGAGTCCGGCGGACGAACTTCGCCCATGCCCCCCGCCAAGGCTATAGCCCACCCGTTTTTTGGCCATTTTTCCGCTGGCGAGTGTTGGCGCCCCGACCTTCGGGGGCTGATTTTTAACCGCGGCTGTGCCCGTGGCCTATTTTTGGCACACGGAGGCTGCCCGCAAAGTCTGGTGCCATTCTGAGTCCGGCGGACGAACTTCGCCCACGCCCCCCATCAAGGCTATAGCCCACCCATTTTTTGGCCATTTTTCCGCTGGCGAGTGTTGGCGCCCCGACCTTCGGGCGCTCATTTTAGGGCGCGGCTGTGCCCGTGGCCTATTTTTGGCACACGGAGGCCGCCCGCAAAGTTTGGGGCCATTCCGAGTCCGGCGGACGAACTTCGCCCACGCCCCCCACCAAGGCTATAGCCCACCCGTTTTTTGGCCATTTTTCCGCTGGGGGGTGTTGGAACCCCAACCTTCGGGAGCTCATTTTTGGGCGCGGCTGTGCCCGTGGCCTATTTTTGGCACACGGAGGCCGCCCGCAAAGTCTGGGGCCATTCCGAGTCCGGCGGACGAACTTCGCCCCTGCCCCCCACCAAGGCTATAGCCCACCCGTTTTTTGGCCATTTTTCCGCTGGCGAGTGTTGGCGCCCCGACCTTCGGGCGCTCATTTTTGGGCGCGGCTGTGCCCGTGGCCTATTTTTGGCACACGGAGGCCGCCCGCAGAGTCTGGGGCTATTCCGAGTCCGGCGGACGAACTTCGCCCATGCCCCCCACCAAGGCTATAGCACACCTGTTTCTTGGCAATTTTTCCTCTGGGGGGTTGGCGCCCCGACTTTCGGGCGCTCATTTTTGGGCGTGGCTGTGCCCGTGGCCTATTTCTGGCACACGGAGGCCGCCCGCAAAGTCTGGCGCCATTCCGAGTCCGGCGAACGAACTTCGCTCACGCCCCCCACCAAGGCTATAGCCCACACGTTTTTTGGCAATTTTTCCGCTGGGGGGTGTTGGCGCCCCGACCTTCCGGCGCTCATTTTTGGGCGCGGCTGTGCCCGTGGCCTATTTTTGGCACACGGAGGCCGCCCGCAAAGTATGGGGCCATTCCCAGTCCGGCGGACGAACTTCGCACACGCCCCCCACCAAGGCTATAGCCCACCTGTTTTTTGGCCATTTTTCCGCTGGGGGGTGTTGTTACCCCGACCTTTGGGCGCTCATTTTTGGGCGCGGCTGTGCCCGTGGTCTATTTTTGGCACACGGAGGCAGCCCGCAAAGTATGGGGCCATTCCGAGTCCGGCGGACGAACTTCGCCCACGCCCCCAGCCAAGGCTATAGCCCACCCGGTTTTTGGCCATTTTTCCGCTGGGGGGTGTTGGCGCCCCGACCTTCGGGCGCTCATTTTTGGGCGCGGCTGAGCCCGTGGCCTATTTTTGGCACACGGAGGCCGCCCGCAAAGTCTGGGGCCATTCCGAGTCCGGCGGACGAACTTCGTCCACGCCCCCCGCCAAGGCTATAGCCCACCCGTTTTTTGGCCATTTTTCCGCTGGCGAGTGTTGGCGCCCCGACCTTCGGGCGCGGCTGTGCCCGCGGCCTATTTTTGGCACACGGAGGCTGCCCGCAAAGTCTGGGGCCATTCCGAGTCCGGCGGACGAACTTCGCCCACGCCCCCCACCAAGGCTATAGCCCACCCGTTTTTTGGCCATTTTTCCGCTGGGGGTTGTTGTTACCCCGACCTTCGGGCGCTCATTTTTTGGCGCGGCGGTAACCGTGGCCTACTTTGGGCACACGGAGGCAGCCCGCAAAGTATGGGGCCATTCCGAGTCCGGCGGACGAACTTCGCCCATGCCCCCCGCCAAGGCTATAGCCCACCCGTTTTTTGGCCATTTTTCCGCTGGCGAGTGTTGGCGCCCCGACCTTCGGGGGCTGATTTTTAACCGCGGCTGTGCCCGTGGCCTATTTTTGGCACACGGAGGCTGCCCGCAAAGTCTGGTGCCATTCTGAGTCCGGCGGACGAACTTCGCCCACGCCCCCCATCAAGGCTATAGCCCACCCATTTTTTGGCCATTTTTCCGCTGGCGAGTGTTGGCGCCCCGACCTTCGGGCGCTCATTTTAGGGCGCGGCTGTGCCCGTGGCCTATTTTTGGCACACGGAGGCCGCCCGCAAAGTTTGGGGCCATTCCGAGTCCGGCGGACGAACTTCGCCCACGCCCCCCACCAAGGCTATAGCCCACCCGTTTTTTGGCCATTTTTCCGCTGGGGGGTGTTGGAACCCCAACCTTCGGGAGCTCATTTTTGGGCGCGGCTGTGCCCGTGGCCTATTTTTGGCACACGGAGGCCGCCCGCAAAGTCTGGGGCCATTCCGAGTCCGGCGGACGAACTTCGCCCCTGCCCCCCACCAAGGCTATAGCCCACCCGTTTTTTGGCCATTTTTCCGCTGGCGAGTGTTGGCGCCCCGACCTTCGGGCGCTCATTTTTGGGCGCGGCTGTGCCCGTGGTCTATTTTTGGCACACGGAGGATGCCCGCAAAGTATGGGGCCATTCCGAGTCCGGCGGACGAACTTCGCCCACGCCCCCCACCAAGGCTATAGCCCACCCGTTTTTTGGCCATTTTTCCGCTGGGGGTTGTTGTTACCCCGACCTTCGGGCGCTCATTTTTTGGCGCGGCGGTAACCGTGGCCTACTTTGGGCACACGGAGGCAGCCCGCAAAGTATGGGGCCATTCCGAGTCCGGCGGACGAACTTCGCCCATGCCCCCCGCCAAGGCTATAGCCCACCCGTTTTTTGGCCATTTTTCCGCTGGCGAGTGTTGGCGCCCCGACCTTCGGGGGCTGATTTTTAACCGCGGCTGTGCCCGTGGCCTATTTTTGGCACACGGAGGCTGCCCGCAAAGTCTGGTGCCATTCTGAGTCCGGCGGACGAACTTCGCCCACGCCCCCCATCAAGGCTATAGCCCACCCATTTTTTGGCCATTTTTCCGCTGGCGAGTGTTGGCGCCCCGACCTTCGGGCGCTCATTTTAGGGCGCGGCTGTGCCCGTGGCCTATTTTTGGCACACGGAGGCCGCCCGCAAAGTTTGGGGCCATTCCGAGTCCGGCGGACGAACTTCGCCCACGCCCCCCACCAAGGCTATAGCCCACCCGTTTTTTGGCCATTTTTCCGCTGGGGGGTGTTGGAACCCCAACCTTCGGGAGCTCATTTTTGGGCGCGGCTGTGCCCGTGGCCTATTTTTGGCACACGGAGGCCGCCCGCAAAGTCTGGGGCCATTCCGAGTCCGGCGGACGAACTTCGCCCCTGCCCCCCATCAAGGCTATAGCCAACCCGTTTTTCGCCATTTTCCGCTGGCGAGTGTTGGCGCCCCGACTTTCGGGCGCTCATTTTGGGCGCGGCTGTGCCCGTGGCGTATTTTTGGCACATGGAGGCCGCCCGCAGAGTCTGGGGCCATTCCGAGTCCGGCGGACGAACTTCGCCCACGCCCCCCGCCAAGGCTATAGCCCACCCGTTTTTCCGCAATTTTTCCGCTGGGGGGTGTTGGCGCCCCGACCTTCGGGCGCTCATTTATGGGCGCGGCTGGGCCCGTGGCCTATTTTTGGCACACGGAGGTAGCCCGCAAAGTATGGGGCCATTCCGAGTCCGGCGGATGAACTTCGCCCACGCCCCCCACCAAGGCTATAGCCCACACGTTTTTTGGCAATTTTTCCGCTGGGGGGTGTTGGCGCCCCGACCTTCGGGCGCTCATTTTTGGGCGCGGCTGTGCCCGTGGCCTATTTTCCGCACACGGAGGCAGCCCGCAAAGTATGGGGCCATTTCGAGTCCGGCGGACAAACTTCGCCCACGCCCCCCGCCAAGGCTATAGCCCACCCGTTTTTTGGCCATTTTTCCGCTGGGGGGTGTTGGCGCCCCGACCTTCGGGCGCTCATTTTTGGGCGCGGCTGAGCCCGTGGCCTATTTTTGGCACACTGAGGCCGCCCGCAAAGTCTGGGGCCATTCCGAGTCCGGCGGACGAACTTCGCCCACGCCCCCCGCCAAGGCTATAGCCCACCCGTCTTTTGGCCATTTTTCCGCTGGCGAGTGTTGGCGCCCCGACCTTCAGGCGCGGCTGTGCCC
>NW_006262688.1:11666-13503 GCF_000493195.1 Citrus x clementina | reverse complement strand
TTTTTTGGCCATTTTTCCGCTGGCGAGTGTTGGCGCCTCGACATTCGGGCGCGGCTGTGCCCGTGGCCTATTTTTGGCACACGGTGGCCGCCCGCAAAGTCTGGGGCCATTCCGAGTCTGGCGGACGAACTTTGCCCACGCCCCCCACCAAGGCTATAGCCCACCCGTTTTTTGGCCATTTTTCCGCTGGGGGGTGTTGTTACCCCGACCTTCGGGCGCTCATTTTTTGGCGCGGCTGTAACCGTGGCCTATTTTTGGCACACGGAGGCAGCCCACAAAGTATGGGGCCATTCCGAGTCCGGCGGACGAACTTCGCCCATGCCCCCCGCCAAGGCTATAGCCCACCCGTTTTTTGGCCATTTTTCCGCTGGGGGGTGTTGGTGCCCCGACCTTCGGGCGCTCATTTTTGGCCGCGGCTGTGCCCGTGGCCTATTTTTGGCACACGGAGGCCGCCCGCAAAGTCTGGGGCCATTCCGAGTCCGGCGGACGAACTTCGCCCACGCCCCCCACCAAGGCTATAGCCCACCCGTTTTTTGGCCATTTTTCCGCTGGGGAGTGTTGTCACCCCGACCTTCGGGCGCTCATTTTTGGGCGCGGCTGTAACCGTGGCCTATTTTTGGCACACGGAGGCAGCCCGCAAAGTATGGGGCCATTCCGAGTCCGGCGGACGAACTTCGCCCATGCCCCCCACCAAGGCTATAGCCCACCCGTTTTTTGGCCATTTTTCCGCTGGGGGGTGTTGGTGCCCCGACCTTCGGGCGCTCATTTTTGGGCGCTGCTGTGCCCGTGGCCTATTTTTGCCACATGGAGGCCGCCCGCAGAGTCTGGGGCCATTCCGAGCCCGGTGGACGAACTTCGCCCACGCCCCCCGCCAAGGCTATAGCCCACCCGTTTTTCCGCAATTTTTCCGCTGGGGGGTGTTGGCGCCCCGACCTTCGGGCGCTCATTTATGGGCGCGGCTGTGCCCGTGGCCTATTTTTGGCACACGGAGGCAGCCCGCAAAGTATGGGGCCATTCCGAGTCCGGCGGACGAACTTCGCCCACGCCCCCCGCCAAGGCTATAGCCCACCCGTTTTTTGGCCATTTTTCGACTGGCGAGTGTTGGCGCCCCAACCTTCGGGCGCTCATTTTTGGGCGCGGCTGTGCCCGTGGCTTATTATTGGCACTCGGAGGCCACCCGCAAAGTCTGGGGCCATTCCGAGTCCGGCGGACGAACTTCGCCCACCCCCCCACCAAGGCTATAGCACACCTGTTTCTTGGCCATTTTTCCTCTGGGGGGTTGGCGCCCCGACCTTCGGGCGCTCATTTTTGGGCGTGGCTGTGCCCGTGGCCTATTTCTGGCACACGGAGGCCGCCCGAAAAGTCTGGCGCCATTCCGAGTCCGGTGGATGAACTTCGCCCACGCCCACCACCAAGGCTATAGCCCACACGTTTTTTGGCAATTTTTCCGCTGGGGGGTGTTGGCGCCTCGACCTTCGGGCGCTCATTTTTGGGCGCGGCTGTGCCCGTGGCCTATTTTCGGCACACGGAGGCAGCCCGCAAAGTATGGGGCCATTCCGAGTCCGGCGGACAAACTTCGCCCACGCCCCCCGCCAAGGCTATAGCCCACCCGTTTTTTGGCCATTTTTCCGCTGGGGGGTGTTGGCGCCCCGACCTTCGGGCCCTCATTTTTGGGCGCGGCTGAGCCCGTGGCCTAGTTTTGGCACACGGAGGCCGCCCGCAAAGTCTGGGGCCATTCCGAGTCCGGCGGACGAACTTCGCCCACGCCCCCCGCCAAGGCTATAGCCCACCCGTCTTTTGGCCATTTTTCCGCTGGCGAGTGTTGGCGCCCCGACCT
>NW_006262688.1:0-4332 GCF_000493195.1 Citrus x clementina | reverse complement strand
AGCCCACCCGATTTTTGGTCATTTTTCCGCTGGGGGGTCTTGGCTCCCCGACCTTCGGGGGCTGATTTTTGGGCGCGGCTGTGCCCGTGGCCTATTTTTGGCACACGGAGTCCGCCCGCAAAGTCTTGGGCCATTCCGAGTCCGGCGGACGAACTTCGCCCACGCCCCCCGCCAAGGCTATAGCCCACCCGTTTTTTGGCCATTTTTCCGCTGGGGGGTGTTGTTACCCCGACCTTCGGGCACTCATTTTTGGGCGCGGCTGTGCCCGTGGCCTATTTTTGGCACACGGAGGACGCCCGCAAAGTATGGGGCCATTCCGAGTCCGGCGGACGAACTTCGCACACGCCCCCTACCAAGGCTATAGCCCACCCGTTTTTTGGCCATTTTTCCGCTGGGGGGTGTTGTTACCCCGACCTTCGGGCGCTCATTTTTTTGCACGGCTGTGCCCGTGGCCTATTTTTGGTACACGGAGGCAGCCCGCAATGTATGGGGCCATTCCGAGTCCGGCGGACGAACATCGCCCACGCCCCCCGCCAAGGCTATAGCCCACCCGTTTTTTGGGCATTTTTCCGCTGGGGGGTGTTGGCGCCCCGACCTTCGGGCGCTCATTTTTGGGCGCGGCTGAGCCCGTGGCCTATTCTTGGCACACGGAGGCCGCCCGCAAAGTCTGGGGCCATTCCGAGTCCGGCGGACGAACTTTGCCGACGCCCCCCGCCAAGGCTATAGCCCACCCGTTTTTTGGCCATTTTTCCGCTGGCGAGTGTTGACGCCCCGACCTTCGGGCGTTCATTTTAGGGCGCGGCTGTGCCCGTGGCCTATTTTTGGCACACGGAGGCCGCCCGCAAAGTTTGGGGCCATTCCGAGTCCGGCGGACGAACTTCGCCCACGCCCCCCACCAAGGCTATAGCCCACCCGTTTTTTGGCCATTTTTCCGCTGGGGGGTGTTGGAACCCCAACCTTCGGGAGCTCATTTTTGGGCGCGGCTGTGCCCGTGGCCTATTTTTGGCACACGGAGGCCGTCCGCAAAGTCTGGGGCCATTCCGAGTCCGGCGGACGAACTTCGCCCACTCCCCCCACCAAGGCTATAGCCCACCCGATTTTTGGTCATTTTTCCGCTGGGGGGTCTTGGCTCCCCGACCTTCGGGCGCTCATTTTTGGGCGCGGCTGTGCCCGTGGCCTATTTTTGGCACACGGAGGACGGCCCGCAAAGTATGGGGCCATTCCGAGTCCGGCGGACGAACTTCGCCCACGCCCCCCGCCAAGGCTATAGCCCACCCGTTTTTTGGCCATTTTTCCGCTGGGGGGTGTTGGCGCCCCGACCTTCGGGCGCTCATTTTTGGGCGCGACTGAGCCCGTGGCCTATTTTTGGCACACGGAGGCCGCCCACAAAGTCTGGGGCCATTCCGAGTCCGGCGGACGAACTTCGCCCACGCCCCCCGCCAAGGCTATAGCCCACACGTTTTTTGGCCATTTTTCCGCTGGCGAGTGTTGGCGCCCCGACCTTCGGGCTCGGCTGTGCCCGTGGCCTATTTTTTGCACACGGAGGCCGCCCGCAAAGTCTGGGGCCATTCCGAGTCCGGCGGACGAACTTCGCCCCCGCCCCCCACCAAGGCTATAGCCCATCCGTTTTTTGGCCATTTTTCCGCTGGCGAGTGTTGGCGCCCCGACCTTCGGGCGCTCATTTTAGGGCGCGGCTGTGCCCGTGGCCTATTTTTGGCACACGGAGGCCGCCCGCAACGTTTGGGGCCATTCCGAGTCCGGCGGACGAACTTCGCCCATGCCCCCCACCAAGGCTATAGCCCACCCGTTTTTTGGCCATTTTTCCGCTGGGGGGTGTTGGAACCCCAACCTTCGGGAGCTCATTTTTGGGCGCGACTGTGCCCGTGGCCTATTTTTGGCACACGGAGGCCGCCCGCAAAGTCTGGGGCCATTCCGAGTCCGGCGGACGAACTTCGCCCACGCCCCCCACCAAGGCTATAGCCCACCCGATTTTTGGTCATTTTTCCGCTGGGGGGTCTTGGCTCCCCGACCTTCGGGGGCTGATTTTTGGGCGCGGCTGTGCCCGTGGCCTATTTTTGGCACACGGAATCCGCCCGCAAAGTCTTGGGCCATTCCAAGTCCGGCGGACGAACTTCGCCCACGCCCCCGCCAAGAGTTTAGCCCACCCGTTTTTGGCCATTTTTCCGCTGGGGGGTGTTGTTACCCCGACTTTCGGGCACTCATTTTTGGGCGCGGCTGTGCCTGTGGCCTATTTTAGGCACACGGAGGCCGCCCGCAAAGTATGGGGCCATTCCGAGTCCGGCGGACGAACTTCGCACACGCCCCCTACCAAGGCTATAGCCCACCCGTTTTTTGGCCATTTTTCCGCTGGGGGGTGTTGTTACCCCGACCTTCGGGCGCTCATTTTTTTGCACGGCTGTGCCCGTGGCCTATTTTTGGTACACGGAGGCAGCCCGCAAAGTATGGGGCCATTCCGAGTCCGGCGGACGAACATCGCCCACGCCCCCCGCCAAGGCTATAGCCCACCCGTTTTTTGGGCATTTTTCCGCTGGGGGGTGTTGGCGCCCCGACCTTCGGGCGCTCATTTTTGGGCGCGGCTGTGCCCGTGGCCTATGTTTGGCACACGGAGGCCGCCCGCAAAGTCTTGGGCCATTCCGAGTCCGGCGGACGAACTTTGCCGACGCCCCCCGCCAAGGCTATAGCCCACCCGTTTTTTGGCCATTTTTCCGCTGGCGAGTGTTGGCGCCCCGACCTTCGGGCGTTCATTTTAGGGCGCGGCTGTGCCCGTGGCCTATTTTTGGCACACGGAGGCCGCCCGCAAAGTTTGGGGCCATTCCGAGTCCGGCGGACGAACTTCGCCCACGCCCCCCACCAAGGCTATAGCCCACCCGTTTTTTGGCCATTTTTCCGCTGGGGGGTGTTGGAACCCCAACCTTCGGGAGCTCATTTTTGGGCGCGGCTGTGCCCGTGGCCTATTTTTGGCACACGGAGGCCGCCCGCAAAGTCTGGGGCCATTCCGAGTCCGGCTGACGAACTTCGCCCACTCCCCCCACCAAGGCTATAGCCCACCCGATTTTTGGTCATTTTTCCGCTGGGGGGTCTTGGCTCCCCGACCTTCGGGCGATCATTTTTGGGCGCGGCTGTGCCCGTGGCCTATTTTTGGCACACGGAGGACGGCCCGCAAAGTATGGGGCCATTCCGAGTCCGGCGGACGAACTTCGCCCACGCCCCCCGCCAAGGCTATAGCCCACCCGTTTTTTGGCCATTTTTCCGCTGGGGGGTGTTGGCGCCCCGACCTTCGGGCGCTCATTTTTGGGCGCGGCTGAGCCCGTGGCCTATTTTTGGCACACGGAGGCCGCCCGCAAAGTCTGGGGCCATTCCGAGTCCGGCTGACGAACTTCGCCCACTCCCCCCACCAAGGCTATAGCCCACCCGATTTTTGGTCATTTTTCCGCTGGGGGGTCTTGGCTCCCCGACCTTCGGGCGATCATTTTTGGGCGCGGCTGTGCCCGTGGCCTATTTTTGGCACACGGAGGACGGCCCGCAAAGTATGGGGCCATTCCGAGTCCGGCGGACGAACTTCGCCCCCGCCCCCCACCAAGGCTATAGCCCACCCGTTTTTTGGCCATTTTTCCGCTGGCGAGTGTTGGCGCCCCGACCTTCGGGCGCTCATTTTAGGGCGCGGCTGTGCCCGTGGCCTATTTTTGGCACACGGAGGCCGCCCGCAACGTTTGGGGCCATTCCGAGTCCGGCGGACGAACTTCGCCCATGCCCCCCACCAAGGCTATAGCCCACCCGTTTTTTGGCCATTTTTCCGCTGGGGGGTGTCGGAACCCCAACCTTCGGGAGCTCATTTTTGGGCGCGACTGTGCCCGTGGCCTATTTTTGGCACACGGAGGCCGCCCGCAAAGTCTGGGGCCATTCCGAGTCCGGCGGACGAACTTCGCCCACGCCCACCACCAAGGCTATAGCCCACCCGATTTTTGGTCATTCTTCCGCTGGGGGGTCTTGGCTCCCCGACCTTCGGGGGCTGATTTTTGGGCGCGGCTGTGCCCGTGGCCTATTTTTGGCACACGGAGTCCGCCCGCAAAGTCTTGGGCCATTCCGAGTCCGGCGGACGAACTTCGCCCACGCCCCCCGCCAAGGCTATAGCCCACCCGTTTTTTGGCCATTTTTCCGCTGGGGGGTGTTGTTACCCCGACCTTCGGGCACTCATTTTTGGGCGCGGCTGTGCCCGTGGCCTATTTTTGGCACACGGAGGCCGCCCGCAAAGTATGGGGCCATTCCGAGTCCGGCGGACGAACTTCGCCCACGCCCCCCACCAAGGCTATA
>NW_006262689.1:1734-3547 GCF_000493195.1 Citrus x clementina | reverse complement strand
GGGCACTACGACCTTCGGGCGCTTATTTTTGGGCGCGGCTTTGCCCGCGGCTTATTTTTGGCACCCCGAGGCCCCTCGCAAACTCTCGCCCCATTCCGAGTCCGGCGGACAAACTTCGCCCGCGCCCCCCACCAAGGCTATAGCCCACCCGTTTTTTGGCCATTTTACCGCTGGGGGGTTTTGGCACCACGACCTTCGGGCTCTTATTTTTGGGTGCGGCAGTGCCCGCGACTTCCCGCGGACACCCCGAGGCCCCTCGCAAAGTCTCGCCCCATTCCGAGTCCGGCGGACGAACTTCGCCCGCGCCCCCCTCAAAGGCTATAGCCCACCCGTTTTTTGGCCATTTTTCCGCTGGGGGGTTTTGGTCCCACGACCTTCGGGCGCTTATTTTTGGGCGTGGCTTTGCCCGCGGCTTATTTTTGGCACCCCGAGGCCCCTCGCAAAGTCTAGCCCCATTCCGAGTCCGGCGGACGAACTTCGCCCGCGCCCCCCACCAAGGCTATAGCCCACCCGTTTTTTGGCCATTTTTCCGCTGGGGGGTTATGGCACCACGACCTTCGGGCGCTTATTTTCGGGCGCGGCTTTGCCCGCGGCTTATTTTTGGCACCCTGAGGCCCCTCGCAAAGTCTCGCCCCATTCCGAGTCCGGCGGACGAACTTCGCCACGCGCCCCCGACCAAGGCTATAGCCCACCCGTTTTTTGGCCATTTTTCCGCTGGGGGGTTTTGGCACCACGACCTTCGTGCGCTTATTTTTGGGCGCGGCAGTGCCCGCGACTTCCCGCGGGCACCCCGAGGCCCCTCGCAAAGTCTCGCCCCATTTCGAGTCCGGCGGACGAACTTCGCCCGCGCCCCCCACCAAGGCTATAGCCCACCCGTTTTTTGGCCATTTTTCCGCGGGGGGGTTTTGGCACCACGACCTTCGGGCGCTTATTTTTGGGCGCGGCTTTGCCCGCGGCTTATTTTTGGCACCCCGAGGCCCCTCGCAAAGTCTTGCCCCATTCCGAGTCCGGCGGACGAACTTCGCCCGCGCCCCCCACCAAGGCTATAGCCCACCCGTTTTTTGGGCATTTTTCCGCTGGGGGGTTTTGGCACCACGACCTTCGGGCGCTTATTTTTGGGCGCGGCTGTGCCCGCGACTTCCCGCGGGCACCCCAAGGCCCCTCGCAAAGTCTCGCCCTATTCCGAGTCCGGCGGACGAACTTCGCCCGCGCCCCCCACCAAGGCTATAGCCCACCCATTTTTTGGCCATTTTTCCGCTGGGGGGTTTTGGCACCACGACCTTCGGCCATTATTTTTGAGCGCGGCTGTGCCCGCGGCTTCCCGTGGCACCCCGAGGCCCCTTGCAAAGTCTCGCCCCATTCCGAGTCCGGTGGACGAACTTCGCCCGCGCCCCCCACCTATAGCCCACCCATTTTTTGGCCATTTTTCGGCTGGGGGGTTTTGGCACCACGACCTTCGGGCGCTTATTCTTGGGCGCGGCTGTGCCCGTGACTTCCTACAGGCACGCCGAGGCCCCTCGCAAAGTCTCGCCCCATTCCGAGTCCGGTGGACGAACTTCGCCCGCGCCCCCCACCAAGGCTATAGCCCACCCGTTTTTTGGCCATTTTTCCGCTGGGGGGTTTTGGCACCACGACCTTCGGGCGCTTATTCTTGGGCGCGGCTGTGCCCGCGACTTCCCACAGGCACCCCGAGGCCCCTCGCAAAGTCTCGCCCCATTCCGAGTCCGGCGGACGAACTTCGCCCGCGCCCCCCCCCAAGGCTATAGCCCACCCGTTTTTTGGCCATTTTTCCCCTGGGGGGTTTTGGGCACCA
>NW_006262689.1:0-1056 GCF_000493195.1 Citrus x clementina | reverse complement strand
GCCCACCCATTTTTGGCCATTTTCCGCTGGGGGGTTTGGCACCACGACTTTCGGGCGCTTATTTTTGGGCACGGCTGTGCACGCGACTTCCCGTGGCACCCCGAGGCCCCTTGCAAAGTCTCGCCCCATTCCGAGTCCGGTGGACGAACTTCGCCCGCGCCCCCCACCAAGGCTATAGCCCACCCGTTTTTTGGCCATTTTTCCGCTGGGGGGTTTTGGCACCACGACCTTCGGGCGCTTATTTTTGGGCGCGGCTTTGCCCGCGGCTTATTTTTGGCGCCCGGAGGCCCCTCGCAAAGTCTCGCCCCATTCCGAGTCCGGCGGACGAACTTCGCCCGCGCCCCCCACCTATAGCCCACCCATTTTTTGGCCATTTTTCGGCTGGGGGGTTTTGGCACCAGGACCTTCGGGCGCTTATTTTTGGGCACGGCTGTGCACGCGACTTCCCGTGGCACCCCGAGGCCCCTTGCAAAGTCTCGCCCCATTCCAAGTCCGGTGGACGAACTTCGCCCGCGCCCCCCACCAAGGCTATAGCCCACCCGTTTTTTGGCCATTTTTCCGCTGGGGGGTTTTGGCACCACGACCTTCGGGCGCTTATTCTTGGGCGCGGCTGTGCCCGTGACTTCCTACAGGCACGCCGAGGCCCCTCGCAAAGTCTCGCCCCATTCCGAGTCCGGCGGACGAACTTCGCCCGCGCCCCCCACCAAGGCTATAGCCCACCCGTTTTTTGGCCATTTTTCCGCTCGGGGGTTTTGGCACCACGACCTTCGGGCGCTTATTTTTGGGCGCGGCTTTGCCCGCGGCTTATTTTTGGCACCCCGAGGCCCCTCGCAAAGTCTCGCCCCATTCCGAGTCCGGTGGACGAACTTCGCCCACGCCCCCCACCAAGGCTATAGCCCACCCGTTTTTTGGCCATTTTTCCGCTGGGGGGTTTTGGCACCACGACCTTCGGGTGCTTATTTTTGGGCGCGGCTGTGCCTGCGACTTCCCGCAGGCACCCCGAGGCACCTCGCAAAGTCTCGCCCCATTCCGAGTCCGGCGGACGAACTTCGCCCG
>NW_006262690.1:1853-3195 GCF_000493195.1 Citrus x clementina | reverse complement strand
AGCCGCGCACAAAAATAAGCGCCCGAAGGTCGTGGTGCCAAACCCCCCAGCGGAAAAATGGCCAAAAAACGGGTGGGCTATAGCCTTGGTGGGGGGCGCGGGCGAAGTTCGTCCGCCGGACTCGGAATGGGGCGAGACTTTGCGAGGGGCCTCGGGGTAGCCGCGGGAAGTCGCGGTCAAAGCCGCGCCCAAAAATAAGTGCCCGAAGGTCGTGGTGCCAAAACCCCCCAGCGGAAAAATGGCCAAAAAACGGGTGGGCTATAGCCTTGGTGGGGGGCGCGGGCGAAGTTCGTCCGCCGGACTCGGAATTGGGCGAGACTTTGCGAGGGGCCTCGGGGTGCCCGCGGGAAGTCGCGGGCACAGCCGCACCCAAAAATAAGCGCCCGAAGGTCGTGGTGCCAAAACCCCCCAGCGGAAAAATGGCCAAAAAACGGGTGGGCTATAGCCTTGTTGGGGGGCGCGGGCGAAGTTCGTCCGCCGGACTCGGAATGGGGCGAGACTTTGCGAGGGGCCTCGGGGTGCCAAAAATAAGCCGCGGGCAAAGCCACGCCCAAAAATAAGTCCCCGAAGGTCGTGGTGCCAAAACCCCCCAGCGGAAAAATGGCCAAAAAACGGGTGGGCTATAGCCTTGGTGGGGGGCGCGGGCGAAGTTCGTCCGCCGGACTCGGAATGGGGCGAGACTTTGCGAGGGGCCTCGGGGTGCCCGCGGGTAGTCGCGGGCACAGCCGCGCCCAGAACTAAGCGCCCGAAGGTCGTGGTTCCAAAACCCCCCAGCGGAAAAATGGCCAAAAAACGGGTGGGCTATACCCTTGGTGGGGGGCGCGGGCGAAATTCGTCCGCCGGACTCGCAATGGGGCGAGACTTTGTGAGGGGCCTCGGGGTGCCCGCGGGAAGTCGCGGGCACAGCCGCGCCCAAAAATAAGCGCCCGAAGGTCGTGGTGCCAAAACCCCCAGCGGAAAAATGGCCAAAAAACGGGTGGGCTATAGCCTTGATGGGGGCGCGGGCGAAGTTCGTCCGCCGGACTCGGAATGGGGCGAGACTTTGCGAGGGGCCTCGGGGCGCCAAAAATAAGCCGCGGGCAAAGCCGCGCCCAAAAATAAGTGCCCGAAGGTCGTGGTGCCAAAACCCCCCAGCGGAAAAATGGCCAAAAAACGGGTGGGCTATAGCCTTGGCGGGGGCGCAGGCGAAGTTCGTTCGCCGGACTCGGAATTGGGCGAGACTTTGCGAGGGGCCTCGGGGTACCCGTGGGAAGTCGCGGGCACAGCCGCGCCCAAAAATAAGCACCCGAAGGTCGTGGTGCCAAAACCCCCAGCGGAAAAATGGCCAAAAAAAGGGTGGGGT
>NW_006262690.1:1133-1753 GCF_000493195.1 Citrus x clementina | reverse complement strand
CGAGGGGCCTCGGGGTGCCAAAAATAAGGCCGCGGGCAAAGCCGCGCCCAAAAATAATTGCCCGAAGGTCGTGGTGCCAAAACCCCCCAGCGGAAAAATGGCCAAAAAACCGGTGGGCTATAGCCTTGGTGGGGGGCGCTGGCGAAGTTCGTCCGCCGGACTCGGAATGGGGCGAGACTTTGCGAGGGGCCTCGGGGTGCCAAAAATAAGACGCGGGCAAAGCCGCGCCCAAAAATAAGTGCCCAAAGGTCGTGGTGCCAAAACCCCCCAGCGGAAAAATGGCCAAAAAACGGGCGGGCTATAGCCTTGGCGGGGGCGCCGGCGAAGTTCGTCCGCCGGACTCGGAATTCGGCGAAACTTTCCGAGGGGCCTCGGGGTATCCGCGGGAAGTCGCGGGCACAGCCGCGCCCAAAAATAAGCACCCGAAGGTCGTGGTGCCAAAACCCCCAGCGGAAAAATGGCCAAAAAATGGGTGGGCTATAGCCTTGGTGGGGGACGCGGGCGAAGTTCGTCCGCCGGACTCGGAATGGGGCGAGACTTTGCGAGGGGCCTCGGGGTGCCAAAAATAAGCCGCGGGCAAAGCCGCGCCCAAAAATAAGTGCCCGAAGGTCGTGGTGCCA
>NW_006262690.1:0-907 GCF_000493195.1 Citrus x clementina | reverse complement strand
CTTGGTGGGGGGCGCGGGCAAAGTTCTTCCGCCCGATTCGGAATTGGGTGAGACTTTGCGAGGGGCCTCGGGGTGCCCCCGGGAAGTCGCGGGCACAGCCGCACCCAAAAATAAGCGCCCGAAGGTCGTGGTGCCAAAACCCCCCAGCGGAAAAAGGGCCAAAAAACGGGTGGGCTATAGCCTTGGCGGGGGCGCAGGCGAAGTTCGTCCGCCGGACTCGGAATTGGGCGAGACTTTGCGAGGGGCCTCGGGGTGCCCGCGGGAAGTCGCGGGCACAGCCGCGCCCAAAAATAAGCACCCGAAGGTCGTGGTGCCAAAACCCCCCAGCGGAAAAATGGCCAAAAAAAGGGTGGGCTATAGCCGTGGTGGGGGACGCGGGCGAAGTTCGTTCGCCGGACTCGGAATGGGGCGAGACTTTGCGAGGGGCCTCGGGGTGCAAAAAATAAGCCGCGGGCAAAGCCGCGCCCAAAAATAAGTGCCCGAAGGTCGTGGTGCCAAAACCCCCCAGCGGAAAAATGGCCAAAAAACGGGTGGGCTATAGCCTTGGTGGGGGGCGCGGGCGAAGTTCGTCCGCCGGACTCGGAATTGGGCGAGACTTTGCGAGGGGCCTCGGGGTGCCCGCGGGAAGTCGCGGGCACAGCCGCACCCAAAAATAAGCGCCCGAAGGTCGTGGTGCCAAAACCCGCCAGCGGAAAAAAGGCCAAAAAACGGGTGGGCTATAGCCTTGGTGGGGGGCGCGGGCGAAGTTCGTCCGCCGGACTCGGAATGGGGCGAGACTTTGCGAGTGGCCTCATGGTGCCCGCGGGAAGTAGCGGGCACAGCCGCGCCCAAAAATAAGCACCCGAAGGTCGTGGTGCCAAAACCCCCCAGCGGAAAAATGGCCAAAAAACGGGTGGGCTATAGCCCT
>NW_006262691.1:2104-3335 GCF_000493195.1 Citrus x clementina | reverse complement strand
TTGGTGGGGGGCGCGGGCGAAGTTCGTCCGCCGGATTCGGAATGGGGCGAGACTTTGCGAGGGGCCTCGGGGCACCAAAAATAAGCCGCGGGCAAAGCCGTACCCAAAAATAAGCGCCCGAAGGTCGTGGTGCCAAAAACCCCCTGCGGAAAAATGGCCAAAAAACGGGTGGGCTATAGCCTTGGTGGCGGGCGCGGGCGAAGTTCGTCCGCCGGACTCGGAATGGGGCGAGACTTTGCGAGGGGCCTCGGGGTGCCAAAAATAAGCCGCGGGCAAGGCCGCGCCCAAAAATAAGCGCCCGAAGGTCGTGGTGCCAAAACCCCCCAGCGGAAAAATGGCCAAAATACGGGTGGGCTATAGCCTTGGTGGGGGGCGCGGGCGAAGTTCGTCCGCCGGACTCGGAATGGGGCGAGACTTTGCGCGGGGTCTCGGGGCGCCAAAAATAAGCCGCAGGCAAAGCCGCACCCAAAAGTAAGCGCCCGAAGGTCGTGGTGCCAAAACCCCCCAGCGGAAAAATGGCCAAAAAACGGGTGGGCTATAGCCTTGGTGGGGGGCGCGGGCGAAGTTCGTCCGCCGGACTCGGAATGGGGCGAGACTTTGCGAGGGGCCTCGGGGCACCAAAAATAAGCCGCGGGCAACGCCGCGCCCAAAAATAAGCGCCCGAAGGTCGTGGTGCCAAAAACCCCCTGCAGAAAAATGGCCAAAAAACGGGTGGGCTATAGCCTTGGTGGGGGGCGCGGGCGAAGTTCGTCTGCCGGACTCGGAATGGGGCGAGACTTTGCGAGGGGCCTCGGGGTGCCAAAAATAAGCCGCGGGCAAGGCCGCGCCCAAAAATAAGCGCCCGAAGGTCGTGGTGCCAAAACCCCCCAGCGGAAAAATGGCCAAAAAACGGGTGGGCTATACCCTTGGTGGGGGGCGCGGGCGAAGTTCGTCCGCCGGACTCGGAATGGGGCGAGACTTTGCGCGCGGCCTCGGAGCGACAAAAATAAGCCGCGGGCAAAGCCGCGCCCAAAAATAAGCGCCCGAAGGTCGTGGTGCCAAAACCCCCCAGCGGAAAAATGGCCAAAAAACGGGTGGGCTATAGCCTTGGTGGGGGGCGCGGGCGAAGTTCGTCCGCCGGACTCGGAATGGGGCGAGACTTTGCGCGGGGCCTCGGGGCGCCAAAAATAAGCCGCGGGCAAAGCCGCGCCCAAAAATAAGCGCCCGAAGGTCGTGGTGCCAAAACCCCCCA
>NW_006262691.1:0-1639 GCF_000493195.1 Citrus x clementina | reverse complement strand
GGCCTCGGGGAGCCAAAAATAAGCCGGGGGCAAGGCCGCGCCCAAAAATAAGCGCCCGAAGGTCGTGGTCCAAAAACCCCCCCAGCGGAAAAATGGCCAAAAAACGGGTGGGTTATACCCTTGGGGGGGGGCGCGGGCGAAGTTCGTCCGCCGGACTCGGAATGGGGCGAGACTTTGCGCGCGGCCTCGGAGCGACAAAAATAAGCCGCGGGCAAAGCCGCACCCAAAAATAAGCGCCCGAAGGTCGTGGTGCCAAAACCCCCCAGCGGAAAAATGGCCAAAAAACGGGTGGGCTATAGCCTTGGTGGGGGGCGCGGGCGAAGTTCGTCCGCCGGACTCGGAATGGGGTGACACTTTGCGAGGGGCCTCGGGGTGCCCGCGGGAAGTCGCGGGCACAGCCGCGTCCAAAAATAAGCGCCCGAAGGTCGTGGTGCCAAAACCCCCCAGCGGAAAAATGGCCAAAAAACGGGTGGGCTATAGCCTTGGTGGGGGGCGCGGGCGAAGTTCGTCCGCCGGACTCGGAATGGGGCGAGTCTTTGCGAGGGGCCTCGGGGCACCAAAAATAAGCCGCGGGCATAGCCGCGCCCAAAAATAAGTGCCCGAAGGTCGTGGTGCCAAAACCCCCCAGCGGAAAAATGGCCAAAAAACGGGTAGGCTATAGCCTTGGTGGGGGGCGCGGGCGAAGTTCGTCCGCCGGACTCGGAATGGGACGAGGCTTTGCGAGGGGCCTCGGGGCACCAAAAATAAGCCGCGGGCATAGCCGCGCCCAAAAATAAGTGCCCGAAGGTCGTGGTGCCAAAACCCCCCAGCGGAAAAATGGCCAAAAAACGGGTGGGCTATACCCTTGGTGGGGGGCGCGGGCGAAGTTCGTCCGCCGGACTCGGAATGGGGCGAGACTTTGCGAGGGGCCTCGGGGTGCCCGCGGGAAGTCACGGGCACAGCCGCATCCAAAAATAAGCGCCCGAAGGTCGTGGTGCCAAAACCCCCCAGCGGAAAAATGGCCAAAAAACGGGTGGGCTATAGCCTTGGTGGGGGGCGCGGGCGAAGTTCGTCTGCCGGACTCGGAATGGGGCGAGACTTTGCGAGGGGCCTCGGGGTGCCAAAAATAAACCGCGGGCAAGGCCGCGCCCAAAAATAAGCGCCCGAAGGTCGTGGTGCCAAAACCCCCCAGCGGAAAAATGGCCAAAAAACGGGTGGGCTATACCCTTGGTGGGGGGCGCGGGCGAAGTTCGTCCGCCGGACTCGGAATGGGGCGAGACTTTGCGAGGGGCCTCGGGGTGCCCGCGGGAAGTCGCGGGCACAGCCGCGTCCAAAAATAAGCGCCCGAAGGTCGTGGTGCCAAAACCCCCCAGCGGAAAAATGGCCAAAAAACGGGTGGGCTATAGCCTTGGTGGGGGGCGCGGGCGAAGTTCGTCCGCCGGACTCGGAATGGGGCGAGACTTTGCGAGGGGCCTCGGGGTGCCAAAAATAAGCCGCGGGCAAGGCCGCGCCCAAAAATAAGCGCCCGAAGGTCGTGGTGCCAAAACCCCCCAGCGGAAAAATTGCCAAAAAACGGGTGGGCTATAGCCTTGGTGGGGGGCGCGGGCGAAGTTCGTCCGCCGGACTCGGAATGGGGCATCAGCAGCTACGTACTAGCCAC
>NW_006262692.1:3366-4270 GCF_000493195.1 Citrus x clementina | reverse complement strand
CAATATGCCACCTATGGTCAGGGACCGAGGCGCCTCGCAGAGTCTCGCGCCATTCCGAGTCCGACGGACGAAGTTGGCCAGCCCCACCCCCCAAGGCTATAGCCCACCCGATTTTTGTGGACTTTTTCCGCTGGACGAACCTGGCGCCCCGGCCTTCGGGAGGTTATTTTTGGACGCGGCTGTGCCCGCAGCCTATTTTTGGCACACGGAGGCGCCTCGCAAAGTCTCGCGCCATTCCGAGTCCGGCGGACGAAGTTGGCCAGCCCCACCCCCCAAGCCTATAGCCCACCCGTTTTTGTGGCCTTTTTCCGCTGGACGAACTTGGCGCCCCGGATTTCGGGCGGTTATTTTTGGGCGCGGCTTTGCCCATGGCCTATTTTTGGCACACGGAGGCGCCTCGCAAAGTCTCGCGCCATTCCGAGTCCGGCGGACGAAGTTGCCCAGCCCCACCCCCCAAGGCTAGCCCACCCGTTTTTGTGGGCTTTTTCCGCTGGACGAACTTGGCGCCCCGGCCTTCGGGAGGTTATTTTTGGGCGCCGATTTGCTCGTGGCCTATTTTTGGCACACGGAGGCACCTCACAAAGTCTCGCGCCATTCCGAGTCCGGCGGACGAAGTTGGCCAGCCCCACCCCCCAAGCCTATAGCCCACCCGTTTTTGTGGCCTTTTTCCGCTGGACGAACTTGGCGCCCCGGCCTTCGGGTGGTTATTTTTGGGCACGGCTGTGCCCGCGGTCTATTTTTGGCACACGGAGGCCCATCGCAAACTCTCTCGGCATTCCGAGTCCGGCGGACGAAGTGGGCCTGCCCCACCCCCCAAGGCTATAGCCCACCCGTTTTTGTGGCCTTTTTCCGCTGGACGAACTTGGCGCCCCGGGCTTCGGGAGGTTATTTTTGGACGCGGCTG
>NW_006262692.1:1713-3081 GCF_000493195.1 Citrus x clementina | reverse complement strand
ACCCGTTTTTGTGGCCTTTTTCCCCTGGACGAACTTGACACCCCGGCCTTCGGGCGTTATTTTTGGGTACGGCTGTGCCCGCAGCCTATTTTTGGCACACGGAGGCACCTCGTAACGTCTCGCGCCTTTCCGAGTCCGGCGGACGAAGTTGGCCAGCCCCACCCCCGAAGGCTATAGCCCACCCGTTTTTGTGGCGTTTTTCCGCTGGACGAACTTCGCGCCCCGGCCTTCGGGCGGTTATTTTTTAGCGCGGCTGTGCCCACAGCCTATTTTTGTCACACGGAGGCGCCTCGCAAAGTCTCGCGCCATTCCGAGTCCGGGCAGGTAGTGGGCCATCCCCACCCCCAAAGATTTAGCCCACCAGTTATGGTGGCTTTTTCCGCTGGACGAACTCGGCGCCCCGGCATTGGGGCGGTTATCTTTAGGCGCGGCTTGGCCCATGTCATATTTGGGCGACACGGAGGCACTTCGCAAAGTCTCGGGCCATTCCGAGTCCGGCGGACGAAGTTGGCCAGCCCCACCCCGCGAGGGTATCACCCATCCGTATTGATGGGCTTTTTCCGCTGGACGAACTTGGCGCACCGCCCTTCGGGTGGTTATTTTTGGGCGAGGCTTTGCCCATGGCCTATTTTTGGCATACGGAGGCGCTTGACAAAGTCTCGCGCCATTCCGAGTCCGACGGATGAAGTTGGCCAGCCCCACCCCCCAAGCCTATAGCCCACCGGTTTATGTGGCATTTTTACGGTGGACGAACTAGGCGCCCCGGCCTTCGGGTAGTTATTTTTGGGCGCGGCTCTGCCCATGGCCTATTTTTGGCATACGGAGGCGCCTGACAAAGTCTCGTGCCATTCCGAGTCCGGCGGAAGAAGGTGGCCAGCCCCACCCCCCAAGCGTATAGCCCACCCGTTTTTGTGGGCTTTTTCCGCTGGACGAACTTGGCGCCCCGGCCTTCGGGCGGTTATTTTTGGGCGCGGCTTTGCCTGCGGCCTATTTTGGGCACACGGAAGCCCCTCGCAAAGTCTCGCGGAATTCCGAGGCCGGCAGACGATGTTGGCCAGCCCCACCCCCCAAGGCTATAGCCCACCAGTTTTTGTGGCCTTTTTCCGCTGGACGAACTCGGCGCCCCGGCCTTTTGGCAGTTATTTTTGGGCGCGGCTGTGCCCGCGGCCTATTTTTGGCACACGGAGGCGCCTCGCAAAGTCTCGCGGAATTCGGAGTCCGGGGGACGAAGTTGGCCAGCCCCACCCCCCAAGGCTATAGCCCACCCGTTTTTGTGGCCTTTTTCCGCTGGACGAACTTGGCGCCCCGGCCTTCTGGCGGTTATTTTTGGGCGCGGCTGTGCCCACGGCCTATTTTTGGCACACGGAG
>NW_006262692.1:0-601 GCF_000493195.1 Citrus x clementina | reverse complement strand
CGAGTCCGGCGGACGAAGTTGGCCAGCCCCACCCCCCAAGGCTATAGCCCACCCGTTTTTGTGGGCTTTTTCCGCTGGACGAACTTGGCGCCCCGGCCTTCGGGAGGTTATTTTTGGGCGCGGATTTGCTCGTGGCCTATTTTTGGCACACGGAGGCACCTCGCAAAGTCTCGCGCCATTCCGAGTCCGGCGGACGAAGTTGGCCAGCCCCACCCCCCAAGCCTATAGCCCACCCGTTTTTGTGGCCTTTTTCCGCTGGACGAACTTGGCGCCCCGGCCTTCGGGCGGTTATTTTTGGGCGCGGCTTTGCCCATGGCCTATTTTTGGCACACGGAGGCACCTCGCAAAGTATCGCGCCATTCCGAGTCCGACGGACGAAGTTGGCCAGCCCCACCCCCCAAGGCTATAGCCCACCCGTTTTTGTGGGCTTTTTCCGCTGGACGAACTTGGCGCCCCGGCCTTCGGGAGGTTATTTTTGGACGCGGCTGTGCCCGCAGCCTATTTTTGGCACACGGAGGTGCCTCACAAAGTCTCGCGCAATTCCGAGTCCGGCGGACGAAGTTGGCCAGCCCCACCCCCCAAGGCTATAGCCCACCCGTTT
>NW_006262693.1:2008-3131 GCF_000493195.1 Citrus x clementina | reverse complement strand
AGCGGAAAAAGGCCACAAAAACGTGGTGGGCTATAGCCTTGCGGGGTGGGGCTGGCCAACTTCGTCCGCCGGACTCGGAATGCCGCGAGACTTTGCGAGGGGCCTCCGTGTGCCAAAAACAGGCCGTGGTCAAAGCCGCGCCCAAAAATAACCGCCCGAAGGCCGGGGCGCCAAGTTCGTCCAGCGGAAAATGGCCACAAAAACGGGTGGGCTATAGCCTTGGGGGGTGGGGCTGGCCAACTTCGGCCGCCGGACTCGCAATGCCGCGAGAATTTGAGAGGGGCCTCCGTGTGCAAAAAATAGGCCGTGGGCAAAGCCGCGCCCAAAAATAACCTCCCGAAGGCCGGGGCACCCAGTTCGTCCAGCGGAAAAAGGCCACAAAAACGGATGGGCTATAGCCTTGGGGGGTGGGGCTGGCCCACTTCGTCCGCCGGACTCAGAATGCCGCGAGACTTTGCGAGGGGCCTCCTGTGCCAAAAATAAGACGCGGACAAAGCCGTACCCAAAAAGAACCACCCGAAGGCCGGGGCGCAAAGTTCGTCCAGCGGAACAAGGCCAGAAAAACGGG
The DNA here is from genome assembly GCF_000493195.1 of Citrus x clementina. Lineage (NCBI taxonomy): Eukaryota > Viridiplantae > Streptophyta > Magnoliopsida > Sapindales > Rutaceae > Citrus > Citrus x clementina. Next base: position 2,563 of record NW_006262693.1, on the reverse strand, counting down.
TGGGCTATAGCCTTGGGGGGTGGGGCTGGCCCACTTCGTCCGTCGGACTCGGAATGCCGCGAGACTTTACGAGGGGCCTCCGTGTGCCAAAAATAGGCCGCGGCCAAAGCCACGCCCAAAAATAACCGCCCGAAGGCCGGGGCGCCAAGTTCGTCCAGCGGAAAAAGGCCACAAAAACGGGTGGGCTATAGCCTTGCGGGGTGGGGCTGGCCAACTTCGTCCGCCGGACTCGGAATGCCGCGAGACTTTGCGAGGGGCCTCCGTGTGCCAAAAACAGGCCGTGGTCAAAGCCGCGCCCAGAAATAACCGCCCGAAGGCCGGGGCACCCAGTTCGTCCAGCGGAAAAAGGCCACAAAAACGGATGGGCTATAGCCTTGGGGGGTGGGGCTGGCCCACTTCATCCGCCGGACTCAGAATGCCGCGAGACTTTGCGAGGGGCCTCCGTGTGCCAAAAATAAGACGCGGACAAAGCCGTACCCAAAAAGAACCGCCCGAAGGCCGGGGCGCAAAGTTCGTCCAGCGGAACAAGGCCAGAAAAACGGGTGGGCTATAGCC
>NW_006262693.1:0-1754 GCF_000493195.1 Citrus x clementina | reverse complement strand
GCAAAAATAGGTCGCGGGCAAAGCGGCGCCCAAAAATAACCGCCCGAAGGCCGGGGCGCCAAGATCGTCCAGCGGAAAAAGGCCACAAAGACGGGTGGGCTATAGCCTTGCGGGGTGGGGCTGGCCAACTTCGTCCGCCGGACTCGGAATGCCGCGAGACTTTGCGAGGGGCCTCCGTGTGCCAAAAACAGGCCGTGATCAAAGCCGCGCCCAAAAATAACCGCCCGAAGGCCGGGGCGCCTAGTTCGTCCAGCGGAAAAAGGCCACAAAAACGGGTGGGCTATAGCCTTGGGGGGTGGGGCTGGCCAACTTCGTCCGCCGGACTCGGAATTCCACGAGACTTTGCGAGGGGCCTACGTGTGCAAAAATAGGTCGCGGGCAAAGCGGCGCCCAAAAATAACCGCCCGAAGGCCGGGGCGCCAAGATCGTCCAGCGGAAAAAGGCCACAAAAACGGGTGGGCTATAGCCTTGGGGGGTGGGGCTGGCCAACTTCGTCCGCCGGACTCGGAATACTGCGAGACTTTGCGAGGGGCCTCCGTGAGCCAAAAATAGGCCGCAGGCAAAGACGCGACCAAAAATAACCGCCCGAAGGCCGGGGCGCCAAGCTCGTCCAGCGGAAAAAGGCCACAAAATCGGGTGGGCTATAGCCTTGGGGGGTGGGGCATGCCAACTTCGTCCGCCGGATTCGGAATGGCTCGAGGCTTTGCGAGGTACCTCCGTGTGCCAAAAATAGTCCGCGGGCAAAGCCGCTCCCAAAAATAACTCGACGAAGGCCGGGGCGCCAAGTTCGTCCAGCGGAAAAAGGCCACAAAAACGGGTGGGCTATAACCTTGGGGGCTGGGGCTGCTCAACTTCGTCCGCCGGACTCGGAATTGCACGAGACTTTGTGAGGCGCCTCCGTGTACCAAAAATAGGCTACGGGCACAGCCGCACCCAAAAATAACCTCCCGAAGGCCGGGGCGCCTAGTTCGTCCAGCGGAAAAAGCCCACAAAAACGGGTGGGCTATAGCCTTGGGGGGTGAGGCTGGCCAACTTCGTCCGCCGGACTCGGAATTGCGCGAGACCTTGCGAGGCGCCTCCGTGTGCCAAAAATAGGCCGCATGCACAGCCACGCCCAAAAATAACTGCCCGAAGGCCGGGGTGCCATGTTCGTCCAGCGGAAAAAGGCCACAAAATCGGGTTGGGCTATAGCCTTCGGGGGTGTGGCTGGCCCACTTCGTCGGCCGGACTCGGAATGCCGCGAGACTTTGCGAGGGGCCTCCGTGTGCCAAAAATAGGCGGTGGGCACAGCCGCGCCCAAAAATAACTACCCGAAGGCCGGGGCGCCAAATTCGTCCAGCGGAAAAAGGCCTTAAAAACGGGTGGGCTATAGCCATGCGGGGTGGGGCTGGCCAACTTCGTCCGCCGGACTCGGAATGGTGCGAGACTTTGCGAGGCACCTCCGTGTTCCAAAAATAGGCCGCGGGCACAGCCGCGGCCAAAAATAACAGCCCGAAGGCCGGGGCGCCAAGATCGTCCAGGAGAAAAAGCCTACAAAAACGGGTGGGCTATAGCCTTGGGGGGTGTGGCTGGCCTAGTTCGTCCGCCAGACTAGGAATGGCGTGAGACATTGCGAGCCACCTCCTTGTGCCAAAAATAGGCCGCGGGCAAAGCCGCGCCCAAAAATAACCGCCCGAAGGCCGGGGCGCCAAGTTAGTCCAGCGGAAAAAGGCCACAAAAACGGGTGGGTTATAGCCTGGAAAAAAAAAAGGCTT
>NW_006262694.1:3090-3426 GCF_000493195.1 Citrus x clementina | reverse complement strand
GCGGCTTTGCCCGCGGCTTATTTTTGGCACCCCGAGGCCCCTCGCAAAGTCTCGCCGCATTCCGAGTCTGGCGGACGAACTTCGCCCGCGTCCCCCAGCAAGGCTATAGCCCACCCGTTTTTTGGCCATTTTTCCGCTGGGGGTTTTTGGCACCACGACCTTCGGGCGCTTATTTTTGGGCGCGGCTTTGCCCTCGGCTTATTTTTGGCACCGCGAGGCCCCTCGCAATGTCTCGCCGCATTCCGATTCCGGCGGATGAACTTCGCCCGCGCCCCCCACCAAGGCTATAGCCCACCCGTTTTTTGGCCATTTTTCCGCTGGGGGGTTTTGGCACCA
>NW_006262694.1:1881-2990 GCF_000493195.1 Citrus x clementina | reverse complement strand
GAGGCCCCTCGCAAAGTCTCGCCGCATTCCGAGTCCGGCGGACGAACTTCGCCCGCGCCCCCCACCAAGGCTATAGCCCACCCGTTTTTTGGCCATTTTTCCGCTGTGGGGTTTTGGCACCACGACCTTCGGGCGCTTATTTTTGGGTGCGGCTTTGCCCGTGGCTTATTTTTGGCACCGCGAGGCCCCTCGCAAAGTCTCGCCGCATTCCGAGTCCGGCGGACAAACTTCGCCCGCGCCCCCCACCAAGGCTATAGCCCACCCGTTTTTTGGCCATTTTTCCGCTGGGGGGTTTTGGCACCACGACCTTCAGGCGCTTATTTTTGGGCGCGGCTTTGCCCGCGGCTTAGTTTTGGCACCCCGAGGCCCCTTGCAAAGTCTCGCCGCATTCCGAGTCCGGCGGACGAACTTCGCCCGCGCCCCCCACCAAGGCTATAGCCCACCCGTTTTATGGCCATTTTTCCGCAGGGGGGTTTTGGCCCCACGACCTTCGGGCGCTTATTTTTGGGCGCGGCTTTGCCCGTGGCTTTGCCCGCGGCTTATTTTTGGCACCGCGAGGCCCCTCGCAAAGTCTCGCCGCATTCCGAGTCCGGCGGACGAACTTCGCCCGCGTCCCCCACCAAGGCTATAGCCCACCCGTTTTTTGGCCATTTTTCCGCTGGGGGGTTTTGGCACCACGACCTTCGGGCGCTTATTTTTGGGCGCGGCTTTGCCCGCGGCTTATTTTTGGCACCCCGAGGCCCCTCGCAAAGTCTCGCCGCATTCCAAGTCCGGCGGACGAACTTCGCCCGCGCCCCCCACCAAGGCTATAGCCCACTCGTTTTTTGGCCATTTTTCCGCTGGGGGGTTTTGGCACCACGACCTTCGGGCGCTTATTTTTGGGCGCGGCTTTGCCCGCGGCTTATTTTTGGCACCCCGAGACCCCTCGCAAAGTCTCGCCGCATTCCGAGTCTGGCGGACGAACTTCGCCCGCGTCCCCCACCAAGGCTATAGCCCACCCGTTTTTTGGCCATTTTTCCGCTGGGGGTTTTTGGCACCACGACCTTCGGGCGCTTATTTTTGGGCGCGGCTTTGCCCGCGGCTTAATTTTGGCACCGCGAGGACCCTCG
>NW_006262694.1:0-1433 GCF_000493195.1 Citrus x clementina | reverse complement strand
TTTCCGCTGGGGGGTTTTGGCACCACGACCTTCGGGCGGTTATTTTTGGGCGCGGCTTTGCCCGCGGCTTATTTTTGGCACCCCGAGGCCCCTCGCAAAGTCTCGCCGCATTCCGAGTCCGGCGGACGAACTTCGCCTGCGCCCCCCACCAAGGCTATAGCCCACCCGTTTTTTGGTCATTTTTCCGCTGGGGGGTTTTGGCAGCACGACCTTCGGGCGCTTATTTTTGGGTGCGGCTTTGCCCGCGGCTTATTTTTGGCACCCCGAGGCCCCTCGCAAAGTCTCGCCGCATTCCAAGTCCGGCGGACGAACTTCGCCCGCGCCCCCCACCAAGGCTATAGCCCACCCGTTTTTTGGCCATTTTTCCGCTGGGGGGTTTTGGCACCACGACCTTCGGGCGCTTATTTTTGGGCGCGACTTTGCCCGCGGCTTATTTTTGGCACCCCGAGACCCCTCGCAAAGTCTCGCCGCATTCCGAGTCTAGCGGACGAACTTCGCCCGCGTCCCCCAGCAAGGCTATAGCCCACCCGTTTTTTGGCCATTTTTCCGCTGGGGGTTTTTGGCACCACGACCTTCGGGCGCTTATTTTTGGGCGCGGCTTTGCCCGCGGCTTATTTTTGGCACCGCGAGGCCCCTCGCAAAGTCTCGCCGCATTCCGAGTCCGGCGGACGAACTTCGCCCGCGCCCACCGCCAAGGCTATAGCCCACCCGTTTTTTGGCCATTTTTCCGCTGGGGGGTTTTGGCACCACGACCTTCGGGCGCTTATTTTTCGGCACAGCTTAGCCCGCGGCTTATTTTTGGCACCGCGAGGCCCCTCGCAAAGTCTCGCCGCATTCCGAGTCCGGCGGACGAACTTCGCCCGCGCCCCCCACCAAGGCTATAGCCCACCCGTTTATTGGCTATTTTTCGCTGGGGGGTTTTGGCACCACGACCTTCGGGCGCTTATTTTTGGGCGCGGCTTTGCCCGCGGCTTATTTTTGGCACCGCGAGGCCCCTCGCAATGTCTCGCCGCATTCCGTGTCCGGCGGACGAACTTCGCCCGCGCCCCCCACCAAGGCTATAGCCCACCCGTTTTTTGGTCATTTTTCCGCTGGGGGGTTTTGGCACCACGACCTTCGGGCGCTTATTTTTGGGCGCGGCTTTGCCCGCGGCTTATTTTTCGCACCCCGAGGCCCCTCGCAAAGTCTCGCCGCATTCCGAGTCCGGCGGACGAACTTCGCCCGCGCCCCCCACCAAGGCTATAGCCCACCCGTTTTTTGGCCATTTTTCCGCTGGGGGGTTTTTGCACCACGACCTTCGGGCGCTTATTTTTGGGCGCGGCTTTGCCCGTGGCTTATTTTTGGCACCGCGAGGCCCCTCGCAAAGTCTCGCCGCATTCCGAGTCCGGCGGACGAACTTCGCCCGCGCCCCCCACCAAGGCTATAGCCCACCC
>NW_006262695.1:1873-3231 GCF_000493195.1 Citrus x clementina | reverse complement strand
AGTCTCGCGGCATTCCGAGTCCGGCGGACGAAGTTGGCCAGCCCCACCCCCCAAGGCTATAGCCCACCCGTTTTTGTGGCCTTTTTCCGCTGCACGAACTTGACGTCCCGGCCTTCGGGCGGTTATTTTTGGGTGCGGTTTGACCGCGGTCTATTTTTTGCACACGGAGGCCCCTCGCAAAGTCTCGCGGCATTCCGAGTCCGGCGGACAAAGTTGGCCAGCCCCACCCCCCAAGGCTATAGCCCACCCGTTTTTCTGGCCTTTTTCCGCTGGACGAACTTGGCGCCCCGGCCTTCGGGTGGTTATTTTTAGGCGCGGCTTTGACCGCGAATTATTTATGGCACACGGAGATCCCTTGCAAAGTCACGCGGCATTCCGAGTCCGGCGGACGAAGTTGGCCAGCCCCACCCCCCAAGGTTATAGCCCACCGGTTTTTGTGGCCTTTTTCCGCCGGACGAACTTGGCGCCCCGGCCTTCAGGCGGTTATTTTTGGGCGCGATTTTACCCGCGGCCTATTTTTGGCACACGGCGGCCCCTCGCAAAGTCTCGCGGCATGCCGAGTCCGGCGGACGATGTGGGCCAGCCCCACCCCCCAAGGCTATAGCCCACCCGTTTTTGTGGCCTTTTTCCGCTGGACGAACTTGGCGCCCCGGACTTCGGGCGGTTATTTTTGGGCGCGGCTTTGCCCGCGGCCTATTTTTGTCACACGGAGGCCCCTTGCAAAGTTTCGCGGCATTCTGAGTCCAGCGGACGAAGTCGGCCAGCCCCACCCCCCAAGGCTATAGCCCACCCGTTTTTGTGGCCTTTTTCCGCTGGACGAACTTGGCGCCCCGGCCTTCGGGCGATAATTTTTGGGCGCGGCTTTGTCTGCAGCCTATTTTTCGCACACGGAGGCCCCTTGCAAAGTCTCGCGGCATTCCGAGTCCGGCGGACGAAGTTGGCCAGCCCCACCCCCCAAGGCTATAGCCCACCCGTTTTTGTGGCCTTTTTCCGCTGGACGAACTTGGCGCCCCGGCCTTCGGGCGGTTATTTTTGGGAGCGGCTTTGCCCGCGGCCTATTTTTGGCACACATAGGCCCCATGCAAAGTCACGCGGCATTCTGAGTCCGGCGGACGAAGTTGGCCAGCCCCACCCCCCAAGGCTACAGCCCACCCGTTTTTGTGGCCTTTTGCCGCTGGACGAACTTGACGCCCCGGCCTTCGGGCCGTTATTTTTGGGCGCGGTTTGCCCGCGGCCTATTTTTGGCACACGGAGGCCCCCTCGCAAGTCTCACGGTATGCCGAGTCCGGCGGACGATGTGGGCCAGCCCCACCCCCCAGGCTATAGCCCATCCGTTTTTGTGGCCTTTTTCCGCTGGA
>NW_006262695.1:0-1523 GCF_000493195.1 Citrus x clementina | reverse complement strand
TTTACCGATGGACGAACTTGGCGCCCCGGCTTTCGGGGGGTTATTTTTAGGCACGGCTTTGCCCACGGATTATTTATTGGACATGGAGATCCCTCGCAAAGTCTCACGGCATTCCGAATCCGGCGGACGAAGTTGGCCAGCCCAATCCCCCAAGGCTATAGCCCACCTGTTTTTGTGGCCTTTTTCCGCTGGACGAACTTGGCGCCCCGGCCTTTGGGCGGTTATTTTTGGGCGCGGTTTTGCCCGCGGCCTATTTTTGGCGCACGGAGGCCCGTCGCAAAGTCTCGCGGCATTCTGAGTCCGGCGGACGAAGTCGGCCAGCCCCACCCCCCAAGCCTATAGCCCACCCGTTTTTGTGGCCTTTTTCCGCTGGACGAACATGGCGACCCGGCCTTCAGGCGCTTATTTTTGGGTACGGCTTCTCCCGCGGCCTATTTTTGGGACACGGAGGCCCCTCGCAAAGTCTCGCGGCATTCCGAGTCCGGCGGACGAAGTTGGCCAGCCCCACCCCCCAAGGCTATAGCCCACCCGTTTTTGTGGCCTTTTTCCGCTGGACGAACTTGACGCCCCGGCCTTCGGGCGGTTATTTTTGGGCGCGGTTAGCCCGCGGCCTATTTTTGGCACACGGAGGCCCTTCGCAAGGTCTCGCGGCATGCCGAGTCCGGCGGACGAAGTGGGCCCGCCCCACCCCCCAAGGCTATAGCCCACCCGTTTTCGTGGCCTTTTACCGCTGGACGAACTTGGCGCCCCGGCCTTCGGTTGGTTATTTTTAGGCGCGGCTTTGCCCGCGGCCTACTTTTGGCACACGGAGGCCCCTTGCAAAGTCTCGCGGCATTCCGAGTCCGGCGGACGAAGTTGGCCAGACCCACCCCCCAAGGCTATAGCCCACCTGTTTTTGTGGCCTTTCTCCGCTGGACGAACATGGCGACCCGGCCTTCAGGCGCTTATTTTTGGGTACGGCTTCTCCCGCAGCCTATTTTTGGCACACGGAGGCCCCTTGCAAAGTCTCGCGGCATTCTGAGTCCGGAGGACGAAGTCGGCCAGCCCCACCCCCCAAGCCTATAGCCCACCCGTTTTTGTGGCCTTTTTCCACTGGACGAACATGGCGACCCGGCCTTCAGGCGCTTATTTTTGGGTACGGATTCTCCCGCGGCCTATTTTTGGGACACGGAGGCCCCTCGCAAAGTCTCGCGGCATTCCGCGTCCGGCGGACGAAGTTGGCCAGCCCCACCCCCCAAGGCTATAGCCCACCCGTTTTTGTGGCCTTTTTCTGCTGGACGAACTTGACGCCCCGGCCTTCGGGCGGTTATTTTTGGGCGCGGTTAGCCCGCGGCCTATTTTCGGCACACGGAGGCCCCTCGCAAAGTCTCGCGGCATTCCGAGTCCGGCGGACGAAGTTGGCCAGACCCACCCCCCAAGGCTATAGCCCACCTGTTTTTGTGGCCTTTCTCCGCTGGACGAACATGGCGACCCGGCCTTCAGGCGCTTATTTTTGGGTACGGCTTCTCCCGCAGCCTATTTTT
>NW_006262696.1:2009-3185 GCF_000493195.1 Citrus x clementina | reverse complement strand
TTAAAGATACTTAAAAATAAGCCATCAAGCACTGACGCAGACACTCAACAACAAAAAACAGACTTATTATATTTGTTGCACAAATAAGAAAGAAGATAACAATTTTAAATTAACCAACAGGTTGAGTCTTATCGTAATACACACTATCAGCTATGAATTAGCATACCTTTAGAAGTCCTGAACTCATTCACGGCCAAGTGCTTAACCTGCGAAAATTAGATCAAGCAGAGCTTGCATTCCCTGAAGTTAACCAAAAAAAAAAAAAAAACATTACGATGACTTAAATTTTAACAGAAAACAAAAAAACAAAGCAAGAGTGAATAGAGTAGACTTGGGAGGAAGGATTTGAAGAAGCTGTGGCGACGGCGAATACGCATCAAGATTCACACTGCTCCTCACATTGAGGGCCAAAAGAGTGCGGAGGCGCTACAAAGCTGACGCGCGATTCTTGTGCTGCAATCGGTCTTCGGCGGCATGCGCTATGACGCCGGTAGGTACGTGTTTGAGACATACGGCGGATTCGCGCTTATTGCGGTGCTGACCGCCTGGTCCCGACGATTTGTACGCGTCCATTTCGCTCATCGTCGGTCAATTCTAAGTAATTCTTCGAAGAAGAAGAAGAAGATGATGATGAAGAACAATTGTCATTGGTGCTGTAATTGCAAGATAAGAACAATGGCTGATAATTCCCGCGATGCTTGTACGACGGAAAGTTTATATTTTTCCTTCCGAGTTGGGGAATCCGAAGTAGGAATTGAGCGGCCAACGCCCTCATCAATTTCAATTTCCCTCACCGTGTATGCGATGATGAAAGCAAAGCTTCGTACTAGTAAGACATTCTTATGGCAGGCCCAGCCCAATCAGCCCAATCCAGCCTAGTCCAGCAAGTGAGCAATGTTATTGTTTTATTAACTCGTGGTGGCTCCGTATTATTTGCAAATTATTTGCAAAATACTCGTATAAGGAGAGGGACATATTTTATGATGGAATATTTTCAATATAAATGGTGCTCTAAAAATGTGTCCGACTGTAAAGATATGTCTAATTAAACAGTGTCATATGTAATAAAAATGTATCCTTTTATTTAAAGATGCATCCTTTCACGGTTTCATGCTTCAATTTGAAATGACGATAGTTTATTTTGGACCAGTGATGATCTTATTCAAATTTTGATTT
>NW_006262696.1:0-1732 GCF_000493195.1 Citrus x clementina | reverse complement strand
ATATTGATATAAATATGTACATATCATACATGACACAAATTGCCTCAACCATTCTGTTGGATTTGGGGTGAATCATACTATTTTATATCTAAAGCTCATGACATAAACTTAATTCATGAATATATAACACTAGCCTTGCCCTTTGTTATTAACATATAATAATCTATGTGCCTCATTCAAAAATTTATTAAAAACTTACATAGTTCATATCTCACTGTACATACATACACTTCAAAAATATACATATAAACATAAACGTGGTCAAAATGTAAGTCGTACAGTAATGTGTGTCGTGGCCCAACCTCAATTGATCAGAAATTGAACTACACGAAATCCTATGAAAACCTTAGAGAAATGGGGTAAATAGGAAAATAGTAAGCTTGCAGCTCAATGAATGAATATAATTATATATAAAAATAAATTAGTGTTTTAGTGCTCGTCATAATTGTATGACATAACTTTACACTGAACGCTTTACAAAAGCAAACATGAACTCGTATATACACACATGACAAAATTGCACCAAATAATATACAAGGAAAATAACTCTCAATACTCACTGGGATCATCATTGCACGAGTAAAAAGAGGGAAAAACCTCTCAATACTCAGTAGAATTAACAACTTCACAAGGGTCGAGTAATTTAACTCTCAATACGCATGCGTAGAGCCTATGGAGAAATGTACACATATGGTGCCTGTCAATTACATCTCATGACTCAATCAATCATATAATGTACATACATTTAATCATAACATTATACTAAATCATACTATCAAACATAAATATTTTGTTAAATACATAATAGTAATAATAATAATCCACTCACATATTCTATTGATGAAGCACGCACGTGCTTTGCTTTAAGCTAACAGCTTGCTATTGCTTTGACAATTAACCACATGTGCCTCCTTTTAGCTTGCACGTGCATCACAATACATGCATTAGAATTGGTTGTATTCTCATGGGTGAAGCATGAATGTGCTTTGCTTTAAGCTAACAGCTTGCTATTGCTTTGACAATTAGCCACATGTGACCCGTTTATAGTTTAGGAAATAACAATATTGAATAGAAATATTCTTCGAATATACTATTTATTTTCCATTCAAACATTTTCTCATTTAGGTAAAGGTAAAAAAAAAAATTATTTTTTTAATTTAAATATAAATATTTAAAAATCATATATAAGTTATAAAAAATAAATAACTAATTTTTTTAAAAAAGTTAGACTTTATATGCTTAACAATCAACCCTAAGGAACATGAATAAGAGCTACTAAAACAAAAAAAAGAATAATTTTGAAACTAAATACAATTAATTGAGAGATGAGGACCGAAAAGATAAATTCAGAGATAAAAATTAAAATATCACCCTACTTATTGCTGGCAGTTATGAGTATTAAAGCACAGAAGCACGTGTGTTGAAAAGTATGGTGTTCGTGTGGAACTTGAATGAAGGTTCATGGTATCGATTTATTGTACAGAGTAGCGCACATTTGGTTCAATAATTGTTTTCATCTGAATCAAAATCTCTCCCTAATCGGATCTTGCAGAATGCCATCCCAAGTTATGAGTATTAAAGAATAGAAGCCGGGTCTTGATAAGTATGGTGTTTGTGCGGAATTCTCAATTTTAAAATAATTTTTTTTAAAAAAAAGTTAGATTTCGTATGTTTAACAATCAACGGTAAGGAACATGAAAAAGAGCTATTAAAACCCAAAAAAAAGACAACG
>NW_006262697.1:1574-3135 GCF_000493195.1 Citrus x clementina | reverse complement strand
CTTTGCGAGGGGCCTCCGTGTGCCAAAAATAGGCTGCAGGCAGACCCGTGCCCAAAAATAATGGCCCGAAGGCCGGGGCGCCAAGTTCGTCCAGCGGAAAAAGGCCACAAAAACGGGTGGGCTATAGCCTTGGGGGGTGGGGCTGGCCAACTTCGTCTGCCGGACTCGGAATGCCGCGAGACTTTGCGAGGGGCCTCCTTGTGCCAAAAATAGGCAGCGGCCAAAGTCGCGCCCAAAAATAACAGCCCGAAGGCCGGGGCGCCAAGTTCGTCCAGCGGAAAAAGGCCACAAAAACGGGTGGGCTATAGCCTCGGGGGGTGGGGCTGGCCAACTTCGTCCGCCGGACTCAGAATGCAGCGAGACTTTGCGAGGGGCCTTCGTGTGCCAAAAATAGACCGCAGGCAGAGCCTTGCCCAAAAATAACCGCCCGAAGGCCGGGGTGCCAAGTTCGTCCAGCGGAAAAAGGCCACAAAAACGGGTGGGCTATAGCCTTGGGGGGTGGGGCTGGCCAACTTCGTCTGCCGGACTCGGAATGCCGCGAGACTTTGCGAGGGGCCTGCTTGTGCCAAAAATAGGCAGTGGACAAAGCCGCGCCCAAAAATAACAGCCCGAAGGCCGGGGCGCCAAGTTCGTCCAGCGGAAAAAGGCCACAAAAACGGGTGGGCTATAGCCTTGGGGGGTGGGGCTGGCCAACTTCATCCGCCGGACTCGGAATGCCGCGAGACTTTTCTAGGGGCCTCCGTGTGCCAAAAATAGACCTCGGGCAAAGTCGCGCCCAAAAATAACCGACCGAAGGCCGGGGCGCCAAGTTCGTCCAGCGGAAAAAGGCCACAAAAACGGGTGGGCTATAGCCTTGGGGGGTGGGGCTGGCCCACTTCGTCCGCCGGACTCCGAATGCCGTGAGACTTTGCGAGGGGCCTCCGTGTGCCAAAAATAGGCTGCAGGCAGACCCATGCCCAACAATAATGGCCCGAAGGCCGGGGCGCCAAGTTCGTCCAGCAGAAAAAGGCCACAAAAACGGGTGGGCTATAGCCTTGGGGGGTGGGGCTGGCCAACTTCGTCTGCCGGACTCGGAATGCCGCGAGACTTTGCGAGGGGCCTCCTTGTGCCAAAAATAGGCAGCGGGCAAAGCCGCGCCCAAAAATAACAGCCCGAAGGCCAGGGCGCCAAGTTCGTCCAGCGGAAAAAGGCCACAAAAACGGGTGGGCTATAGCCTCGGGGGGTGGGGCTGGCCAACTTCGTCCGCCGGACTTGGAATGCCGCGAGACTTTGCGAGGGGCCTCTGTGTGATAAAAATAGGCTGCGGGCAAAGCCGTGCCCGAAGGCCGGGGCGCCAAGTTCGTCCAGCGGAAAAAGGCCACAAAAACGGGTGGGCTATAGCCTTGCGGGGTGGGGCTAGCCAACTTCGTCCCCCGGACTCGGAATGCCGCGAGAATTTGCGAGGGGACTCCATGAGCCAAGAATAGGCCGCGGTCGAAGCTGCACCCAAAAATAACCACCCGAAGGCCGGGGCGCCAAGTTCGTCCAGCGGAAAAAGGCCACAAAAACGGGTGGGCTATAG
>NW_006262697.1:0-1358 GCF_000493195.1 Citrus x clementina | reverse complement strand
ACTCGGAATGCCGCGAGACTTTGCGAAGGGCCTCCCTGTGCCAAAAATAGGCAGCGGGCAAAGCCGCGCCCAAAAATAACCGCCCGAAGGCCGGGGCGCCAAGTTCGTCCAGCGGAAAAAGTCCACAAAAACGGGTGGGCTATAGCCTTGGGGGGTGGGGCTGGCCCACTTTGTCCGCCGGACTCGGAACGCCGCGAGACTTTGCGAGGGGCCTCCGTGTGTTAAAAATAGGCCGCAGGCAAGGCCGAGCCCAAAAATAAACGCCCGAAGGCCGGGGCGCCAAGTTCCCCCAGCGGAAAAAGGCCACAAAAACGGGTGGGCTATAGCCTTGGGGGGTGGGGCTGGCCAACTTCGTCCGCCGGACTCGGAATGCCGCGAGACTTTGCGAGGGGCCTCCGTGTGCCAAAAATAGGCCGCGGACAAAGCCGCACCCAAAAATAACTGCCCGAAGGCCGGGGCACCAAGTTCGTCCAGCGGAAAAATGCCAGAAAAACGGTTGGGCTATAGCCTTGGGGGGTGGGGCTGGCCCACTTCGTCCGCCGGACTCGGAATGCCGCGAGACTTTGGAAGGGGCCTCCGTGTGCCAAAAATAGGCCACGGGCAAAGTCGCACCCAAAAATAACCTCCCGAAGGCCGGGGCTCCATGTTCGTCCAGCGGAAAAAGGCCACAAAAACGGGTGGGCTATAGCCTTGGGGGGGTGGGGCAGGCCAACTTCGTCCGCCGGATTCGGAATGCCGCGACACTTTGCGAGGGGCTTCCACGTGCCAAAAATAGGCCGCGGGCAAAGCCGCGCCCAAAAATAACCGCCCGAAGGCCGGGTCGCCAAGTTCGACCAGCGGAAAAAGGCCACAAAAACGGGTGGGCTATAGCCTTGGGGGGTGGGGCTGGTCTACTTTGTCCGCCCGACTCGGAATACCGCGAGCCATTGCGAGGGGCCTCCGTAAGCCAAAACTAGGACGCGGACCAAGCCGCGCCCAAAAATAACCGCCCGAAGGCCAGGGCGCCAAGTTCGTCCAGCGGAAAAAGGCCACAAAAACGGGTGGGCTATAGCCTTGGGGGGTGGGGCTCGCCAACTTCGTCCGCCGGACTCGGAATGCCGTGAGACTTTGAGAGGGTCCTCCGTGAGCCAAGACTAGGCCGTGGTCAAAGCCGCACCCAAAAATAACCGCCCGAAAGCCGGGGCGCCATGTTCGTCCAGCGGAACAAGGCCACAAAAACAGGTGGGCTATAGCCTTGGGGGGTGGGGCTGGCCAACTTCGTCCGCCGGACTCGGAATCCCGCGAGACTTTGCGAGGGGCCTCCTTGAGCCAAGAATAGGCTGCGGGCAGAGACGCACACAAAAATAACCGCCCGAAGG
>NW_006262698.1:2052-3502 GCF_000493195.1 Citrus x clementina | reverse complement strand
CTATAGCCTTGGGGGGTGGGGCTGGCCCACTTCGTCCGCCGGACTCGGAATGCCGCGAGGCTTTGTGAGGGGCCTCCGTGGGCTAAAAATAGGCCGCGGGCAAAGCCGCGCCCAAAAATAACCGCCCGAAGGCCGGGGCGCCAGGTTCGTCCAGCGGAAAAAGGCCACAAAAACGGGTGGGCTATAGCCTTGGGGGGTGGGGCTGGCCCACTTCGTCCGCCGGACTCGGAATGCCGTGAGGCTTTGTAAGGGGCCTCCGTGGGCTAAAAATAGGCCGCGGGCAAAGCCGCGCCCAAAAATAACCGCCCGAAGGCCGGGGCGCCAAGTTCGTCCAGCAGAAAAAGACCACAAAAACGGGGGGGCTATAGCCTTGGGGGGTGGGGCTGGCCACCTTCGTCCGCCGGACTCGGAATGCAGCGAGACGTTACGAGGGGCCTCCGTGTGCCAAAAATAGGCCGCGGGCAAAGCCGCGCCCAAAAATAACCGCCCGAAGGCCGGGGCGCCAAGTTCGTCCAGCGGAAAAAGGCCACAAAAACGGGTGGGCTATAGCCTTGGGGGGTGGGGCTGGCCACCTTTGTCCGCCGGACTCGGAATGCCGCGAGACTTTACGAGGGGTCTCTTTGTGCCAAAAATAGGCCGCAGACAAAGCCGCGGCCAAAAATAACCGCCCGAAGGCCGGGGCGCCAAGTTCGTCCAGCGGAAAAAAGCCACAAAAACGGGTGGGCTATAGCCTTGGGGGGTCGGGCTGGCCACCTTCGTCCGCCAGACTCCGAATGCCGCGAGACTTTACGAGGGACCTCCGTGTGCCAAAAATAGGCCACAGGCAAAGCCGCGCCGAAAAATAACCACCGAAGGCCGGGGCGCCAAGTTCGTCCAGCGGAAAAATGCCACAAAAACGGGTGGGCTATAGCCTTGGGGGGTGGGGCTGGCCACCTTCGTCCGCCGGACTCGGAATGCCACGAGGCTTTGTAAGGGGCCTCCGTGGGCTAAAAATAGGCCGCGAACAAAGCCGCGTCCAAAAATAACCGCCCGAAGGCCGGGGCGGCAAGTTCGTCCAGCGGAAAAAGGCGACAAAAACGGGTGGGCTATAGCCTTGGGGGGTGGGGCTGGCCAAGTTCGTCCGCCGGACTCGGAATGCCGCGAGACTTTGCGAGGGGCCTCCGTGTGCCAAAAATAGGCCACGGACAAAGCCGCGCCCAAAAATAACCACCCGAAGGCCGGGGCGCCAAGTTCGTCCAGCGGAAAAAGGCCACAAAAACGGGTGGGCTATAGCCTTGGGGGGTGGGGCTGGCCACCTTTGTCCGCCGGACTCGGAATGCCGCGAGACTTTACGAGGGGTCTCTTTGTGCCAAAAATAGGCCGCAGACAAAGCCGCGGCCAAAATAACCGCCCGACGCCGGGGCGCCAAGTTCGTCCAGCGGAAAAAAGCGACAAAAACGGGTGGGCTATA
>NW_006262698.1:0-1471 GCF_000493195.1 Citrus x clementina | reverse complement strand
CGGAATGCCGCGAGACTTTACGAGGGGTCTCTTTGTGCCAAAAATAGGCCGCAGACAAAGCCGCGGCCAAAAATAACCGCCCGAAGGCCGGGGCGCCAAGTTCGTCCAGCGGAAAAAAGCCACAAAAACGGGTGGGCTATAGCCTTGGGGGGTCGGGCTGGCCACCTTCGTCCGCCAGACTCCGAATGCCGCGAGACTTTATGAGGGACCTCCGTGTGCCAAAAATAGGCCACAGGCAAAGCCGCGCCGAAAAATAACCACCGAAGGCCGGGGCGCCAAGTTCGTCCAGCGGAAAAATGCCACAAAAACGGGTGGGCTATAGCCTTGGGGGGTGGGGCTGGCCACCTTCGTCCGCCGGACTCGGAATGCCGCGAGGCTTTGTAAGGGGCCTCCGTGGGCTAAAAATAGGCCGCGGGCAAAGCCGCGTCCAAAAATAACCGCCCGAAGGCCGGGGCGGCAAGTTCGTCCAGCGGAAAAAGGCGACAAAAACGGGTGGGCTATAGCCTTGGGGGGTGGGGCTGGCCAAGTTCGTCCGCCGGACTCGGAATGCAGCGAGACTTTCCGAGGGGCCTCCGTGTGCCAAAAATAGGCCACGGACAAAGCCGCGCCCAAAAATAACCACCCGAAGGCCGGGGCGCCAAGTTCGTCCAGCGGAAAAAGGCCACAAAAACGGGTGGGCTATAGCCTTGGGGGGTGGGGCTTGCCAAGTTCGTCCGCCGGACTCAGAATGCCGTGAGACTTTGCGAGGGTCCTCCGTGTGCCAAAAATAGGCCGCGGGCAAACCCGCGCCCAAAAATAACCGCCCCAAGGCCGGGGCGCCAAGTTCGTCCAGTGGAAAAAGGCCACAAAAACGGGTGGGCTATAGCCTTGGGGGGTGAGGCTGGCCACCTTCGTCCGCCGGACTCGGAATGCCGCGAGACGTTGCGAGGGGCCTCCGTGTGCCAAAAATAGGCCGCAGGCAAAGCCGCGCCCAAAAATAACCGCCCGAAGGCCGGGGCGCCAAGTTCGTCCAGCGGAAAAAGGCCACAAAAACGGGTGGGCTATAGCCTTGGGGGGTGGGGCTGGCCAAGTTCGTCCGCCGGACTCGGAATGCCGCGAGACTTTGCGAGGGGCCTCCGTATGCCAAAAATAGGCCACGAGCAAAGCCACCCAAAAATAACCACCCGAAGGCCGGGGCGCCAAGTTCGTCCAGCGGAAAAAGGCCACAAAAACGGGTGGGCTATAGCCTTGGGGGGTGGGGCTGGCCAAGTTCGTCCGCCGGACTCGGAATGCTGCGAGACTTTGCGAGCGGCCTCAGTGTGCCAAAAATAGGCCGCGGGCAAACCCGCGCCCAAAAATAACCGCCCCAAGGCCGGGGCGCTTTTTTTGTCCGGGGGAAAAAGGGCGCCCAAAAAAAAATGAAAAAAAAACTTTTTTTTTTTTAAAAAAAAAAAAATTTTTAAAAATTTTTGGAAGGCTTTTTTTTTTTTTT
>NW_006262699.1:1936-3305 GCF_000493195.1 Citrus x clementina | reverse complement strand
ACCAGACTTGGCGGGGGGCATCCGTGTGCCAAAAATAGGCCACGGGCACAGCCGCTCCCAAAAATCAGCCCCCGAAGGTCGGGGTCCCAAGACCCCCCAGCGGAAAAATGGCCAAAAAACGGGTGGTCTATAGCCTTGGTGGGCGGCGTGGGCGAAGTTCGTCCGCGAGACTCGGAATCGCACCAGACTTGGCGGGGGGCATCCGTGTGCCAAAAATAGGCCACGGGCACAGCCGCTCCCAAAAATCAGCCCCCGAAGGTTGGGGTCCCAAGACCCCCCAGCGGAAAAATGGCCAAAAAACGGGTGGGCTATAGCCTTGGTGGGGGGCGTGGGCGAAGTTCGTCCGCGCGACTCGGAATGGCACCATAATTGGCGGGCGGCCTCTGTGTGCCAAAAATAGCCCACGGGCACAGCCACACCCAAAAATCAGCCCCCGATGGTCGGGGACCCAAGACCCCCCAGCGCAAAAATGGCCAAAAAACGGGTGGGCTATAGCCTTGGTGGGGGGCGTGGGCGAAGTTCGTCCGGGGGACTCGGAATGGCACCATACTTGGCGGGCGGCCTCCGTGTGCCAAAAATAGGCCACGGGCACAGCCGAGCCCAAAAATCAGCCCCCGAAGGTCGGGGTCCCAAGACCCCCCAGCGGAAAAATGGCCAAAAAACGGGTGGGCTATAGCCTTGGTGGGGGGCGTGGGCGAAGTTCGTCCGCGGGACTCGGAATGGCACCATACTTGGCGGGTGTCCTCCGTGTGCCAAAAATAGGCCACGGGCACAGCCGCGCCCAAAAATCAGCCCCCGAAGGTCGGGGTCCCAGGACCCCCCAGCGGAAAAATGGCCAAAAACGGGTGGGCTATAGCCTTGGTGGGGGGCGTGGGCGAAGTTCGTCCGCGGGACACGGAATGGCACCATACTTGGCGGGCGGCCTCCGTGTGCCAAAAATAGGCCACGGGCACAGCCGCGCCCAAAAATCAGCCCCCGAAGGTCGGGGTCCCAGGACCCCCCAGCGGAAAAATGGCCAAAAAAAGGGTGGGCTATAGCCTTGGTGGGGGGCGTGGGCGAAGTTAGTCCGCGGGACACGGAATGGACCCAGACTTGGCGGGCGGCCTCCGTGTGCCAAAAATAGGCCACGGGCACAGCCGCGCCCAAAAATCAGCCCCCGAAGGTCGGGGTCCCAGGACCCCCCAGCGGAAAAATGGCCAAAAAAAGGGTGGGCTATAGCCTTGGTGGGGGGCGTGGGCGAAGTTCGTCCGCGGGACTCGGAATGGCACCATACTTGGCGGGCGGCCTCCGTTTGCCAAAAATAGGCCACGGGCACAGCCGCGCCCAAAAATCAGCCCCCAAGACTCCCGCGCGGAAAAATGGCCAAAAA
>NW_006262699.1:0-1554 GCF_000493195.1 Citrus x clementina | reverse complement strand
GAAGTTCATCCGCGGGACTCGGATTGGCACCATACTTGGCGGGCGGCCTCTGTGTGCCAAAAATAGGCCACGGGCACAGCCGCGCCCAAAAATCAGCCCCCGAAGGTCGGGGTCCCAAGACCCCCCAGCGGAAAAATGGCCAAAAAACGGGTGGGCTATAGCCTTGGTGGGGGGCGTGGGCGAAGTTCGTCCGCGGGACTCGGAATGGCACCATACTTGGCGGGTGGCCTCTGTGTGCCAAAAATAGGCCACGGGCACAGCCGTGCGCAAAAATCAGCCCCCGAAGGTCGGGGTCCCAAGACCCCCCAGCGGAAAAATGGCCAAAAAACGGGTGGGCTATAGCCTTGGTGGGGGGCGTGGGCGAAGTTCGTCCGCGGGACTCAGAATGGCCCCATACTTGGTGGGCGGCCTCCGTGTGCCAAAAATAGGCCACGGGGACAGCCGCGCCCAAAAATCAGCCCCCGAAGGTCGGGGTCCCAAGACCCCCCAGCGGAAAAATGGCCAAAAACGGGTGGGCTATAGCCATGGTGGGGGGCGTGGGCGAAGTTCGTCCGCGGGACACGGAATGGCACCATACTTGGCGGGCGGCCTCCGTGTGCCAAAAATAGGCCACGGGCACAGCCGCGCCCAAAAATCAGCCCCCGAAGGTCGGGGTCCCAGGACCCCCCAGCGGAAAAATGGCCAAAAAAAGGGTGGGCTATAGCCTTGGTGGGCGGCGTGGGCGAAGTTAGTCCGCGGGACACGGAATGGACCCAGACTTGGCGGGCGGCCTCCGTGTGCCAAAAATAGGCCACGGGCACAGCCGCGCCCAAAAATCAGCCCCCGAAGGTCGGGGTCCCAGGACCCCCCAGCGGAAAAATGGCCAAAAAAAGGGTGGGCTATAGCCTTGGTGGGGGGCGTGGGCGAAGTTCGTCCGCGGGACTCGGAATGGCACCATACTTGGCGGGCGGCCTCCGTTTGCCAAAAATAGGCCACGGGCACAGCCGCGCCCAAAAATCAGCCCCCGAAGGTCGGGGTCCCAGGACCCCCCAGCGGAAAAATGGCCAAAAAAAGGGTGGGCTATAGCCTTGGTGGGGGGCGTGGGCGAAGTTCGTCCGCGGGACACGGAATGGCCCCAGACTTGGCGGGCGGCCTCCGTGTGCCAAAAATAGGCCACGGGCACAGCCGCGCCCAAAAATCAGCCCCCGAAGGTTGGGGTCCCAGGACCCCCCAGCGGAAAAATGGCCAAAAAACGGGTGGGCTATAGCCTTGGTGGGGGGCGTGGGCGAAGTTCGTCCGCGGGACTCGGAATGGCACCATACATGGCGGGCGGCCTCTGTGTGCCAAATATAGGCCACGGGCACAGCCGCAACCAAAAATCAGCCCCCGAAGGTCGGGGTCCCAAGACCGCCCAGTGGAAAAATGGCCAAAAAACGGGTGGGCTATAGCCTTGATGGGGGGCGTGGGCGAAGTTCGTCCGCGGGACTCGGAATGGCCCCTGACTTGGCGGACGGCCTCCGTGTGCCAAAAATAGGCCACGGGCACAGCCGCGCCCAAAAATCAGCCCCCAAGACC
>NW_006262700.1:0-2928 GCF_000493195.1 Citrus x clementina | reverse complement strand
GTTTAAAGCTATGTAATGCAAATCTATAACCTAGTACAAATGAGATCAAACTACTACAACTGAATCCCATAAATTTACCATCAAACATGAAATTAATGCTAACATAAATTATGAAATGTTTAACTATTAACTCGAAATAGTTTAGCATTACTCATTAAATCCGAAACAACTGTCGTTATACATAAAACCAATGCTCATTCGCAAATTTTTTATTTGATTAATTAGTCATCATTTTTTAGATTTGATTGTTTATATATCTAATAATTGCATATTATTATTTTATTCTTTTATAGCACAGCTGGTAATTGCAAAAACCAGTTGTTACCTTTTTTTTAAAAAAAAAAAAATTTATCAATCAAACAAGTCAAGGGCGCTCTCATTACTAAGCCCCTGCGTAAGATACATGCATTTGGTATATAAACTAAACGCGTTCGGGAAAATGTAAAGACGAAATGGTGTGTGTGTGTGTGTGTGTGTGTGAATCAATTCTTTTGACTTGTCTAACATTTCAATAATTTATGTAGTATCTGAATGATCAAGACAGTGATCTCATTTGATATTTACAATACCTTAAAAGACAGAATATCCCCAGAAAGTTACTATATATATAGCCTACTTGCCCACAAGTTCAACTGTTGACGTCTAATTAAAGGACAAAGGAAAATTATTGATCATTTAAATAAGAGAAAGACAAAGTCTAAAATGCATGCATTGCAAGTACGACAATCATTCTGCGGTTCAGTGACAGTATGACATATACATGTGTATTTTTATTTATTGTTATTACAAGGGATACTTTACGATTGGATGATTGCAAAATATGAATGATGTAGTATCTTAAATGACTTTTAAACATTATGGAACAACTTTTGCTGGTTACTCGAGTTTAAATATTGAGAAGATAGAGGGTTAAGATAATTAATTTGTGCTTTATCCGATTATTTTTAGAAATAAAAATAAAATGTATTGTAAATGTTGGTAAAAAAACTATACAATATTTTGGGGATTGCCAATTTCTCTCCTATAGTAATAAACATATATCATTTTCTCCTTGTTGTTTTTATAATGGTCGAAAACCCCCCTGATAAGTTAAGTTTACAAGATTACCCTTATTTTTAATTACTCTTTTATTTGTATTTATTATAAATTAAATAAATCACATGAATAGAAACTAAATAAAAAATTAAGTATTAAAAATAAGAAATATATGTTTTGATATGAGCAAAAAAATTAATAAATAATTTTTTTCTTGTAATAATTTATTTTGTGAACATTTTCTTATAATAAACATTTTGTAATATTTTAAAATTAAATGTAAAAAGTATAGAAAAAATATTTTATTATTTATCTTATAATAAATTTTTATTTGTCATTCAAGTTTTCTTATAATAATTTTTTATCATTTTATAATAATTTTCTTATATATTTATTATAAGAAAATTTTCACAAAATAAATAAGTACAAGAAAAAATTTTATTATTAATTTTTTTGCTCATATCAAAACATATATTTCTTGTTTTTAATCCTTGATTTTTTATTTAGTTTCTATTCATGTGATTTATTTAATTTATAATAAATATAAATAAAAGAGTAGTTGAAAATAAGGGTAATATTATAAACTTATGCTATCAAGGAGATTTTTGGCCATTATAAAAATAATAGGGGGGGAAATAGTATATGTTGATTACTGTAGGGGGAGAAATTGACAATCTCCCTATTTTTTATTACTTATGATTAGATATAGTTAACAATATCTGAAACTGAAACATTATATCAAAATTATTCATCTAAACAAAAAGTAACATTTATAAATTTCACGTTCTTCTTTCCTTTATTTTGCTAAGCGAGGGTTGGCGGTCGCCCACTAAATATCTCCATTTGGTACATAGAATTAGAAAAAGCTCATCAATTAATTACAAAGTCAATGGAGTATTAAGATGTTGCACGGCCGATTGCTCATAGACAGAATTTTTTGCTATCGCACGTCAAAGCGTGTTCAAGAAAATTGAAAATCTTACAACTCGATGATGAGCTAGCTTCTTACAGTAATTACGATAATTATTACAGCTTTCCCTACTCCATTTATTCATACAACCGAGGATTTACCCAGAATTAATTTATAAAATCTTCTACTTATAAATTTATAAATTTTACAATAGAATTTGGTATGTACTTAACGTATCTTTGATATTAATGTACAGCAATTGCAACCACTTGCAGAACAAAGCTTTCATACTTTGACTATATTTTTTTTTTCTGAAAAATGATATTTATGCACCCTATCAATAAATCTCACTTTAATTTCATTAAGGCAGTTTTCTAGGACAATTTTATTATTAATTCAAACTTTAAAGGTATTAGCCAAAGTATTTCAACTTTTGTTTGCTTTCATGTGGGGTTAGAGTTGGCTCCCGATCATCACTGGATTGAATGTGTCATTAATACTGAAACAACATAGTCGAGTATCATTTGTCTACTACTCTCTTATTAATAATTCTCTAATGAGTATATTCTCATTTAGTTAAAATGTAAATATGCCACTATAAGATAACAAAAACATAACTCTAATATATGAAAGGCCAAAAAATAAAAGTTCTCTAGTATATTGGAATTCATGTTTTGTTGTACTTCAGTGGTATCTTTCTTTGTTAAAATTACATTGTTCTCATGTGGGAATTGTTGGAACAAAGAGAAAAACAACAAGCAAACTCGGAAAAATGTGCAAATAACCAATCCAAGAATCACCTAGGTTGCCACATCCTGGTTGCAAAAATATTAAAGAAATTTACTTCTGCTTATACATTAGTATCATAATGAAAATAATTTTTTAAAAAAGTGGTTCATAGAGGAGACATAAGATAGGGCATGAGCATATTCAAAATACAAAAGTTGGGAGAGTTCATGAGCTTAATCAATATCAAAAGTTGG
>NW_006262701.1:2784-3853 GCF_000493195.1 Citrus x clementina | reverse complement strand
GGCTGGCCAACTTCGTCCACCGGACTCGGAATGGCGCGTGACTTTGCGAGGAACCTCCGTGTACCAAAAATAGGCCGCCGGCAAAGCCGCGCCCAAAAATAACCGCCTGAAGGCCGGGGCGCCAAGTTCGTCCAGCGGAAAAAGGCCACAAAAATGGGTGGGCTATAACCTTGGGGGGTGGAGCTGGCCAACTTCATCCGCCGGACTCGGAATGCCGCGACAATTTGCGAGGGGCCTCCATGTGCCAAAAATAGGCAGCGGGCAAAGCCGCGCCCAAAAATAACTGACCGACGGCCGGTGCGCCAAGTTCGTCCAGCGGAAAAAGGCCACAAAAACGGGTGCGCTATAGCCTTGGGGGGTGGGGCTGGCCAACTTCGTCCGCCGGACTCGGAATGCCGCGAGACGTTGCGAGGGGCCTCCGTGTGCCAAAAATAGGCCGCGGGCAAAGCCGCGCCCAAAAATAACTGCCCGAAGGCCGGGGCGCCAAGTTCGTCCAGCGGAAAAAGGCCAAAAAAACGGGTTGGCTATAGCCTTGGGGGGTGGGGCTGGCCAACTTCGTCCGCCGGACTCGGAATGCCGCGAGACTTTGCAAGGCGCCTCTGTGTGCCAAACATAGGCCACGGACAAAGCTGAGCACACAAATAACCGGCCGAAGGCCGGGGCGCCAAGTTCGTCCAGCGGAAAAAGGCCACAAAAACGTGTCGGCTATAGCCTTGGGGGGTGGGGCTGGCCGACTTCGTCCGCCGGAGTCGGAATGCCGCGACACTTTGCATGGGGCCTCCGTGTGCCAAAAATAGGCCGTGGGCACAGCCGCGTCCAAAAATAACCACCCGAAGGCCAGGGCGCCAAGTTCGTCCAGCGGAAAAAGGCCACAAAAACGGGTGGGTATAGCCTTGGGGGGTGGGGCGGGCCAACTTCGTCCGCCGGACTCGGAATGCCGCGACACTTTGCGAGGGGCCTCCGTGTGTCAAAAATATGCCGCGGCCAAAGCCGCGACCAAAAATAACCGTCCGAAGGCCGGGGCGCCAAGTTCGTCCAGCGAAAAAAGCCACAAAAACGGGTGGGCTAT
>NW_006262701.1:1144-2446 GCF_000493195.1 Citrus x clementina | reverse complement strand
ATCCCACAAAAACGGGTGGGCTATAGCCTTGGGGGGTGGGGCAGGCCAACTTCGTCCGCCGGACTCGGAATGGCGTGAGACTTTGCGAGGTTCCTCCGTGTACCAAAAAAAGGCCGCGGGCACAGCCGCGCCCAAAAATAACTGCCCGAACGCCGGGGCGCCAAGTTCGTCCTTGGAAAAAGGCCACAAAAACGGGTGGGCTATAGCCTTGGGGGGTGGGGCTGGCCAACTTCGTCCGCCGGACTCGGAATGGCACGAGATTTTGTTAGGCGCCTCCATGTGTGAAAAATAGGCCACGGGCACAGCCGCGTCCAAAAATAACCACCCGAAGGCAGGGCGCCAAGTTCATCCAGCGGAAAAAGAACGCAAAAACGGGTGGGCTATAGCCTCGGGGGGTGGGGCTGGCCAACTTCGTCCGCCGGACTCGGAATGGCGCGAGACTTTGCGAGGCACCTCCGTGTGCCAAGAATAGGCTGTGGGCACAGCCGCGCCCAAAAATAACCGCCCGAAGGCCGGGGCGCCAAGTTCGTCCAGCGGAAAAAGGCCACAAAAACGGGTGGGCTATAGCCTTGGGGGGTGGGGCCGGCCCACTTGGTCCGCCGGTCTCGGAATGGACCGAGACTTTGTGAGGCACCTCTGTGTGCCAAAAATAAGCCGCAGGCACAGCCACATCCAAAAATAACCGACCGAAGGCCGGGGCGCCAAGTTCATCCAGCGGAAAAAGGCCACAAAAACGGGTGTGCTATAGCCTTGGGGTGTGGGGCTGGCCGACTTCGTCTGCCGGACTCGGACTGGCGCAAGACGTTGCGAGGCTCCTCCATGTGCCAAAAATAGGCCGCGGGCGAAGCCGCGCCCAAAAATAACCGCCTGAAGGCCGGGGCGCCAAGTTCGTCCAGCGGAGAAAGGCCACAAAAACGGGTGGGATATAGCCCTGGGAGGTGGGGCTGGCCAACTTCGTCCGCCGGACTCGGAATGGTGCCAGAGTTTGCGAGGCACCTCCGTGTGCCAAAAATAGGCCGCTGGCACAGCCGCACCAAAAAATAACTGCCCGAAGTCCGGGGCGCCAAGTTCATCCAGCGGAAAAAGGCCACAAAAACGGGTGGGCTATAGCCTTGGGGGGTGGGGCTGGCCAACTTCGTCCACCGGACTCGGAATGGCGCGAGACTTTGCGAGGAACCTCCGTGTACCAAAAATAGGCCGCCGGCAAAGCCGCGCCCAAAAATAACCGCCTGAAGGCCGGGGCGCCAAGTTCGTCCAGCGGAAAAAGGCCACAAAAACGGGTGGGCTATAGCCTTGGGGGGT
>NW_006262701.1:0-559 GCF_000493195.1 Citrus x clementina | reverse complement strand
AGACTTTGCGAGGCACCTCCATGTGCCAAAAATAGGCCGTGGGGACAGCCGCGCCCAAAAATAACCGCCCGAAAGCCGGGGCGCCAAGTTCGTGCAGCGGAAAAAGCCCACAAAAACGGGTGGGGTATAGCCTTGGGGGGTGGGGCTGGCCAACTTCGTCCGCCGGACTCGGAATGGCACGAGAATTTGCGAGGCGCCTCCGTGTGCCATAAATGAGCCGCAGACACAGCCGCGCTCAAAAATAACTGCCCGAAGGCCGGGGCGCCAAGGTCGTCCAGCGGAAAAAGGCCAAAAAAACTGGTGGGCTATACCCTTGGGGGGTGGGGCTGGCCAACTTCGTCCGCCGGACTCGGAATGGCACGAGAATTTGCGAGGCGCCTCCGTGTGCCATAAATGAGCCGCAGACACAGCTGTGCCCAAAAATAACTGCCCGAAGGCCGGGGCGCCAAGTTCGTCCAGCGGAAAAAGGCCACAAAAACGGGTGGGCTATAGCCTTGGGGGGTGGGGCTGGCCAACTTCGTCCGCCGGACTCGGAATGGTGCGAGACTTTACGAGGCAC
>NW_006262702.1:3034-4016 GCF_000493195.1 Citrus x clementina | reverse complement strand
CAGCCCCACCCCCCAAGGCTATAGCCCACCCGTTTTTGTGGCCTTTTTCCGCTGGACGAACTTGGCGCCCCGGCCTTCGGGCGGTTAATTTTGGGCGCGGCTTTGCCCGCGGCCTGTTTTTGGCACACGGAGGCCCCTCGCAAAGTCTTGCGGCATTCCGAGTCCGGCGGACGAAGTCGGCCAGCCCCACCCCCCAAGGCTATTGCCCACCCGTTTTTGTGGCCTTTTTCCGCTGGACGAACTTGGCGCCCCGGCCTTCGGGCGGTTAATTTTTCGCACGGCTTTGCCCGCTGCCTATTTTTGGCAAACGGAGGCCCCTCGCAAAGTCTCGCGGCATTCCGAGTCCGGCGGACGAAGTTGGCCAGCCCCACCCCCCAAGGCTATAGCCCACCCGTTTTTGTGGCCTTTTTCCGCTGGACGAACTTGGCGCCCCGGCCTTCGGGCGGTTATGTTTGGGCGCGGCTTTGCCCGCGGCCTATTTTTGGCACACGGAGGCCCCTCTCAAAGTCTCGCTGCATTCCGAGTCCGGCGGACGAAGTGGGCCAGCATCACCCCCCAAGGCTATAGCCCACCCGTTTTTTTGGCCTTTTTCCGCGGGACGAACTTGGCGCCCCGGCCGTCGGGCGGTTATTTTTGAGCGTGGCTTCGCCCGTGGCCTATTTTTGGCACACGGAGGCCCCTCGCAAAGTCTCGCGGCATTCCGAGTCCGGCGGACGAAGTTGGCCAGCCCCACCCCCCAAGGCTATAGCCCACCCGTTTTTGTGGCCTTTTTCCGCTGGACGAACTTGGCGCCCCGGCTGTCGGCTGGTTATTTTTGGGTGCGGCTTTGCCCGTGGCCTATTTTTGGCACACGGAGGCCCCTCGCAAAGTCTCGCGGCATTCCGAGTCCAGCGGACGAAGTTGGCCAGCATCACCCCCCAAGGCTAAAGCCAACCCTTTTTGTGGGCCTTTTCCCCTGGACCAAGTTGGCCCCCCGGCCTTC
>NW_006262702.1:1090-2075 GCF_000493195.1 Citrus x clementina | reverse complement strand
GCCCCTCTCAAAGTCTCGCGGCATTCCGAGTCCGGCGGACGAAGTTGGCCAGCCCCACCCCCCAAGGCTATAGCCCACCCGTTTTTGTGGCCTTTTTCCGCTGGACGAACTTGGCGCCCCGGCCTTCGGGCGGTTAATTTTGGGTGCGGCTTTGCCCGGGACCTATTTTTGGCACACGGAGGCCCCTCGCAAAGTCTCGCGGCATTCCGAGTCCGGCGGACGAAGTTGGCCAGCCCCACCCCCCAAGGCTATAGCCCACCCGTTTTTGTGGCCTTTTTCCGCCGGACGAACTTGGCACCCCGGCCTTCGGGCGGTCATTTTTGGGCGCGGGTTTGTCCGCGGATTCTTTTTGGCACATGGAGGCCCCTCGCAAAGTCTCGCGGCATTCCGAGTCCGGCAGACGAAGTTGGCCAGCATCACCCCCCAAGGCTATAGCCCACCCGTTTTTGTGGACTTTTTCCGCTGGGCGAACTTTGTGCCCCGGCCTTCGGGCAGTTTTTTTTGGGCGCGGCTTTTCCCGCGGCCTATTTTTGGCACACGGAGGCCCCTCGCAAACTCTCGCGGCATTCCGAGTCCGGCGGACGAAGTGGGCCAGCATCACCCCCCAAGGCTATAGCCCACCCGTTTTTGTGGCCTTTTTCCGCCGGACGAACTTGGCGCCCCGGCCGTCGGGCGGTTATTTTTGGGTACGGATTTGCCCGCGGCCTATTTTTGGCACATGGAGGCCCCTCGCAAACTCTCGCGGCATTCCGAGTCCGGCGGACGAAGTGGGCCAGCATCACCCCCCAAGGCTATAGCCCACCCGTTTTTGTGGCCTTTTTCCGCCGGACAAACTTGGCGCCCCGGCCGTCGGGTGGTTATTTTTGGGTGCGGCAATGTCCGCGGCTTATTTTTTGCACACGGAGGCCCCTTGCAAAGTCTCGCGGCATTCCGAGTCCGGCGGACGAAGTTGGCCAGCCTCACCCCCCAAGGCTATAGCCCACCC
>NW_006262702.1:0-964 GCF_000493195.1 Citrus x clementina | reverse complement strand
CCGAGTCCGGCGGAGAAGTTGGCCAGCCCCACCCCCAAGGGTATAGCCCACCCGTTTTTGTGGCCTTTTTCCGCTGGACGAACTTGACGCCCCGGCCTTCGGGCGGTTAATTTTGGGCACGGCTTTGCCCGCGGCTTATTTTTGGCACACGGAGGCCCCTTGCAAAGTCACGCGGCATTCCGAGTCCGGCGGACGAAGTTGGCCAGCCCCACCCCCCAAGGCTATAGCCCACCCGTTTTTGTGGCCTTTTTCCGCCGGACGAACTTGGCGCCCCGGCCGTCGGGCGGTTATTTTTGGGTGCGGATTTGCCCGCGGCCTATTTTTGGCACACGGAGGCCCCTCGCAAACTCTCGCGGCATTCCGAGTCCGGCGGACGAAGTGGGCCAGCATCACCCCCCAAGGCTATAGCCCACCCGTTTTTGAGGCCTTTTTCCGCCGGACGAACTTGGCGCCCCGGCCGTCGGGCGGTTATTTTTGGGCGCGGCTTTGTCCACGGCCTATTTTTGGCACACGGAGGCCCCTCGCAAAGTCTCGCGGCATTCCGAGTCCGGCGGACGAAGTGGGCCAGCCCCACCCCCCAAGGCTATAGCCCACCCCCTTTTGTGGCCTTTTTCCGCCGGACGAACTTGGCGCCCCGGCCGTCGGGCGGTTATTTTTGGGCTCGGATTTGCCCGCGGCCTATTTTTGGCACACGGAGGCCCCTCGCAAACTCTCGCGGCATTCCGAGTCCGGCGGACGAAGTGGGCCAGCATCACCCCCCAAGGCTATAGCCCACCCGTTTTTGTGGCCTTTTTCCGCTGGACGAACTTGGCGCCCCGGCCTTCGGACGGTTATTTCTGGGCGCGGCTCTGCCTGCGGCCTATTTTTGGCACACGGAGGCCCCTCGCAAAGTCTCGCGGCATTCCGAGTCCGGCGGACGAAGTTGGCCAGCATCACCCCCCAAGGCTATAGCTCACCCGTTTTG
>NW_006262703.1:1588-3149 GCF_000493195.1 Citrus x clementina | reverse complement strand
AAGGCCGGGGCGCCAAGTTCGTCCAGCGGAAAAAAGCCACAAAAACGGGTGGGCTATAGCCTTGGGGGGTGGGGCTGGCCAACTTCGTCCGCCGGACTCGGAATGGCGCGAGACTTTGCGAGGTACCTCTGTGTGCCAAAAAGAGGACGCGGGCACAGCCGCGCCCAAAAATAACCGCCCGAAGGCCGGGGCGCCAAGTTTGTCCAGCGGAAAAAGGCCACAAAAATGGGTGGGCTATAGCCTTGGGGGGTGGGGCTGGCCAACTTCGTCCGCCGGACTTGGAATGGCACGAGACTTTGCGAGGTGCCTCCATGTGCCAAAAATAGGCCGCGGGCACAGCAGCACAAAAAAATAACTGCCCGAAGGCCGGGGCGCCAAATTCGTCCAGCGGAAAAAGGCCAAAAAACCGGGGTGGGCTATAGCCTTGGGGGGTGGGGCTGGCCTACTTCGTCCGACGGACTCGGAATGGCGCGAAACTTTGCGACGCGCCTCCGTGTGCCAAAAATAGGCCGCGGGCACAGCCGCGCCCAAAAATAACCTCCCGAAGGCCGGGGCGCCAAGTTCGTCCAGCGGAAAAAAGCCACAAAAACGGGTGGGCTATAGCCTTGGGGGGTGGGGCTGGCCAACTTCGTCCGCCGGACTCGGAATGGCGCGAGACTTTGCGAGGTACCTCTGTGTGCCAAAAAGAGGACGCGGGCACAGCCGCGCCCAAAAATAACCGCCCGAAGGCCGGGGCGCCAAGTTTGTCCAGCGGAAAAAGGCCACAAAAATGGGTGGGCTATAGCCTTGGGGGGTGGGGCTGGCCAACTTCGTCCGCCGGACTTGGAATGGCACGAGACTTTGCGAGGTGCCTCCATGTGCCAAAAATAGGCCGCGGGCACAGCAGCACAAAAAAATAACTGCCCGAAGGCCGGGGCGCCAAATTCGTCCAGCGGAAAAAGGCCAAAAAACCGGGGTGGGCTATAGCCTTGGGGGGTGGGGCTGGCCTACTTCGTCCGCCGGACTCGGAATGGCGCGAAACTTTGCGACGCGCCTCCGTGTACCAAAAATAGGCCGTGGGCATCGCCGCGCCCAAAAATAACCGCACGAAGGCCGGGGCGCCAAGTTCGTCCAGCGGAAAAAGGCCACAAAAACGGGTGGGCTATAGCCTTGGGGGGTGGGGCTGGCCAACTTCGTCCGCCGAACTCGGAATGGCGCGAGACTTTGTGAGGTGCCTCTGTGTGCCAAAAAGAGCACGCGGGCACAGCCGCGACCAAAAATATCCGCCCGAAGGCTGGGGCGCCAAGTTCGTCCAGCGGAAAAAGGCCACAAAAACGGGTGGGCTATAGCCTTGGGGGGTGGGGCTGGCCGACTTCGTCCGCCGGACTCGGAATGGCGCGAGACTGTGCGAGGCGCCTCCGTTTGCTAAAAATAGGCCATGGTCACAGCTATGCCCAAAAATAACCGCCCGAAGGCCGGGGCGCCAAGTTTGTCCAGCGGAAAAAGCCCACAAAAACGGGTGGGCTATAGCCTTGGGGGTTGGGGCTGGCCAACTTCGTCCGCCGGACTCGGAATGGCACGA
>NW_006262703.1:0-1372 GCF_000493195.1 Citrus x clementina | reverse complement strand
CCGCGGGCATAGCCGTGCCCGAAAATACCGCCCGAAGGCCAGGGCGCCAAGTTCGTCCAGTGGAAAAAGGCCACAAAAACGGGTGGGCTATAGCCTTGGGGGGTGGGGCTGGCCAACTTCGTCCGCCGGACTAAAAATGGCGCGAGACTTTACGAGGCACCTCTGTGTGCCAAAAAATGGCCGCGGTAACAGCCGCGCCCAAAAATAACGGCCCGAAGCCCGGGGCGCCAAGTTCATCCAGCGGAAAAAGGCCACAAAAACGGGTGGGCTATAGCCTTGGGGGGTGGGGCTGGCCGACTTCGTCCGCCGGACTCGGAATGGCGCGAGACTTTGCGAGGCACCTCCGTGTGCCAAAAAATGGCCACGGACACAGCCGCTCCCAAAAAAAATGGCCCGAAGCCCGGGGCGCAAAGTTCGTCCAGCGGAAAAAGGCCACAAAAACAGGTGGGTATAGCCTTGGGGGATGGGGCTGGCCTACTTCGTCCGCCGGACTCGGAATGGCGCGAGACTTTGCGAGGCACCTCCGTTTGCAAAAAATAGGCCGCGGGCACAGCCGCGCCCAAAAATAACCTCCCGCAGGCCGGGGCGCCATGTTCGTCCAGCGGAAAAAGGCCACAAAAACGGGTGGTCTATAGCATTGGGGGGTGGGGCTGGCCGACTTCGTCCGCCGGACTCGGAATGGCGCGAGACTTTGCGAGGCGCCTCCGTGTGCCAAAAATAGGCCGTGGACACAGCCGCGCCCAAAAATAATGGCCCGAAGCCCGGGCCACCAAGTTCGTCCAGCGGAAAAAGGCCACAAAAACGGGTGGGCTATAGCCTTGGGGGGTGGGGCTGGCCAACTTCGTCCGCCGGACTAGGAATGGCGCGAGACTTTGCGAGGCACCTCCGTGTGCCAAAAAATGGCCGCGGGCACAGCCGCTCCCAAAAATAACGGCCCGAAGCGCGGGGCGCAAAGTTCGTCCAGCGGAAAAAGGCCACAAAAACTGGTGGGCTATAGCCTTGGGGGGTGGGGCTGGCCTACTTCGTCCGCCGGACTCGGAATGGCGCGAGACTTTGCGAGGCACCTCCGTTTGCAAAAAATAGGCCGCGGGCACGGCCGCGCCCAAAAATAACCTCCCGCAGGCCGGGGCGCCAAGTTCGTCCAGCGGAAAAAGGCCACAAAAACGGGTGGGCCATAGCATTGGGGGGGCGGGCCGACTTCGTCCGCCGGACTCGGAATGGCGCGAGACTTTGCGAGGCGCCTCCGTTTGCAAAAAATAGGCCGCGGGCACAGCCGCGCCCAAATATAACCTCCCGCAGGCCGGGGCGCCAAGTTCGTCCAGCGGAAAAAGGCCACAAAAACGGGTCTAATGCTGCGCAGTAGGGGGGCGGG
>NW_006262704.1:2927-3946 GCF_000493195.1 Citrus x clementina | reverse complement strand
CGTCCTGCGGCCTATTTTTGGCACATGGAGGCCCCTCGCAAGGTCTCGTCGCATTCCGTGCACGGCGGACGACGTTGGCCAGCCCCACCCCCCAAGGCTATAGCCCACCCGCTTTTGTGGCCTTTTTCCGCTGGACGAACTTGGCGCCCCGGCCTTCGGGCCGTTATTTTCAGGCGGGGCTTTGTCCGCGGATTTTTTTGGCACACGGAGGCCCCTCACAAAGTCTCGTGGCATTCCGAGTCTGGCGGACGAAGTCGGCCAGCCCCACCCCCCAAGGCTATAGCCCACCCGTTTTTGTGGCCTTTTTCCGCGGGACGAACTTCACGCCCCGGCCTTCGGGGGGTTATTTTTGGGCGCGACTTTGTCCGCGGCCTATTTTTGGCACACGGAAGTGCCTCGCAAAGTCTCGCGGCATTCCGAGTCCGGCGGACGAAGTTAGCAGCCCCACCCCCCAAGGCTATAGCCCACCCGTTTTTGTGGCCTTTTTCCGCTGGACAAACTTGGCGCCCCGGCCTTCGGGAGGTTATTTTTGGGCGCGGCCTTGCCCGCAGCTTAGTTGTGGCGCACGGGGTCCCCTCGCAAAGTCTCACGGCATTCCGAGTCCGGCGGACGAAGTTGGCCAGCCCAACCCCCCAAGGCTATAGCCCACCCGTTTTTGTGGCCTTTTTCCGCTGGACGAACAAGGCGCCCCGGCCTTCGGGCTGTTATTTTTGGGCGTGACTTTGCCCGCGGCATATTTTTTGCACACGGAGGCCCCTCGTAAAGTCTCGCGGCATTCCGAGTCCGGCGGACGAAGTTGGCCTGCCCCACCCCCCGAGGCTATAGCCCACCCGTTTTTGTGTCCTTTTTCCGCTGGACGAACTTGGCGCCCCGGCCTTCGGGCCGTTATTTTCAGGTGGGGCTTTGTCCGCGGCCTATTTTTGGCACACGGAGGCCGCTCGCGAAGTCTCGTGGCATTCCGAGTCTGGCGGACGAAGTCGGCCAGCCCCACCCCCCAAGGCTATAGCCCACCCGTTTTT
>NW_006262704.1:1506-2104 GCF_000493195.1 Citrus x clementina | reverse complement strand
CAAACTCTCGCGGCGTTCCCAGTCCGGCGGACGAAGTCGGCCAGCCCCACCCCCCAAGGCTATAGCCCACCCGTTTTTGTGGCCTTTTTCCGGTGGACGAACTTGGCGCCCCGGCCTTCGGGCGGTTATTTTTTGGACACTGCTTTGCCCGTGGCCTATTTTTGGCACACGGAGGCCCCTCGTAAAGTCTCACGGCATTCCGAGTCCGGCGGACTAAGTTGGCCAGCCCCACCCCCCAAGGCTATAGTCCACCCGTTTTTGTGGCCTTTTTCCGCTGGACGAAGTTGGCGCCCCGGCCTTTGGGCGGTAATTTTTTGGGCACGGCTTTGCCCGTGGCCTAATTTTGGCACACGGAGGCCCCTCGCAAAGGCTCGCGGCATTCCGAGTTCGGCGGACGAAGTCGGCCAGACCCACCCCCCAAGGCTATAGCCCACCCGTTTTTGTGGCCTTTTTCCGCTGGACGAACCTGGCGCCCCGGCCTTCGGGCGGTTATTTTTGGGCGTGACTTTGCCCGCGGCCTATTTTTGGCACACGGAGGCCCCTCGCAAAGTATTGCGCCATTCCGAGTCTGGCGGACGAAGTGGGCCAGCCCCACCCC
>NW_006262704.1:0-1319 GCF_000493195.1 Citrus x clementina | reverse complement strand
ATACCCCACCCGCTTTTGTGGCCTTTTTCCGCAGGACGAACTTGGCGCCCCGGCCTTCGGGCGGTTATTTTTGGGCGCGGCTTTGCCCGCAGTCTATTTTTGTCACACGGAGGCCCCTCGCAAAGTCTCGCTGCATTCCGTGTCCGGCGGACGAAGATGGATAGCCCCACCCCCCAAGGCTATAGCCCACCCGTTTTTGTGGCCTTTTTCCGCTGGACGAATTTGGCGCCCCGGCCTTCGGGCGGTTATTTTTGAGCGCGGCTTTGCCTACGGCCTATTTTTGGCACACAGAGGCCCCTCGCAAGGTCTCGTCGCATTCCGTGTCCGGCGGACGAAGTTGGCCAGCCCCACCCCCCAAGGCTATAGCCCACCCGTTTTTGTGGCCTTTTTCCGCTGGACGAATTTGGCGCCCCGGCCTTCGGGCGGTTATTTTTGGGCGCGGCTTTGCCTGCGGCCTACTTTTGGCACACGGAGGCCCCTCGCAAAGTCTCGCGGCATTCCAAGTCCGGCGGACGAAGTGGGCCAGCCCCACCCCCCAAGGCTATAGCCCACCCGTTTTTGTGGCCTTTTTCCGCTGGACGAACTAGGCGCCCCGGCCTTCGGGCGGTTATTTTTGGGCGTGACTTTGTCCGCGGCGTATTTTTGGCAAACGGAGGACCCTCGCAAAGTCTCGCGGCATTCCGAGTCCGGCGGACGAAGTTGGCCAGCCCCACCCCCCAAGGCTATAGCCCACCCGTTTTTGTGGCCTTTTTCCGCTGGACGAACTAGGCGCCCCGGCCTTCGGGCGGTTATTTTTGGGCGTGACTTTGTCCGCGGACTAGTCTTGGCACATGGAGGACCCTCGCAAAGTCTCGCGGCATTCCGAGTCCGGCGGACGAAGTTGGTCAGCCCCACCCCCGAAGGCTATAGCCCACCCGTTTTTGTGGCCTTTTTCCGCTGAACGAACTTGGCGCCCCGGCCTTCGGGCGGTTATTTTTGGGCGCGGCTTTGCCCGCGGCCTATTTTTTGGCACACGGAGGCCCCTCGCAAAGTCTCGCGGGCATTCCGAGTCCCGGCGGACGAAGTTGGGCCCAGGCCCCACCCCCCCAAGGCTAATAGCCCACCCGTTTTTGTGGCCTTTTTCCGCTGGAACGAAACTTGGGGCCCCGTCCTTCGGGCGGTTTATTTTTTGGGCGCGGATTTGCCCGTGGTCTATTTTTTTGGCACACGGAGGCCCCTCGCAAAGTCTCGTGGAAATTCCGAGGCCGGGAGGACGAAGGTGGGCCCAGCCCCACCCCCCAAGGTAAAAACCCACGCCATTTTGTTGACTTTTTCCCGGT
>NW_006262705.1:19151-20948 GCF_000493195.1 Citrus x clementina | reverse complement strand
GTGCCTCGCAAAGTCTCGCGCCATTCCGAGTCCGGCGGACGAAGTTGGCCAGCCCACCCCCCAAGGCTATAGCCCACCCGTTTTTGTGGCCTTTTTCCGCTGGACGAACTTGGCGCCCCGGCCTTCGGGTGGTTTTTTTGGGCGCGGCTGTGCGCGCTGCCTATTTTTGGTACACGGAGACCGCTCGCAAGGTCTCGCGCCATTCCGAGTCCGGCGGACGAAATTGGCCAGCCCCACCCCCCATGGCTATAGCCCACCCGTTTTTGTGGCCTTTTTACGCTAGACGAACGTGGCACCCCGGCCTTCGGGCTGTTATTTTTGGGCACGGCTGTGCCCGCGGCCTATTTTTGGCACACGGAGGCCGCTTGCAAAGTATCGCGCCATTCCTAGTCCGGCGGACGATGTTGGCCAGCCCCACCCCCCAAGGCTATAGCCCACCCGTTTTTGTGGCCTTTTTCCGCTGGACGAACTTGGCACCCCAGCCTTCGGGCGGTTATTTTAGGGTGCGGCTGTGCCCGCGGCCTATTTTTGGCACACGAAGGCCGCTCGCAAAGTCTCGCCCCATTCCGAGTCCGGCGGACGAAGTTGGCCAGCCCCACCCCCCAAGGCTATAGCCCAACCGTTTTTGTGGCCTTTTTCCGCTGGACGAACTTGGCGCCCCGGCCTTCGGGTGGTTTTTTTTGGGCGCAGCTGTGCCCGCGGCCTATTTTTGGCACACGGAGTCCACTCGCAAAGTCTCGCGCCATTCCGAGTCCGGCGGACGAAGTTGGCCAGCCCCACCCCCCAAGGCTATTGCCCACCCGTTTTTGTGGCCTTTTTCCGCTGGACGAAATTGGCGCCCCGGCCGTCGGGTGGTTTTTTTTGGGCGCGGCTGTGCCCGCTGCCTATTTTTGGCACACGGAGGCCGCTCGCAAGGTCTCGCGCCATTTCGAGTCCAGGGACGAAGTTGGCCAGCCCCACCCCCATTTTGCTATAGCCCACCCGTTTTTGTGGCCTTTTTACGCTGGACGAACATGGCACCCCGGCCTTCGGGCGGTTATTTTTGGGCGCGGCTGTGCCCGCTGCCTATTTTTGGTACACGGAGGCCGCTCGCAAGGTCTCGCGCCATTCCGAGTCCGGCGGACGAAGTTGGCCAGCCCCACCCCCCAAGGCTATAGCCCACCCGTTTTTGTGGCCTTTTTACGCTAGACGAACGTGGCACCCCGGCCTTCGGGCGTTTATTTTAGGGTGCAGCTGTGCCCGCGGCCTATTTTTGGCACACGAAGGCTGCTCGCAAAGTCTCGCCCCATTCCGTGTCCGGCGGACGGAGTTGGCCAGTCCCACCCCCCAAGGCTATAGCCCACCCATTTTTGTGGCCTTTTTCCGCTGGACGAACTTGGCGCCCCGGCCTTCGGGTGGTTATTTTTGGACGCGGCTGTGCCCACGGCCTATTTTTGGCACACGAAGGCCGCTCGCAAAGTGTCGCCCCATTCCGAGTCCGGCGGACGAAGTGGGCCAGCCACACCCCCCAAGGCTATAGCCCACCCGTTTTTGTGGCCATTTTCCGCTGGACGAACTTGGCGCCCCGGCCTTCAGGTGGTTTTTTTTGGGCGCGGCTGTACCGGCGTCCTATTTTCGGCACACGGAGTCCACTCACAAAGTCTCTCGCCATTCCGAGTCCGGCGGACGAAGTTGGCCAGCCCCACCCCCCAAGGCTATAGCCCACCCGTTTTTGTGGCCTTTTTACGCTGGACGAACTTGGCGCCCCGGCCTTCGGGCGGTTATTTTTGGGCACGGCTGTGCCCGCGGCCTATTTTT
>NW_006262705.1:17470-19051 GCF_000493195.1 Citrus x clementina | reverse complement strand
CGCCATTCCGAGTCCGGCGGACGATGTTGGCCAGCCCCACCTCCCAAGGCTATAGCCCACCCGTTTTTGTGGCCTTTTTACGCTGGACGAACGTGGCACCCCAGCCTTCGGGCAGTTATTTTTGGACCCGGCTGTACCCACGGCCTATTTTTGGTACACGGCGGCTGCTCGCAAAGTCTCGCGCCATTCCGAGTCCGGCGGACGAAGTTGGCCAGCCCCACCCCCCAAGGCTATTGCCCACCCGTTTATGTGGCCTTTTTCCGCTGGACGAACGTGGCACCCCAGCCTTCGGGCAGTTATTTTTGGACCCGGCTGTACCCACGGCCTATTTTTGGTACACGGAGGCCGCTCGCAAAGTCTCGCGCCATTCCGAGTCCGGCGGACGAAGTTGGCCAGCCCCACCCCCCAAGGCTATAGCCCACCCGTTTTTGTGGCCTTCTTTCGCTGGACGAGCTTGGCGCCCCGACCTTCCGCCGGTTCTTTTTGCGTGCAGCTGTGCCCGCGGCCTTTTTTTGGCACACGGAGGCCGCTCACAAAGTCTCACGCCATTCCGAGTCAGGCGGACGAAGTGGGCCAGCCCCACCCCCCAAGGCTATAGCCCACCCGTTTTTGTAGCATTTTTCCGCTGGACGAACTTGGTGCCCCGTCCTTTGGGTGGTTATTTTTGGACGCGGCAGTGCCTGTAGCCTATTTTTGGCACACGGAGGCTGCTCACAAAGTCTCGCGCCATTCCAAGTCCGGCGGACGAAGTTGGCCAGCCCCACCCCCCAAGGCTATAGCCCACCTGTTTTGTGGCCTTTTTACGCTGGACGAACGTGGCACCCCGGCCTTGGGGCGGTTATTTTTGGGCACGGCTGTGCCCGCGGCCTATTTTTTGCACACGGAGGCCGCTTGCAAAGTCTCGCGCCATTCCGAGTCCGGGGAACGATGTTGGCCAGCCCCACCCCCCAAGGCTATAGCCCACCCGTTTTTGTGGCCTTTTTCCGCTGGACGAACATGGCGCCCCGGCCTTCGGGTGGTTATTTTTGGGTGCGGTTGTGCCTACGGCCTTTTTTTGGCACACGGAGGCCCCTCGCAAAGTCTCGCGGCATTCCGAGTCCGTCGGACGAAGTTGGCCAGCCCCACCCCCCAAGGCTATAGCCCACCCGTTTTTGTGGCCTTTTTCCGCTGGACGAACTTGGCGCCCCGGCCTTCGGGCGGTTATTTTTGGGCGCGGCTGTGCCCGCGGCCTATTTTTGGCACACGGAGGCCGCTCGCAAAGTCTCGCGCCATTCCGAGTCCGGCGGACGAAGTTGGCCAGCCCCACCCCCCAAGGCTATAGCCCACCCGCGTTTGTGGCCTTTTTCCGCTGGACGAACTTGGTGCCCCGGCCTTCGGGTGGTTATTTTTGGACGCGGCTGTGCCCGCGGCCTAGTTTTGGCACATGGAGGCCGCTCGCAAAGTCTCGCGCCATTCCAAGTCCGGCGGACGAAGTTGGCCAGCCCCACCCCCCAATGCTATAGCCCACCCGTTTTTGTCGCCTTTTTACGCTGGACGAACGTGGCACCCCGGCCTTCGGTCAGTTATTTTTGGACATGGCTG
>NW_006262705.1:14861-15202 GCF_000493195.1 Citrus x clementina | reverse complement strand
CCCACCCGTTTTTGTGGCCTTTTTCCGCTGGACGAACTTGGCGCCCCGGCCTTCGGGAGGTTATTTTTGGACGCGGCTGTGCCGAAGGCCTATTTTTGGCACACGAAGGCCGCTCGCAAAGTGTCGCCCCATTCCGAGTCCGGCGGACGAAGTGGGCCAGCCACACCCCCCAAGGCTATAGCCCACCCGTTTTTGTGGCCTTTTTCCGCTGGACGAACTTGGCGCCCCGGCCTTCAGGTGGTTTTTTTTGGGCGCGGCTGTACCGGCGTCCTATTTTCAGCACACAGAGTCCACTCGGAAAGTCTCTCGCCATTCCGAAAACGGCGGACGAAGTTGGCCAG
>NW_006262705.1:13060-14543 GCF_000493195.1 Citrus x clementina | reverse complement strand
AAAGTCTCGCGCCATTCCGAGTCCGGCGGACGATGTTGGCCAGCCCCACCCCCCAAGGCTATAGCCCACCCGTTTTTGTGGCCTTTTTCCGCTGGACGAACTTGGCGCCCCGACCTTCAGGTGGTTTTTTTTGGGCGCGGCTGTACCGGCGTCCTATTTTCGGCACACGGAGTCCACTCGCAAAGTCTCTCGCCATTCCGAGTCCGGCGGACGAAGTTGGCCAGCCCCACCACCAAGGCTATAGCCCACCCGTGTTTGTGGCCTTTTTCCGCTGGACGAACTTGGGGCCCCGGCCTTCGGGCAGTTATTTTTGGGTATGGCTGTGCCCGCGGCCTATTTTTGGCACACAGAGGCCGCTCGCAAAGTCTCACGCCATTCCGAGTCCGGCGGACGAAGTTGGGCCAGCCCCACCCCCCAAGGCTATAGCCCACCCGTTTTTGTGGCCTTTTTCCGTTGGACGAACTTGGCGCCCCGGCCTTCGGGTGGTTATTTTTGGACGCGGCTGTGCCCACAGCCTATTTTTGGCACACGGAGGCCGCTCGCAAAGTCTCGCACCATTCCGAGTCCGGCGGACGAAGTTGGCCAGCCCCACCCCCCAAGGCTACAGCCCACCCGTTTTTGTGGACTTTTTACGCTGGACGAACGTGGCACCCCGGCCTTCGGGCGGTTATTTTTGGGCACGACTGTGCCCGCGGCCTATTTTTGGCACACGGAGGCCGCTTACAAAGTCTCGCGCCATTCCGAGTCCGGCGGACGATGTTGGCCAGCCCCACCCCCCAAGGCTATAGCCCACCCGTTTTTGTGGCCTTTTTCCGCTGGACGAACTTGGCGCCCCGGCCTTCGGGTGGTTTTTTTTGGGCGCGGCTGTACCGGCGTCCTATTTTCGGCACACGGAGTCCACTCGCAAAGTCTCTCGCCATTCCGAGTCCGGCGGACGAAGTTGGCCAGCCCCACCACCAAGGCTATAGCCCACCCGTGTTTGTGGCCTTTTTCCGCTGGACGAACTTGGGGCCCCGGCCTTCGGGCAGTTATTTTTGGGTATGGCTGTGCCCGCGGCCTATTTTTGGCACACAGAGGCCGCTCGCAAAGTCTCACGCCATTCCGAGTCCGGCGGACGAAGTTGGGCCAGCCCCACCCCCCAAGGCTATAGCCCACCCGTTTTTGTGGCCTTTTTCCGTTGGACGAACTTGGCGCCCCGGCCTTCGGGTGGTTATTTTGGGACGCGGCTGTGCCCACGGCCTATTTTTGGCACACGGAGGCCGCTCACAAAGTCTCGCGCCATTCCGAGTCCGGCGGACGAAGTGGGCCAGCCCCACCCCCCGAGGCTATAGCCCACCCGTTTTTGTGGCCTTTTTCCGCTGGACGAACTTGGCGCCCCGGCCTTCGGGAGGTAATTTTTGGGCGCGGCTGTGCCCGCGGCCTATTTTTGGCACACGGAGTCCGCTCGCAAAGTCTCGCGCCATTCACAGTCCGGCGGACGATG
>NW_006262705.1:9951-12525 GCF_000493195.1 Citrus x clementina | reverse complement strand
CAGGCGGACGAAGTTGGCCAGCCCCACCACCAAGGCTATAGCCCACCCGTGTTTGTGGCCTTTTTCCGCTGGACGAACTTGGGGCCCCGGCCTTCGGGCAGTTATTTTTGGGTATGGCTGTGCCCGCGGCCTATTTTTGGCACACAGAGGCCGCTCGCAAAGTCTCACGCCATTCCGAGTCCGGCGGACGAAGTTGGGCCAGCCCCACCCCCCAAGGCTATAGCCCACCCGTTTTTGTGGCCTTTTTCCGTTGGACGAACTTGGCGCCCCGGCCTTCGGGTGGTTATTTTGGGACGCGGCTGTGCCCACGGCCTATTTTTGGCACACGGAGGCCGCTCACAAAGTCTCGCGCCATTCCGAGTCCGGCGGACGAAGTGGGCCAGCCCCACCCCCCGAGGCTATAGCCCACCCGTTTTTGTGGCCTTTTTCCGCTGGACGAACTTGGCGCCCCGGCCTTCAGGTGGTATTTTTTGGGCGCGGCTGTACCCACGTCCTATTTTCGGCACACGGAGTCCACTCGCAAAGTCTCGCGCCATTCAGAGTCCGGCGGACGATGTTGGCCAGCCCCACCCCCCAAGGCTATAGCCCACCCGTTTTTGTGGCCTTCTTCCGCTGGACGAACTTGGGGCCCAGGCCTTCGGGCGGTTATTTTTGGGCGCGGATGTGCCCGCGGTCTATTTTTGGCACACGGAGGCCGCTCGCAAAGTCTTGCGTCATTCCGAGTCCGGCGGACGAAGTTGGCCAGCCCCACCCCCCCAGGCTATAGCCCACCCGTTTTTGTGGCATTTTTCCGCTGGACGAACTTGGTGCCCCGGCCTTTCGGGTGGTTATTTTTGGACGCGGCTGTGCCCACAGCCTATTTTTGGCACACGGAGGCCGCTGCAAAAGTCTCGCACCATTCCGAGTCCGGCAGACGAAGTTGGCCAGCCCCACCCCCCAAGGCTACAGCCCACCTGTTTTTGTGGCCTTTTTACGCTGGACGAACGTGGCACCCCGGCCTTCGGGCGGTTATTTTTTGGCACGACTGTGCCCGCAGCCTATTTTTGGCACACGGAGGCCGCTTACAAAGTCTCGCGCCATTCCGAGTCCGGCGGACGATGTTGGCCAGCCCCACCCCCCAAGGCTATAGCCCACCCGTTTTTGTGGCCTTTTTCCGTTGGACGAACTTGGCGCCCCGGCCTTCGGGTGGTTATTTTGGGACGCGGCTGTGCCCACGGCCTATTTTTGGCACACGGAGGCCGCTCACAAAGTCTCGCGCCATTCCGAGTCAGGCGGACGAAGTTGGCCAGCCCCACCCCCCAAGGCTATAGCCCACCCGTTTTTGTGGCCTTTTTACGCTGGACGAACGTGGCACCCCAGCCTTTGGTCAGTTATTTTTGGACACGGCTGTACCCGCGGCCTATTTTTGGCACACGGAGGCCGCTCGCAAAGTCTCGCGCCATTCCAAGTCCGGCGGACGAAGTTGGCCAGCCCCACCCCCCAAGGCTATAGCCCACCCGTTTTTGTGGCCTTCTTCCGCTGGACGAACTTGGCGCCCCGACCTTCCACCGGTTCTTTTTGCGTGCGGCTGTGCCCGCGGTCTATTTTTGGCACACGGAGGCCGCTCGTAAAGTCTCGCGCCATTCCGAGTCCGGCGGACGAAGTTGGCCAGCCCCACCCTCCTAGCCTATAGCCCACCCGCGTTTGTGGCCTTTTTCCGCTGGACGAACTTGGTGCCCCGGCCTTCGGGTGGTTATTTTTGGACGCGGCTGTGCCCGCGGCCTATTTTTGGCACATGGAGGCCGCTC
The DNA here is from genome assembly GCF_000493195.1 of Citrus x clementina. Classification (NCBI taxonomy): domain Eukaryota; kingdom Viridiplantae; phylum Streptophyta; class Magnoliopsida; order Sapindales; family Rutaceae; genus Citrus; species Citrus x clementina. Next base: position 10,738 of record NW_006262705.1, on the reverse strand, counting down.
GCAAAGTCTCGCGCCATTCCAAGTCCGGCGGACGAAGTTGGCCAGCCCCACCCCCCAATGCTATAGCCCACCCGTTTTTGTGGCCTTTTTACGCTGGACGAACGTGGCACCCCGGCCTTCGGTCGGTTATTTTTGGACATGGCTGTTCCCGCGGCCTATTTTTGGCACACGGAGGCCGTTCGTAAAGTCTTGCGCCATTCCGAGTCCGGCAGACGAAGTTGGCCAGCCCCACCCCCCAAGGCTATAGCCCACCCGTTTTTGTGGCCTTTTTCCGCTGGACGAACTTGGCGCCCCGGCCTTCGGGCGGTTATTTTTGGGTGCGGCTGGGCCCACGGCCTATATTTAGCAAACGGAGGCCGCTCGCAAAGTATCGTACCATTCCGAGTCCGGCGGACGAAGTTGGCCAGCCCCACCCCCCAAGGCTATAGCCCACCCGTTTTTGTGGCCTTTTTCTGCTGGACGAACTTGGCCCCCCGGCCTTCGGGTGGTTATTTTTGGATGCGGCTATGCCCGCGGCCTATTTTTGGCACACGGAGGCCGCTCGCAAAGTCTCGCGCCATTCCGAGTCCGGCGGACGAAGTTGGCCAGCCCCACCCCCCAAGGCTACAGCCCACCCGTTTTTGCGGCCTTTTTTGCGCTGGACGAATGTGGTGCCCCGGCCTTCGGGCGGTTATTATTGGGCGCGGCTGTGCCCGCGGCCTATTTTTGGCACACGGAGGCTGCTCGCGAAGTCTCGCGCCATTCCGGGTCCGGCGGACGAAGTTGGCCAGCCCCACCCCCCAAGGCT
>NW_006262705.1:6426-9325 GCF_000493195.1 Citrus x clementina | reverse complement strand
GCCCGCGGCCTACTTTTGGCACACGCAGAGTACTGAATAAGTATTGTAACTAAGAAAATTTGTCCATCCCTTATTCTTGACACTTTTCATACCCATATTGTCCTTCTTCATGTCTACAAAACAAATGTAATCGATTTAATTAGACAATCTAATTAAACGGTAAAAGAAAGTCTACAGAATCCTAACCTAGTTGCTCTGATACCACAATTGTAACACCCCAAATCTAACACGTGCGGAGCACGTGAAGAAGGAGGTTACTCACAAATCATAATCTTTACTCATAAGTTTCAAACTGAAATTCCTCCAATTCTTATTCAAAAGCAAACGGAAACTGGAAATCATTAACTCCAAAGCTAAGTGCACCTCTCAAAAGAAACTTAATCTGCAAAAAAGTAATGACGAGGGGTGAGCCGTCAACTCGGTAAGTAAAACCATTCCTAACACACTAGGCCTATCGATACCAAAAATATTGCAAGCCTTCTTTTGTTTAAAGCATATATCATAATCCATAATTTTCATAAAACGATATATCACAATAACATAAGATAAATTCTTAATAATTCAGAATATTCAAAAGCATATTTACTTACGAATCAACTCATGTAATACGTATACAGAAAACAAACAGGTTAGCTCATGTCACATAGTGTCACCTATAGTCCCGGTGACCCGGCCAGAAACAGAATCAGAATATCGTGTGCACATTCAGAACAGAAACCCAGTACTGGTCCAGACAGATATATCGTATATTACGATCAGAATCAGAATCAGAATAACTATGGACAATGAGCCAAAACATTAGGAATCTCATACAATTATCAGTAATTGAAATCATATATGGGTACAAAACATTCGTATCAGATTTATAAAAGTTCATATCAATAATATAGGCTTGCATAACATTTTAAAGATAACATCATAAAAGGTTGTCATGTCATAAAATCATTTACATATTAAAAAGCATTTATAAAATACTTTGTTAAAAAGAATGGTTTGAAAACATTTACATAAAGCTAATTTTGTTATCAAAATTAGTAATCCTTTAAGTAGTATCAAAACATTTATACTTATAATAATAATATCAAAATACTTCTACATATCCAGTACATTAGGAATGAAGTTACTTACCTCGACAAATGAACTTGGATTAACACACCTCTAAGCTTCTAAGAGCCTCAAACACCTTCAAAACCTTAAACAAATACAAGATATGACAATCAATAACTTATTCTAAGAATTTGATTTTCTAATTCATACCCGTACAGGTCTGATTCTCGGAATTTTAACTCTTAATCAAAGACTCAGAATGATATAAAATCCTATGGAACCATTCTGGACATCCATGAGTACCCCATGTAAAAATTTACAAGAGGGATCCGATATCAAAAACATTTTTAAAAACTATTTACTTTCTCGGGCAAATTCGAAACTGTTTTCACATAATCTAAACCAAACAGAACGGGGTTCCGGGATTTTTATAAAATAAAATACTAATCAGAAAATTATGAAATTAAAACTGGGATTTGGTGGTACAAATAGTCTTGTGAATCTGATCACAATACTGGAATCGTGGATTTCCAGTGCAGTGGTTTCTATTTCCAAAATACGTATAAAATTGAAAACGAAGTTGAATTTAATGAAATAAAATTTAATCAAGAAGCCCTACATGTCTAGTTTCCAGAAATATAAATTTTATAAGAAAATTCGTTCAGAAAATATAGCTTTAAAAATTCGAGATACTCATGCTGTTCAGAATAAACGTTGTGAACTTACCCGTCGCTTTGAGTCTCTCCTAAACAAAGGTTTGAATCCTAAGATTTGGGTAGGAGCGTAAAGAGCAGCAGAGAAGAAGGATAAACGTTGTGAACTTAGGGTTATGGAAGGGGGAAAAGTATGTATTTATAGGGGATCTTAAGAAACCCTATTCAATAAGGAAAAATAGCCCTTTTCCAAAATGATCTCATAAATAACCTCTATTTAATTAGTACCCCTTTCTAAATAAGGGTTGTAGGCCACTCATAATTCTCAATGAAAGCCCAATTTCCATAATTTAATATGTATGGGAATTTGTGGCGTTACAATTTCTCCCCTCCTAACAAAAATTTCGTCCTCGAAATTAAAAGGTTACCTTATGCATGGCTATAGCCCACCCGTTTTTGTGGGCTTTTTCCGCTGAACGAACTTCGGGCCCCGGCCTTCGGGCGGTTATTTTTGGGCGCGGCTATGCCCGCGGCCTATTTTTGGCACACGGAGGCGCCTCGCAAAGTCTCGCGCTATTCCGAGTCAGGCGGACGAAGTTGGCCAGCCCCTCCCCCCAAGGCTATAGCCCACCCAGTTTTGTGGCCTTTTTACGCTGGACGAACTTGGCGCCCCGGCCTTCGGGCGGTTATTTTTGGGCGCGGCTGAGCCCGCGGCCTATTTTTGGCACACGGAGACACCTCGTAAAGTCTCACGCCATTCCGAGTCCGGCGGACGAAGTTGGCCAGCCCCACCCCCAAGGCTATAGCCCACCCGTTTTTGTGGGCTTTTTCCGCTGGACGAACTTGGCGCCCCGGCCTTCGGTCGGTTATTTTTGGGCGCGGCTTTGCCCACGGCCTATTTTTGCCACACAGAGGTGCCTCACAAAGTCTCGCGCAATTCCGAGTCTGGCGGACGAAGTTGGCCAGCCCCACCCCCCAAGGCTATAGCCCACCCGTTTTTGTGGGCTTTTTCCGCTGAACGAACTTCGGGCCCTAGCCTTCGGGTGGTTATTTTTGGGCGCGGCTGTGCCCGCGGCCTATTTTTGGCACACAGAGGCGCCTCACAAAGTCTCGCGCAATTCCGAGTCCGGCGGACGAAGTTGGCCAGCCCCACCCACCAAGGCTATAGCCCACTCGTTTTTGAAGCCTTTTTCCGCTGC
>NW_006262705.1:4725-6326 GCF_000493195.1 Citrus x clementina | reverse complement strand
TACGACATGTCTTCAATTATCGGAATCGGTTGATAGTCTAGCACATGTAAAGGGTCTGCAATGTACTTTCTTAACACAGACACATGAAATACATTGTGAAGCCTAGACAGACTTGGTGGTAAAGCTATGCGATAGGCCACCGGACCAATTCTCTCTAAAATCTCAAATGGTCCAATAAATCTAGGGCTAAGCTTTCCTGTCTTCCCGAACCGAAACACCCCTTTCCATGGCGATACTTTCAAGAAAACAAAATCTCCTTTTTCGAATTCCAACTCACGTCTACGACGATCTGCATAACTCTTCTGTCTGCTCTGAGCTGTTTGAAGACGTCCTCTAATCAACTTGATTTTATCAACAGTAATCTGTATTAATTCTGGACCCAAAAGTTTTCTTTCACCAACTTCATCCCAGCAGATTGGGGACCTACACTTTCTTCCATATAATGCCTCAAATGGTGCCATGCCAATACTCGAATGGAAGCTATTGTTATAAGCAAATTCGATCAACATTAGGTGCTCTTCCCAACCACCACTCAAGTCTAGGACGCAAGCTCGAAGCATATCCTCAAGGGTTTGAATAGTCCTTTCGGATTGCCCATCTGTCTGTGGATGGAAAGCAGTGCTAAATCTCAATTTCGTCCCCAACTCTTTATGTAAGCTAACCCAAAATCTTGAAGTGAACAGTGGATCTCTATCAGACACTATTGACACTGGAACTCCATGAAGCCTCACTATCTCCTTAATGAACAACTTAGCTAGTTGCCCTACATTGTCTGTACTCTTCCTTGCCAAGAAATGAGCTGATTTCGTCAATCGATCAACAATTACCCAAATGCAATCACATCCCCTCCTAGAACGAGGTAATCCAGAAACGAAATCCATTGTTATGTGTTCCCATTTCCACTGAGGAATAGGAAGCGTTTGTAAAGTTCCTGCTGGTCTTTGATGCTCAATCTTTACTTGTTGGCAGACTAAACACCGAGACACAAAAGCAGCAATATCTCTCTTCATATTCCTCCACCAAAAACTTTGCTTTAGATCACGATACATCTTAGTACTACCAGGATGCAAACTGTAAGATGATTCATGAGCTTCTCTTAAGATCTCCGCCTTCAACTCTTCGTCTGCTGGCACGCATAACCTTTGTCCCAACCATAATCCATCCCCATTATCAAGTCTAAATCCGGGCTTATGTCCTTTGCTCACATCTTCACGGATTTTATTGAGTTCTATGTCGTTCTTCTGAGCTACCTTAACTCTATCAATTAGAGTGGGTTGGACTGTCAAATGTGCTAACACGTCTGCTTGCCCATGAGTAACTACCTCAATCCCACATCTCCTCAAGTCTTTTACCAAATGAGATTGCATGGTGATAAGATGAGCCATGCACCCAGATGATTTCCTACTCAAGGCATCTGCTACCACGTTTGCCTTACCTGGATGGTAATTAATAGAACAATCAAAATCCTTTACCAACTCCAAATCTTCTTGCTCAAATCATTCCTTTTCCTTTTGAGTAAACAAGTACTTCAAACTCTTATGATCGGTGAAGATCTCACAAGTCTCCCCATACAAATAGAGCAACACATAGCAGCATCAATC
>NW_006262705.1:0-4222 GCF_000493195.1 Citrus x clementina | reverse complement strand
CATACAAATAGTGTCTCCAGATTTTTAGAGCAAACACCATAGCAGCCAATTCCAAATCGTGTGTTGGGTAGTTTTGTTCATGATTCTTTAGCTGCCTAGAAGCATATGCTATAACCTTACCATGTTGCATTAAAACGCAACCCAAACCTTTTCTGGAAGCATCACTGTAAATCACAAAACCTCCACCTTCAGAAGGGAGAGTTAAAACGGGGGCAGTCACCAAATGACTCTTGAGCTCTTGAAAGCTCTTTTCACATGCCTCATCCCAATTGAACTTCACATTCTTCTTAGTCAAATTAGTCAATGGTGCTGCTATGCTAGAAAATCCTTTGACAAAGCGCCTATAATAACCTGCCAATCCTAAGAAACTCCTTACTTCAGTCACACTAGCAGGCCTTTCCCAATTCACAATTACCTCCACTTTGGCTGGATCTGCTGAAATACCATCCTTCGTCACTATATGTCCCAAAAACATCACACGATCAAGCCAAAACTCACATTTCTTAAATTTTCCATACAACTTCTTCTCCCGCAATGTTTCTAATACAATCCTCAGGTGCGTCTCGTGCTCCTTCTTACTATTAGAGTAAATTAATATGTCATCAATAAAGACGATGACAAACTGGTCAAGATAAGGTTGGAAGATCCTATTCATCAAATCCATGAACACTGCAGGAGCATTAGTTAATCCAAAAGGCATAACTAAGAACTCATAATGTCCATAACGAGTTCGAAAAGCTGTCTTCGATACATCCTCACTTCTTATTTTCAATTGATGGTAGCCAGATCGTAAATCAATTTTAGAGAATACCGCTGCACCTCGTAATTGATCAAAGAGGTCATCAATTCGGGGAAGAGGGTATTTATTCTTGACGGTAACCATATTCAACTGCCGGTAGTCTATACACAACCTCATTGAACCATCTTTCTTCTTTACGAACAAAACGGGAGCACCCCAAGGCGACACACTAGGACGAATGAAACCCTTATCTAGTAATTCTTGTAGCTGGACCTTTAGTTCTTTTAATTCAATGGGTGCCATCCGATATGGTGCCTTGGATATAGGTGTAGTACCAGGAACTAATTCTATAGTAAACTCAACCTCTCGATCTGGGGGTAGTCCCGGAAGATCTTCAGGAAATACATCAATAAACTCCCTTACAATAGGTATGTCTTCAAGGCACGCCCCATCGGGATGGTCAGCAACTATATACGCTAAAAATCCTTCACACCCCTTCTTTAGCATTTTCATTGCCTTAACCATAGAAATCAAAGCTTTATGACTCTTATGATTCCCTTGAAAATGAAATTCTTCCTCGCCAGGTAGGCGAAAATAATTTCCTTAGCAAAACAATCTATTGAAACATGGTAAGGTCCTAACCAATCCATCCCCAAAATCAAATCAAAATCGTGCATCTCTAAAGGTAGGAGATCCACAAGGAATTCTTTATCACACAATCTGATCACACATGACTTATAGACATGATCTATAAACTGGCAATCCCCCATAGGGGTACTAATTGTCACGTGAACATCCAGTGGTGTGATAGGCACATTAGCATAACGGGCAAACACACAAGATACAAATGAATGTGTAGCACCAGGATCAAAAAGAACTTTGGCTTCTCTAGAGAATAAGGACAATGTACCTGATACTACATCATTGGACACCTCAGCATCTTTTTCTGTTAGTGCAAAAACACGCCCTTGCACCCTCGGTTTCTTCCTCTGCCCTTCGTTAGTCTGAGTATTTGTAGTCTCGCTACGTCTCTTTGGGCAATCCATAATCCTATGCCCAGATTCTCCACAAGCAAAACAAGCTCCAGTTTTCCAATGGCATTCACCAGGGTGCCTCCTTTCACAATGTCGACAAATGGGGTAGTTCCTCCGAGCAGTGTCACCAGTAACACCCTTGTTATCCCATTTGTTACCTCCACCATTATACTTCTGGGAGTGAGTGCCCTGCCTAAAGGAACTTCCATTTCGCGGTCCACCTTGTTGATTCTTCTTATTTCTCTGATCCCTTGTAACTTGGGCTTCAAGAATATCCTTCTCCGCAAGAATTGCTCGGTCCACCAAATCGGCATAATTGTTAATCTTAAGGATGGTCAATCGCCCTTTAATGTTAGGACGTAACCCTTCCAGGAACTTCCTACACTTACTACCTTCATTAGCAACCAAGGTATGAGCAAAACGAGAGAGGGCAGTAAATTGTTCCTCATACTCCGCAACAGACTTTGTTCCTTGAGTCAACCTCAAGAAATCAGCCTCCATCTGATGTCGAACTCGTTCAGGAAAATACTTTTCATGAAAAGCCTCCAAAAATAACTCCCAAGTAATGGGTGCATCTTGCAAGCCAGCCCTTATGAGACGAGATTTGGCATCCCACCAGTGGTCTGCCTCACCCTGAAGGACAAATGAGGCTAATATTACCCTTTGATCATCATTACAACCCATAGCCACAAATATCTTCTCCATCTGTTTTAGCCATGCCTCTGCAACCATGGGATCGGCAGTCCCCTGAAAGGTAGGTGGTCCCAATTTCTTAAATCGTTCTAAGTTCACCATAGCCCCATGATCTCTTGCGCCACCTTGCCTTTCAACTGGCACATTCTCTTGTGCCCCAACTCTGCCTCTAGCCATATCTTGAATTAACTTACTTTGTTGTTCCATCAATCTAAGCATTGCGCGCATCATAGGATTTCCTTCGTTAGCCATCTCGTGCAAGGTTGGGTCAGCGTCGTCAGCGATACCTAAAACATCTCTCGAGCTAGAGGCATGCCTAGCACCTCCCTTACGTGACATCTCTTGACTATAACACAGAGAATAAATAAATAATTAAAAAGGGGTAAATAATTCATAGCTAAAGGTCGTGCAAGCGCGCAGAGTACTGAATAAGTAGTGTAACTAAGAAAATTTGATATTGTAAACAAGAGCAATAAATATTTCATTCTACGTTAATACCAAAGATCATATAACAAGAGTTATTACAAAGTCGCAAGCAACATAGAAAGCCAAAAAGACCAAAATAGAATTACTAGTTACTCCTTGCCTTAAAATATTTAATCACTCTATTAACCTCAATAAAGTCTACAGAGTTTCATGTCCTACAGCCACAAAGTTCATAGGTGTACTCAACCGGATAGGAAAAGGATCTATCTTTACTTTCCTTTCCTTAGTCGTGACTCCATCTGTCTCGATTTCCTTAGGAGTTCTATAAGGTAGTTTATTTAGACATGGAGATACCCATCCTTTGCTATAGTAAGGCTTAAATCGAGGTCCTGTCCAAAATAGGCGACGTATTACAAGCTTATTCTTGTTAGCTCCCTTGCCATAAACACGTAGTCCACGTATAGCCTCATTGAGCTTCTTTCTTGAAGCTCCAGGTCCTGGAGGAGTATCGATGTAGACCTCTATAGTCCGTCTTAGTCTATCATCCATTCGCTGCTTATGAAGTCTCCTAAGATCTTTGACAAGAACTCCTCCTAAGATAAATTGTTCGGTCCTATCAATTTCTGTCCATCCCTTATTCTTGACACTTTTCATACCCATATTGTCCTTCTTCATGTCTACAAAACAAATGTAATCGATTTAATTAGACAATCTAATTAAACGGTAAAAGAAAGTCTACAGAATCCTAACCTAGTTGCTCTGATACCACAATTGTAACACCCCAAATCTAACACGTGCGGAGCACGTGAAGAAGGAGGTTACTCACAAATCATAATCTTTACTCAAGTTTCAAACTGAAATTCCTTCAATTCTTATTCAAATAAATCCATAAATCCAAACGTCAAATACTAAATAATCTCTCTCGAGGACATATAAAAATAATAACAAAAGTCTCAAACTCCAAATTACACGTTCATAATAAAAGTAACTAAATAGAAACACAAGTCTATTCCTCCTCTTATTCAATAGCAAACGGAAACTGGAAATCATTAACTCCAAAGCTAAGTGCACCTCTCAAAAGAAACTTAATCTGCAAAAAGTAATGACGAGGGGTGAGCCGTCAACTCGGTAAGTAAAACCATTCCTAACACACTAGGCCTATCGATACCAAAAATATTGCAAGCCTTCTTTTGTTTAAAGCATATATCATAATCCATAATTTTCATAAAACGATATATCACAATAACATAAGATAAATTCTTAATAATTCAGAATATTCAAAAGCATATTTACTTACGAATCAACTCATGTAATACGTATACAGAAAACA
>NW_006262706.1:0-2943 GCF_000493195.1 Citrus x clementina | reverse complement strand
TTTGAAAAGTGAGTTTCGATTTTCATATCATCTATTGGAAGAATGGGATCACTACTGAACCATGCATGGGTAATAGTCTTGAAGGAAATTTCCTCGTAAATGTCGCGATAAATTTCGGTTTTGGCTAGATCAAACAACTCATTGAGAATGAATAAGGGAAGCTGATTTTCCAGCAAGTACAAGTCATCATTCATTTCTATGCCCAAGAGACTTAAGCCTGATTTCCCAAATATGCGATCATCATCGGTTCTGAAACTAGGGTCATAATCTCTCAGAAATAATTCAATGATAAAGACAGAATCCACCAAAATCATGGCAACGAACTCGGCACTCTCAAGATGAATGGTTTCTGCATAACAGTTCCGCAATTTTGCTTCCTTTTCCTTTATAAATGCAAGGAAATGCGCCGTGCTTACCTTAGTTCGCCGGAGAAAGTGATGCAGGTATCTCAGCTTATGCTCTTCCATGGCTTGTAGCTCGGGGTTGGTATGATGAAGAGGGCCAATTGAAAGCATTGGCGGAGTGTAATGACTTGGATGTAAACACCGTCTGCGCTGAGGGACTCTGTAGATGCAACACTCTTCAGATGAGTTATAATGCAAGGTGTTGATCTTCTCACTCAAAGAATCTGCTATGTTCTTCATATCAATCAATGCATGCTCCATGTTTTCCATTTTCTATTGCTTGTTGCTGTGTAGGTGTTTAGCAACAAAGTTAATGAGAACAACTTCCAGACACTTGCATATTTGCTTAAAGATATAAAAGATCGAGTACTAATCAGAAACTTACATGTACAAGAAATCAGGATGAAATGAAAACTGACACTACTGTGTCTGTAGTTTACCACTGTCGACTGTATCTCATTTTTCGATGTGGGTGTTTGGCTTGGAAGAAGATGTGATTTTCTCTGGAAAATTAGAGGTGTGATTCCAAGAGAGAAGGGATATATATGAATTATATAAAAGAAGAAAGTCAAAGGAACCGCCACTTGCATTGAATTATTGAGGTCTTTGTCAAGCGAATTATTTCGACCTTTCGTCGATTGTTTATCTGAACCCGGTCAAGTTGGGGCTTCAGCTGCACCAGTCACCCCTTTTCATGGAAACTTCAGTTAAAGTACACGTGGACCTAAACTACTGGCTGGTACGTTGATTTACATTAAAAATAAAAAAATAGTGAAAATTAAATTTATATTAAAGAATCTTAGTAGTCAAAGTCTCAAAAACCGCGAGGAGATTTAAATTGTAAAAAAAAAAAATCAAAGATGATTTAGTTAATTAATTGTTAAGAATGAGTTTACACAGTGTGAAAGGTGGAACCATCAGCACCGAAGATTTTAAAAATAAATTATATTAGAGTGTCCAGTAATTTTCGCTTAGACTAGTGATATTTAATCTCTCCACAGCTCCTAATTTTATGTTAATTTCCATATTTTCCTTAGATAAATTATTAAAATGGATATATGTGTGTGTTCTCAATCTCTCCAGCCAGTAGTTCCAGTATTGTTGCAACTATAATAAGAAGTGGACCTTTGGTTGCAAAGGAACTGAATATATAAATCTTGGACTGAGCTGACGAACAACTATCAACAGGCCTTATCATTGACATTACTCCCACCATTCGTCAATATGAGGAACACCAAACTGATCAACTCTGAACCCATTCTTTGTTGATGAGGAACTCCAAGTGCTTAAACAAATACTAAACTATGCTTGGATGAGATCAGAGTTATTGAGCAGATTTTTGGAGTTTTAAGCTAGTGAAGTGTAGAAAAATGATAAAAAGATAAATTGGCAATTATATGGGGCAAATTGATAGAGAATTTGTTTTCTTTTTTTCTTTTCCCAAGTTTTGGATGGGGTTAATTGATAAATGAGGGTTGGTAAGACAATTGAGGGGTTTAGATGTCACCATTATTTTTTACCCTTTCTTGACACATAAACCAATAATGACCCATCTAAAAAATGGTTTCATAACATACGAGTGCCCATATAGTTTTTTTTTAAAAATATATTACATAAAGCTCTTCAAGGCTAAAAAAAAACTAAGGATGATAGAAAAGCCGGCTCGTGTTTAGCTTGGGTGTTTTCGGACCAAACATGGCCTAACCCAACTATATTTTCTAACCACTCACGCCAAGCTCGACTTCACCTAAAAAACGCGAGCTTGGCCTGAATGCCTAATAAATGTCTCAAAAAAATATTTATTTTAATTAAAATACACCTTTTAATATTTATTTAGCCCTAGGCATAACACATTTTTAAATTTTAAATCCTTTTAGGGCAATTTTTAAATTCTAGTCTAATAAAACAAAATTTTATATATTAAAAATTTATAAAAAACAATAAAAAACTAAAAAATAACACATAAATTCAGGCTTTTAGACCCAAGCCCAACCTGAGCCAAGCCCAACCCAACACGACAAGAGAAGTGCTTGGGTCGGGCTTGGGCTTGGCCACTTGAAAAACATGGCCATAATTTATGGAATTAAAATGTGTACAACTTTGTAACACTAAAAAATACTATAAAACAATTTAAAAAAACAATAAACAAAACTAGATTGATTGGAATTTCAACTAAAAGTCATCGTCAATTTATCATAATATAAAATGGTTTGTGTGATAATTGTTGAAATCTTGAGGGTCTATGTATACATTTAAGGGGCTTTTTCCCTTTTATGTTTGCATAACTGCAGTGTAATTAAACAAGTGGACCAATAAAAATAAAATTAAAAAAAACAATTAATCACAAATTGATAACCAAATAATTATCAAAATTACAAAATCAAACACTCTTTTTATTATTATTAATTTACTTTGTGTAATTGAGCTCAACAAAACATAAACACCGGCATAAAACACGGAATTTTGAATAAGAGTAGATATATCCTACAATGCAATGATAGAACAAACTGTTTGTATGATGGTGAGTAGAAGGAGAACA
>NW_006262707.1:2079-3354 GCF_000493195.1 Citrus x clementina | reverse complement strand
TCCTGCGGAAAAAGGCCACAAAAACGAGTGGGCAATAGCCCTGGGGGGTGGGGATGGCCAACTTCGTCCGCCGGACTCGGAATGGCGCGAGACTTTTCGAGCGGCCTCCGTGTGCCAAACAATAGGCCACGGGCACAGCTGCTCCCAAAAATAACCGCCCGAAGGCCCGGGCGCCAAGTTCGTCCAGCGGAAAAAGGCCACAAAAACGGGTGGGCTATAGCCTTGGGGGGTGGGGCTGCCCAACTTCGTCCGCAGGACTCGGAACGGCGCGAGACTTTGCGAGCAGCCTCCGTGTGCCAAAAATAGGCCGTGGCCACAGCCGCGCCCAAAAATAACCGCCCTAAGGCCGGTGTGCCAAGTTCGTCCAGCGGAAAAAGGCCACAAAAACGGGTGGGCTATAGCTTGGGGGGGTGGGGCTGACCAACTTCGTCCGCCGGACTCGGAATGGCGCGAGACTTTGCGAGGTGCCTCCGTGTGCCAAAAATAGGCCGCGGTACAGCCGCGTCCAAAAATAACCGCCCGAAGGCCGGGGCGCAAAGTTCGTCCAACGGAAAAAGCCCACAAAAACGGGTGGGCTATACCCTTGGGGTTGGGGCTGGCCAATTTCGTCCGCCGGACTCGGAATGGCGCGAGACTTTGCGAGGTGCCTCCGTGTGCCAAAAATAGGCCGCAGGCACAGGCGCACCCAAAAATAAACGCCCGAAGGCCGGGGCGCCAAGATCGTCCAGCGGAAAAAGGCCACAAAAACGGGTGGGCTATAGCCTTGGGGGGTGGGCTGGCCAACTTCGTCCGCCGGACTCGGAATGGCGCGAGACTTTGCGAGGTGCCTCCATTTGCCAAAAATAGGCCGCCGGCACAACCGTGCCCAAAAATAACCGCCCGAAGGCCGGGGCACCAAGTTCGTCCAGCGGAAAAAGCCCACAAAAACGGGTGGGCTATACCCTTGGGGGGTGGGGCTGGCCAATTTCGTACGCCGGACTCGGAATGGTGCGAGACTTTGCGAGTTGCCTCCGTGTGCCAAAAATAAGCCGCGGGCACAGCCGCACCCAAAAATAAACGCCCGAAGCCCGGGGCGCCAAGTTCGTCCAGCGGAAAAAGGCCACAAAAACGGGTGGGCTATAGCCTTGGGTGGTGGGCTGGCCAAATTCGTCCGCCGGACTCGGAATGGCGCGTGACTTTGCGAGGCACCTCCGCGTCCCAAAAATAGTCCACGGGCACAGCTGCGCCCAAAAATAACCGCCCAATGCCAGGGCGCCATGTTCGTCCAGCGGAAAA
>NW_006262707.1:1102-1768 GCF_000493195.1 Citrus x clementina | reverse complement strand
CGCCCAAAAATAACCGCCCGAAGGCCGGGGCGCCAAGTTTGTCCAGCGGAAAAATGCCACAAAAACGGGTGGGCTATAGCTTGGGGGGGTGGGGCTGGCCAACTTCGTCCGCCGGACTCGGAATGGCGCGAGACTTTGCGAGCAGCCTCCGTGTGCCAAAAATAGGCCGCGGGCACGGCCGCCCCCAAAAATAACCGCCCGAAGGCCGGGGCGCCAAGTTCGTCCAGCGGAAAAAGGCCACAAAAACGGGTGGGCTATAGCCTTGGGGGCTGGGGCTGGCCAACTTCGTCCGCCGGACTCGGAATGGTGCGAGAATTTGCGAACAGCCTCCGTGTGCCAAAAATAGGCCGCGGGCAAAGCCGCACCCAAAAATAACCGCCCGAAGGCCGGGGCGCAAGTTCGTCCAGCGGAAAAAGGCCACAAAAACGGGTGGGCTATAGCCTTGGGGGGTGGGGCTGGCCAACTTCGTCCGCCGGACTCGGAATGGCGCGAGACTTTACGAGGTGCCTCTGTGTGCCAAAAATAGGCCGCGGGCACAGCCGCGCCCAAAAATAACCACCCGAAGGCCGTGGAGCCAAGTTCGTCCAGCGGATAAAGGCCACAAAAACGGGTGGGCTATAGCCTTGGGGGGTGGGGCTGGCCAACTTCGTCCGCCGGACTCGGAAT
>NW_006262707.1:0-1002 GCF_000493195.1 Citrus x clementina | reverse complement strand
CGCCAAATTCTTCCAGCGGTAAAAGGCACAAAAACGGGTGGGTTATAGCCTTGGGGGTGGGGCGGCCCAATTCGTCCGCCGGACTCGGAATGAGGCGAGTCTTTGCGAGGCACCTCCGTGTGGCAAACATATGCTGTAGGCACAGCCGCGCCCAAAAATAACCGCCCGAAGGCCGGGTCGCAAAGTTCGGCCAGCGGAAAAAGCTGACAAAAACGGGTGGGCTATAGCCTTGGGGGGTGGGGCTGGCCAACTTCGTCCGTCGGACTCGGAATGGCACGGGACTTTGCGAGGCACCTCCGTGTGCCAAAAATAGGCTGCGGGCACAGCCGCGCCCAAAAATAACCGCCCGAAGGCCGGGGCGCCAAGTTCGTCCAGCGGAAAAAGGCCACAAAAACGGGTGGGCTATAGCCTTGGGGGGTGGGCTGGCCAACTTCGTCTGCCGGACTCGGAATGGCGCGAGACTTTGCGAGGCACCTCCATGTGCCAAAAATAGGCCACGGGCACAGCTGCGCCAAAAAATAACCGCCCGAAGGCCGGGGCGCCAAGTTCGTCCAGCGGAAGAAGGCCACAAAAACGGGTGGGCTATAGCCCTGGGGGGTGGGGATGGCCTACTTCGTCCGCCGGACTCGGAATGTCGCGAGACTTTGCGAGCGGACTCCGTGTGCCAAACAATAGGCCGTGGGCACAGCCGCTCCCAAAAATAACCGCCCGACGGCCGGGGCGCCAAGTTCGTCCCGCGGAAAAAGGCCACAAAAACGGGTGGGCAATAGCCTTGGGGGGTGGGCTGGCCAACTTCGTCTGCCGGACTCGGAATGGCGCGAGACTTTGCGAGGCACCTCCGTGTGCCAAAAATAGGCCACGGGCACAGCTGCGCCCAAAAATAACCGCCCGAAGGCCGGGGCGCCAAGTTCGTCCAGCGGAAAAAGGCCACAAAAACGGGTGGGCTATAGCCTTGGGGGATGGGGCTGAACAACTTCGTCCGCCGGACTCAGAATCAGGCCT
>NW_006262708.1:3187-3993 GCF_000493195.1 Citrus x clementina | reverse complement strand
GATGAAGTCGGCCAGCCCCACCCCCCAAGGCTATAGCCCACCCGTTTTTGTGGCCTTTTTCCGCTGGACGAACTTGGCGCCCCGGCCTTCGGGCGGTTATTTTTGGTCGCGGCTTTGCCCGCGGCATATTTTTGAGACACGGAGGCCCCTCGCAAAGTGTCGCGGCATTCCGAGTCCGGCGGATGAAGTGGGCCAGCCCCACCCCCCAAGGCTATAGCCCACCCGTTTTTGTGGTCTTTTTCCGCTGGACGAACTTGGCGCCCCGGCCTTCGGGTGGTTATTTTTGGTCGCGGCTTTGCCCGCGGCATATTTTTGAGACACGGAGGCCCCTCGCAAAGTGTCGCGGCATTCCGAGTCCGGCGGACGAAGTTGGCCAGCCCCACCCCCCAAGGCTATAGCCCACCCGTTTTTGTGGCCTTTTTCCGCTGGACGAACTTGGCGCCCTGGCCTTCGGGCGGTTATTTTTGGGCGCGGCTGTGCCCACGGCCTATTTTTGGCACACGGAGGCCCCTCGCAAAGTCTCGCGGCATTCCGAGTCCGGCGGACGAAGTTGGCCAGCCCCACCCCCCAAGGCTATAACCCACCCGTTTTTGTGGCCTTTTTCCGCTGGACGAACTTGGCGCCCCGGCCTTCGGGGGATTATTTTTGGGCGCGGCTTTGTCCGCGGCCTATTTTTGGCACACGGAGGCCCCTCACAAAGTCTCGCGCCATTCCGAGTCCGGCGGACGAAGTTGGCCAGCCCCACCCCCCAAGGCTATAGCCCACCCGTTTTTGTGGCCTTTTTCCGCTGGACGAACTTGGCGCCC
>NW_006262708.1:1364-2467 GCF_000493195.1 Citrus x clementina | reverse complement strand
CACACGGAGACCCCTCGCAACGTCTCGCGGCATTCCGAGTCCGGCGGACGAAGTTGGCCAGCCCCACTCCCAAAGGCTATAGCCCACCCGTTTTTGTGGCCTTTTTCCGCTGGACGAACTTGGCGCTCCGGCCTTCGGGCAGTTATTTTTGGGCGAGGCTTTGCCCGCGGCCTATATTTGGCACACGGAGGCCCCTCGCAAAGTCTCGTGGCATTCCGAGTCCGGCGGACGAAGTTGGCCAGCCCACCCCCCAAGGCTATAGCCGACATGTTTTTGTGGCCTTTTTCCGCTGGACGAACTTGGCGCCCCGGCCTTCGGGCGGTTATTTGTGTGCTCGGCTTTGTCCGTGGCCTATGTTTGGCACACAGAGGCCCCTTGCAAAGTCTCGCGGCATTCTGAGTCCGGCGGACGAAGTTGGCCAGCCCCACCCCCCAAGGCTATAGCCAACCCGTTTTTGTGGCCTTTTTCCGCTGTACGAACTTGGCGCCCCGGCTTTCGGGCGGTTATTTTTGGGCGTGGCTTTGCCTGCAGCCTATTTTTGGGACACGGAAGCCCCTCGCAAAGTCTCGCGACATTCCGGGTCCGGCGGACGAAGTCGGCCAGCCCCAGCCCCCAAGGCTATAGCCCACCCGTTTTTGTGGCCTTTTTCCGCTGGACGAACTTGGCGCCCCGGCCTTCGGGCGGTTATTTTTGGGCGCGGCTTTGGCCGCGGCCTATTTTTGGCACACGGAGGCCCCTCGTAAAGTCTCGTGGCATTCCGAGTCCAGCGGACGAAGTTGGCCAGCCCCACCCCCCAAGGCTATAGCCCACCCGTTTTTGTGGCCTTTTTCCGCTGGACGAACTTGGCTCCCCGGCCTTCGGGTGGTTATTTTTGGGCGCGGCTTTGCCCGCGGCCTATTTTTGGCACACGGAGGCCGCTCGTAAAGTCTCTCGCCATTCCGAGTCCGGCGGACGAAATTGGCCAGCCCCACCCGCCAAGGCTATAGCCCACCCGTTTTTGTGGCCTTTTTCCAATGGACGAACTGGGCGCCCCGGCCTTCGGGCGTTTATTTTTGGGCCCGGCTGTGCCCGCGGCCTATTTTTGGCACATGGAGCTTGCTCGC
>NW_006262708.1:0-1039 GCF_000493195.1 Citrus x clementina | reverse complement strand
GTCCGCGGCCTATTTTTGGCACAGGAGCCTGCTCGCAAGTCTCGCGGCATTCGAATCCGGCGGAAGAAGTTGCCCAGCCCCACCCCCCAAGGCTATAGCCCACCCGTTTTTGTGGCCTTTTCCGCTGACCGAACTTGACGCCCCGCCCTTCGGGTGGTTATTTTGGGGCGCGGCTGTGCCCGCGGCCTATTTTTGGCACACGGAGGCCGCTCGTAAAGTCTCTCGCCATTCCGAGTCCGGCGGACGAAATTGGCCAGCCCCACCCCCCAAGGCTATAGCCCACCCATTTTTGTGGCCTTTTTCCAATGGACGAACTTGGCGCCCGGGCCTTCGGGCGTTTATTTTTGGGCCCGGCTGTGCCCGCGGCCTATTTTTGGCACATGGAGCTTGCTCGCAAAGTCTCGCGCCATTCCGAGTCCGGCGGACAAAGTTGACCAACCGCACCCCCCAAGGCTATAGCCCACCCGTTTTTTTGGACTTTTTCCGCTGGAAGAACTTGGCGCCCCGCCCTTTGGGTGGTTATTTTTGGGCACGGCTGTGCCCGCGGCCTATTTTTGGCACATGGAGCCTGCTCGCAAAGTCTCGCGCCATTCCGAGTCCGGCGGTCGAAGTTGGCCAGCCCCACCCCCCAAGGCTATAGCCCACCCGTTTTTGTGGCCTTTTTCCGCTGGAAGAACTTGGCGCCGCGCCCTTAGGGTGGTTATTTTTGGGCGCGGCTTTGCCCGCGGCCTATTTTTGGCACACGGAGGCCCCTCGCAAAGTCTCGTGGCATTCCGAGTCCGGCGGACGAAGTTGGCCAGCCCACCCCCCAAGGCTATAGCCGACATGTTTTTGTGGCCTTTTTCCGCTGGACGAACTTGGCGCCCCGGCCTTCGGGCGGTTATTTGTGTGCTCGGCTTTGTCCGTGGCCTATGTTTGGCACACAGAGGCCCCTTGCAAAGTCTCGCGGCATTCTGAGTCCGGCGGACGAAGTTGGCCAGCCCCACCCCCCAAGGCTATAGCCAACCCGTTTTTGTGGCCTTTTTCCGCTGTACGAACT
>NW_006262709.1:2634-3458 GCF_000493195.1 Citrus x clementina | reverse complement strand
TGACGGACCGAGGAAGAAGGGTTTAACTCGCAACCTGGGCTATAGCCTTGGGGGGTCGCGCTGGCCAACTTCGTCCGCCGGACTCGGAATGCCGCGAGACTTTGCGAGGGGCCTCCGTGTGCCAAAAATAGGCTGCGGTCAAAGCCGCGCCCAAAAATAACAGCCCGAAGGCCAGAGCGCCAAGTTCGTCCAGCGGAAAAAGGCCCGAAAAACGGGTGGGCTATAGCCTTGGGGTGTGGGGCGGGCCCACTTCGTCCGCCCGACTCGGAATGCCGCGAGACTTTGCGAGGGGCCTCCATGTGCCAAAAATAGGCCGCGGGCAAAGCCGCACCCAATAATAACCGCCCGAAGGCCGGGGCGCCTTGTTCGTCCAGCGGAAAAAGGCCACAAAAACGGGTGGGCTATAGCCTTGGGGGGTGGGGCTGGCCCACTTCGTCCGCCGGACTCGGAATGCCGCGAGACTTTGCGAGGGGCCTCCGTGTGCCAAAAATAGGCCGCAGGCAAAACCGCGACCAAAAATAACCGCCCGAAGGCCGGGGCGCCAAGTTCGTCCAGCGGAAAAAGGCCACAAAAACGGGTAGGCTATAGCCTTGGGGGGTGGGGCTGGCCCACTTCGTCCGCCGGACTCGGAATGCCGCGAGACTTTGCGAGGGGCCTCCGTGTGCCAAAAATAGGCCGCGGGCAAAGCCCCGCCCAAAAATAACCGCCCGAAGGCCGGGGCGCCAAGTTCGTCCGGCGGAAAAAGGCCACAAAAACGGGTGGGCTATAGCCTTGGGGGGTGGGGCTAGCCAACTTCGTCCGCCGGACACGGAATGCCGCGAGAC
>NW_006262709.1:1652-2246 GCF_000493195.1 Citrus x clementina | reverse complement strand
AATAGGCTGCGGGCAAAGCTGCATCCATAAATAACCACCCGAAGGCCGGGGCGCCAAGTTCGTCCAGCGGAAAAAGGCCACAAAAACGGGTGGTTTATAGCGTTGGGGGGTGGGGCTGGCCAACTTCGGCCGCCGGACTCGGAATGCCGCGAGACTTTACGAGGGGCCTCCGTGTGCCAAAAATAGGCCGTGGGCAAAGCTGCATCCATAAATAACCACCCGAAGGCCGGGGCGCCAAGTTCGTCCAGCGGAAAAAGGCCGCAAAAACGGGTGGGTTATAGCCTTGGGGGGTGGGGCTGGCCAACTTCGGCCGCCGGACTCGGAATGCCGCGAGACTTTGCGATGGGCCTCCGTGTGCCAAAAATAGGCCACGGGCAAAGCCGCGCCCAAAAATAACCGCCCGAAGGCCGGAGCGCCAAGTTCGTCCAGCGGAAAAAGGCCACAAAAACGCGTGGGCTATAGCCTTGCAGGGTGGGGCTGGCCAACTTCGTCCGCCGGACTCGGAATGCCGCGAGACTTTGCGAGGGGCCTCCGTGTGCCAAAAATAAGCCGCGGGCAAACCCGCGCACAAAAATAACCCTCCGAAGGCCGGGG
>NW_006262709.1:0-1531 GCF_000493195.1 Citrus x clementina | reverse complement strand
TGTGCCCAAAATAGGCTGCGGGGAAAGCCGCGCCCAAAAATAACCGCCGAAAGGCCGGGGCGCCAAGTTCGTCCAGCGGAAAAAGGCCCCAAAAACGGGTGGGCTATAGCCTTGGGGGTGGGGCTGGCCAACTTCATCCGCCGGACTCGGAATGCCGCGAGACTTTACGAGGGGCCTCCGTATGCCAAAAATAGGCCGCGGACAAAGCCGCGCCCAAAAATAACCGCCCGAAGGCCGGGGCGCCAAGTTTGTCCGGCGGAAAAAGGCCACAAAAACGGGTGGGCTATAGCCTTGGGGGGTGGGGCTGGCCCACTTCGTCCGCCGGACTCGGAATGCCGCGAGACTTTGCGAGGGGCCTCCGTGTGCCAAAAATCGGCCGCAGGCAAAGCCGCGCCCAAAAATAACCGCCGAAGGCCGGGGCGCCAAGTTCGTCGAGCGGAAAAAGGCCACAAAAACGGGTGGGCTATAGCCTTGGGGTGTGGGGCGGGCCCACTTCGTCCGCACGACTCGGAATGCCACGAGACTTTGCGAGGGGCCTCCATGTGCCAAAAATAGGCCGCGGGCAAAGCCGCACCCAATAATCACCGCCCGAAGGCCGGGGCGCCTTGTTCGTCCAGCGGAAAAAGGCCACAAAAACGGGTGGGCTATAGCCTTGGGGGGTGGGGCTGGCCCACTTCGTCCGCCGGCCTCGGAATGACGCAATACTTTGCGAGGGGCCTCCTTGTGCCAAAAATAGGCCACGGGCAAAGCCGCGTCCAAAAATAACTGCCCGAAGGCCGGGGCGCCAAGTTCGTCCAGCGGAAAAATGCCACAAAAACGGGTGGGCTATAGCCTTGGGGGGTGGGGCTGGCCCACTTCGTCCGTCGGACTCGGAATGCCGCGAGAGTTTGCGAGGGGCCTCCGTGTGCCAAAAATAGGCCGCAGGCAAAGCCGCGCCCAAAAATAACCGCCCGAAGGCCGGGGCGCCAAGTTCGTCCAGCGGAAAAAGGCCACAAAAACGGGTGGGCTATAGCCTTGGGGGGTGGGGCTGGCCCACTTCGTCCGCCGGACTCGGAATGCCGTGAGACTTTGCGAGGGGCCTCCGTGTGCCAAAAATAGGCCACGGGCAAATCCACGCCCAAAAATAACCGCCCGAAGGCCGGGGCGCCAAGTTCGTCCGGCGGAAAAAGGCCACAAAAACGGGTGGGCTATAGCCTTGGGGGGTGGGGCTGGCCCACTTCGTCCGCCGGACTCGGAATGCCGCGAGACTTTGCGAGGGGCCTCCGTGTGCCAAAAATAGGCTACGGGCAAAGCCGCGCCCAAAATAACCGCCCGAAGGCCAGAGCGCCAAGTTCGTCCAGCGGAAAAAGGCCCCAAAAACGGGTGGGCTATTGCCCTGGGGTGTGGGGCGGGCCCACTTCGTCCGCCCGACTCGGAATGCCGCGAGACTTTGCGAGGGGCCTCCGTGTGCCAAAAATAGGCCGCGGGCAAAGCCACGCCCAAAAATAACCGCCCGAAGGCCGGGGCGCCAAGTTCGCCCGGCGGAAAAAGG
>NW_006262710.1:1675-3140 GCF_000493195.1 Citrus x clementina | reverse complement strand
GTAACAACTCAAGGATCCACAGACTGTGGGACCTTTATGAGCCTCTAAATATCTTTTAGACCATGACCAATCCCCCAGTTGGTCCTATACATGTGCCCCGCGATCAGGAAAAGAATTGCAATAGCTAAATGATGGTGTGCAATATCGGTCAGCCATAGACCCCCAGTTACTGGATCTAATCCGCCACGAAAAGTAAGAAATTCCGCATATTTTGACCAATTCAAGGTAAAAAATGGGGTTGCTCCTTCGGCAAAACTGGGATAAAGTTGAGCCAAAAGATCCCGATTCAAGATAAATTCATGAGGAAGTGGGATCTCTTTAGGATCTACTCCAGCGTTTAGAAATTGGTTAATCGGTAAAGATACATGTACTTGATGCCCGGCCCAAGAAAGGGACCCGAGCCCTAGCAGCCCCGCTAAATGGTGGTTCAACATAGATTCTACATCCTGAAACCAAGCCAATTTTGGAGCAGCTTTGTGATAATGGAACCAACCAGCAAAAAGCATTAAGGCTGCAAAAATCAATGCGCCAATTGCGGTACAATAGAGTTGTAATTCACTAGTTATTCCAGATGCTCGCCAAAGCTGAAAAAACCCGGAGGTTATTTGTATTCCTCGGAAACCCCCGCCCACATCACCGTTCAAGATTTCTTGGCCCACTATTGGCCAAACCACCTGTGCGCTAGGTCCAATGTGAGTAGGATCGCTTAGCCAGGCTTCATAATTGGAAAAACGAGCACCGTGGAAATACATTCCGCTCAGCCAAAGAAAAATGATGGAGAGTTGTCCGAAATGGGCACTAAATACTTTTCGAGAGATCTCCTCCAAATCACTGGTATGGCTATCGAAGTCGTGAGCATCAGCATGTAGGTTCCAGATCCAAGTGGTAGTCTCAGGTCCCTTAGCTATGGTTCTTGAGAAATGCCCCGGTTTGGCCCATTCCTCGAAAGAAGTTTTTACGGGATCCCTATCTACCAAAATTTTTACTTCTGGTTCCGGCGAACGAATAATCATTGAGTCCTCCTCTTTCCGGACAACACATACAAAGAAACCCGCCAACAGTCAGTCCAGTGATTAGTGAACCTATGAGAGATGCTTAGAATTAGTTTCTTTCTCTTCTACTTCTATCTCCCATCTATTTATTTTCTTTAGTTATTCACTAGAGCAATTATGTCTGGAAGTCGATCCAGGGCAAGTGTTCGGATCTATTATGACATATCCAGGAGGCGCTCAACGGACCTTTTGAATATTTTTTAATCTTATAAAACCCTTTACGGGCTTAAAATTTGTCAAAAACCCTTTTTTTGTACAACCTTAGTGTATTCATATCTCAATTAGAAGTCCCGAAATGAAGCTGCTACTTTAATGGCGTATATAGAACATATTACTTTATTCCAAGCAGTCATTAGTAATTACTAGGAAAAGAGACATTCCTGCGAGGGGTCTCTTTTATTAATTTGAATAGA
>NW_006262710.1:0-1485 GCF_000493195.1 Citrus x clementina | reverse complement strand
AGATATCGAAATTCTAAAGAAATAAATTTCTAAATAAATAAACAGAGAGTTTCTTATTCGAAACGTCCCGTGATCTTCAACCAATTCTGCGCTTGAATATAATTACCAGGAGTAAGCGCAATAGCTTGTTTCCAATACTCGGCAGCTTGATTGAACCAAGCCTCCGCAATTTCAGAATCTCCCTGTCGAACGGCCTGTTCCCCCCGGTCGGAATAGGTGGTTCAATTCCCTTCCTTAGAACCGTACTTGAGAGTTTCCCGCCTCATACGGCTCGGCAATCAATTCTTTTGGTGTCCCGGGTTTTTGAATCTAGTATATCGAATTGAATGAGATTTCTCATAGATCGATCTTTATCTTTATTCTTTTTTTGGGGGGGTTAACCAAAAGAGGTTAATTCCATGAGCATGAGTTTCAAACTTGACTTTTGATTAAATTAATAATCAGCTTTGCTTTCATTTTATCTTTTCTCCCACCGTCAGAAGAATAACATAGAAGCATTTCCACTATAGTTAGAATTTTCTGAAAGGTATCTATCTCGGTTTCATATAAAAATTGATATAGAATCTTTGAAAAAGCCCTTTCTTCCTAAGAAAGAAAAGGCTTACTGTCTTTGGGATCTGATGCTACACCGCTGCTCAATACCTTAGGGGATCGACTTTATTACATAAGTGGATTCCTTACTTTTATCTCATATCATGACATAAATAAGCAGTTCTTATTGGATCGGCATCGGCCCAAAACCTCGCGAATTGATCTTTACGGTGCTTCCTCTATCAATTAGATCCTTTATCCATAGAATAAACTATCTAGGCATATCGATTTCTTCATATTTCGACTTCTATGAAGTTTCTTTCTTTGCTACAGCTGATAAAAATCGTTTTTGCACGATGCATATGTAGAAAGCCTATTTTTTTTTTCTAGTATTTATTAGTGTATTTGCTCTTTACCCCCCCCTCTTTTTTTTTTTCTTTTACTTTTTTCTTTCTATAGTAGAGATAGTCGCACGTAATGACAGATCACAGCCATATTATTAAAAGCTTGTGGTAAGAACGGATTTCGTTCTAGTGCCCGAAAATAATATTCTAAAGCTTTTGTATGTTCTCCGTTACTTGTGTGGATAAGGCCTATGTTATAGAGTATATAGCTTCGATCGTAAGGATCAATTTCTAGTCGCATAGCTTCATAATAATTCTGTAAAGCTTCCGCATAATTGCCTTCAGATTGAGCTGACATCCGTTACGGTCGTCATTCGATTCAAAGAATTCTCCGTTTCAAAACCGTACATGAGATGAAAATCTCATACGGCTCCTCCTTTATGTGCATTATGAGAATAATCCATGAAATCAAAAAAGATTGAAATATTCTCATTATGAACTAAGTGGGGCTAATGTTTTTACAAGAAATCTCTAGCCAACCTTCCTGCAAAAGCTTTTTTCTTAATATCACGCGTGTTGGTACCCAATAATAATGTCAGAGAATGGTGAT
>NW_006262711.1:1795-3058 GCF_000493195.1 Citrus x clementina | reverse complement strand
TTGACAATATTACAAGCACTCAATACATCTGGCCATACATTTTCTGCTATCGATTCCCACGGGCTTCTTGATGTATTCCCACATAATTTATCGTTATCTACCAAACCAAAATCCAAATGTCAATATAACTAAAGTTAGCACCGCATATAAATAAAGAAAGTAGAACATATTTAAGATTAAATTACAAATACAGATCAGTAACCTCGAGACAGATTAATGGTCGTCGATCTTTTATGCTCAACAGGGTCGTCTGAAAACTCCACAAAGCGGACAGAAGGAGTGCTGCTATCATTATCCAAGCCACAAATGAACCATCTGTGTATGGCAGGGTCTGCATACACGATCTTTCCACTCATGTCTGCATTATGCTTGGATGATCCCAAGTTTAATTTTCTGTTGGATTTAGGCACAATCATCTCTGGAACTGGAGATGGCCTCTGGGGGTCCTTCGTATGCCTCATATGTGGAGGGATGTAAGCCATTATGATAATACTAATTACTAACTTCACTCTACCTTAAAACCGCACTAAGAATAATAACTATTTACAGAATTTTGTGAGTTGAAATCACTGTTGCAGTATTGCCCGATAAACAAGCAACAAAAATACTTAGAAATTTGAAAAAGTAAAACAAACATTTATGATAACATTCTCTAGATTAAAAGAAATTTGAAAAAAGATAAAAGTAAATGATACCGTACAGGCCAACTATGAAAGAAGAAAAAGTAAATAAATGAAATTACTCAAGAATCATTTATGATAACATTTGTTACAATGAATCAACTGTATATAAACTGAACGTAATAAAATAGCAAAAGACTAAGTTATTCAAGCAAATAATTTTATCTCAGTAGACAGCAGCTAAACTAACCAGTGGAAACAGTAAAATAAGAGCTAAAAAGAAGCCACCGAAATCATCAAAAGAAAATCACATAACGAGTGCCCAAAAACAAAACTGAGTGAAAATATGATAATTGAAGGAAAAATTCATAAGATATAAAGAACAATACTTACCAAAAATTTTAAAATTGCTTCCTAGTGGGCTGTTGGCTCAGCTGATCCTCAGACTTATGTGTGTATGTATATATCTATACACGCACCAAGAAACAGAAAGACAGCGTAATCACATCTCCTTCTTGCACAAGTTTTTGAAGTGGGCTTTTTGTGTTTTCTTTTCTTGCTTTGGGAAAGGCATCTCCTTTTGGTCGACAGGAGATTACAGTGAAATATTTGCTTCTAACCAATAGGATAGAAATAGAAGGAA
>NW_006262711.1:0-1695 GCF_000493195.1 Citrus x clementina | reverse complement strand
GATACGTTTATTAATTTAATTATAACTTTAACCGGGCATCAAGGACCTTTCAATAAATTACCATATTACTGGTGGGTGTGATTACATAAAAGGCGGGGAGAAAACTTTTCTTCAAAATACATTTGCAAGTGGATCCCAAGTGATCCAAGTATGTCACTAGCTTAATTTTGAAAGACATGTCTTACAAATAAAATCAAACTCTTACTGTTGTTGGCCATTGATATTTATTCCACACATGAAAATATAAAACACTTTTACACAGAAACTACCAAATTTATACAAAAAAAATTAAGTTAAAGAAATGTACAAAATTAGAAGTTCAGCATGAGAATTGAGGAACTCAAGCAACGACATTTTTTGCAAAAACATTTGACCATTGGATACAAACACGATCTTATTCTTACATATTCATCTTTCTGCAACAACAAGTACAAGATGCACACAAATGCAAATATGAACAGGAGTAGGGGAAGCTTGCAGCCTGTTGTTTATGTCAACAGTTGCTGGCATGACAAGAAATGGTCCCACATTAACCTCAAGTTGTCTTTAAACCCATTGAACTGATACCATTTAAATGCAAAAGTTCATTGACGACAGAATAAATATGCTAACATGAAGGGACAACTGTATGCACACTAAAAAGAGCTCTTGCAGATAATCCATTAAACTATATGGATAAGCTTGCTATCCGATCGACAAAATCTTCTTTCAGACTTTTTTGTGAAGCAATCTCCAAGAAAAGACCCTATCAGCATCTAATAGTAAAAGTAGTAAATTACAGTAAAGGTGTGAAGATAATATAAGCATTAACATTGAGATGGAACAGCAAAAATTTCAATCTCTATCCAATCATATAAAAAGATAGCAGGTTAAGTGATAAAAGTTAAATTTAAAGCAAAAAATGTAGGAGAAAAAATATGAGACGAAATGAACGTAGTAGATTAATATTCACATTCATATCAACCTTTTTTTTTCAATTTAGTATAGGAGAGTGGGCAGAGTACCCATTATTCTCTAGTCCTTATCTCCCAAAATTTTGAAATAAAAGAGATTAATTATTAAAAACCACTCAGCCTGTGGGCACTTAGACATCAACATTCATTATACATAAGAAGAAAGAAAGGAAACATGAGAAGCACAATTGAGGACATACATGCAATCTCTATAACATATATTTAGTTTAGATCAAACTCTTATTGTCCGAGGTGCCTTAATTTTTATTTTTTTTTTTATATTAATCACGAGGTATCCTGGGGAGGGCCTCAATTGTGGGAGGCACCTTTAAGCCCGTACCA
Source organism: Citrus x clementina (assembly GCF_000493195.1). Classification (NCBI taxonomy): domain Eukaryota; kingdom Viridiplantae; phylum Streptophyta; class Magnoliopsida; order Sapindales; family Rutaceae; genus Citrus; species Citrus x clementina. Next base: position 400 of record NW_006262711.1, on the reverse strand, counting down.
CAACCCAGACTAGAAGTCCCCGCTTGAACTGGGAGGCACAGGTTCTCCCAACAAAGGCGACTTCCCTGTGACTCGAACTGGGGAGCAAACCCAGTCAAGCCACTTAAGGGGACTCCATTGCCAGTGGAGCCAACACTTTGTTGGTCCGAGGTGCCTTAATTTACCTACTCATGATACTTAGCCAAAAGAGCGAGAGCATTCTTCTTATGCATAGTAATTCCCGGCAGAACATCAAAGTCCAAGTCTTGGCTCTTCATTCCAGGCGGCATTTCCCAATCAAATTTATAAAGAAGATTAGCAAATGCGAGATCCACAGTTGCGATTCCCATATTCAACCCAGGACAAATTCTTCTGCCAGCACCAAACGGTATTAATTCAAAGTGTTGCCCTTTAAAGTCAA
>NW_006262712.1:1905-3499 GCF_000493195.1 Citrus x clementina | reverse complement strand
GGCGGACGAAGGGGGCCGCCCCACCTCCCAAGGCTATAGCCCACCCGTTTTTGTGGCCTTTTTCCGCTGGACGAACTTTGCGCCCCGGCCTTCGGGCGGTTATTTTTGGGCGCGGCTTTGTCCGCGTCTTATTTTTGGCACACGGAGGCCCCTCGCAAAGTCTCGCGGCATTCCGAGTCCGGCGGATGAAGTGGGCCAGCCCCACCCCCCAAGGCTATAGCCCATCCGTTTTTGTGGCCTTTTTCCGCTGGACGAACTGGGTGCCCCGGCCTTCGGGAGGTTATTTTTGGGCGCGGCTTTGTCCGCGGCCTATTTTTTGCACACGGAGGCCCCTCTCAAATTCTCGCGGTATTGCGAGTCCGGCGGACGAGGTTGGCCAGCCCCACCCCCCATGGCTATAGCCCACCCGTTTTTGTGGCCTTTTTCCGCTGGACGAACTTGGCACCCCGGGCTTCGGGCGGTAATGTTTGGGCGCGGCTGTGCCCGCGGCCTATTTTTGGCACACGGAGGCCCCTCGCAAAGTCTCGCTCCATTCCGAGTCCGGCGATCGAAGTTGGCCAGCCCCACCCCCCAAGGCTATAGCCCACCCGTTTTTGTGGGCTTTTTCCGCTGGACGAACATGGCACCCCGGCCTTCGTGCAGTTATTTTTGGGCACGGCTTTCACCGAGGCCTGTTTTTGGCTCACGGAGAACCCTCGCAAAGTCTCGCGGCATTCCGAGTCCGGCGGACGAAATTGGCCAGCCCCACCCCCCAAGGCTATAGCCCACCCGTTTTTGTGGGCTTTTTCCGCTGGACGAACTTGGCGCCCCGGCCTTCGGGCGGTTATTTTTGGGCGTGGCTTTGCCCGCGGCCTATTTTTCGCACACGGAGGCCCCTCGCAAAGTCTCGCGGCATTCCGAGTCCGGCGGACGAAGGGGGCCGCCCCACCCCCCAAGGCTATAGCCCACCCATTTTTGTGGCCTTTTTCCGCTGGACGAACTTTGCGCCCCGGCCTTCGGGCGGTTATTTTTGGGCGCGGCTTTGTCCGCGTTTTATTTTTGGCACACGGAGGCCCCTCGCAAAGTCTCGCGGCATTCCGAGTCCGGCGGATGAAGTGGGCCAGCCCCACCCCCCAAGGCTATAGCCCATCCGTTTTTGTGGCCTTTTTCCGCTGGACGAACTGGGTGCCCCGGCCTTCGGGAGGTTATTTTTGGGCGCGGCTTTGCCCGCGGCCTATTTTTTGCACACGGAGGCCCCTCTCAAATTCTCGCGGTATTACAAGTCCGGCGGACGAGGTTGGCCAGCCCCACCCCCCATGGCTATAGCCCACCCGTTTTTGTGGCCTTTTTCCGCTGGACGAACTTGGCGCCCCGGCCTTCGGGCGGTTATTTATGGGCGCGGCTTTGCCCGTGGCCTATTTTTGGCACACGGAAGCCCCTCGCAAAGTCTCGCGGCATTCCGAGTCCGGCGGACGAAATCGGCCAGCCCCACCCCCCAAGGGTATAGCCCACCCGTTTTTGTGGCCATTTTCCGCTGGACGAACCTGGCGCCCCGGCCTTCGGGTGGTTATTTTTTCACGCGGCTTTGCCCGCGGGCCTATTTTTCGCACACGGA
>NW_006262712.1:0-1365 GCF_000493195.1 Citrus x clementina | reverse complement strand
GGAGGCCCCTCTCAAATTCTCGGGGTATTTCGAGTCCGGCGGATGAGGTTGGCCAGCCCCACCCCCCATGGCTATAGCCCACCCGTTTTTTGTGGCCTTTTTCCGCTGGACGAACTTGGCGCCCCGGCCTTCGGGCGGTTATTTATGGGTGCGGCTTTGCCCGTGGCCTATTTTTGGCACACGGAAGCCCCTCGCAAAGTCTCGCGGCATTCCGAGTCCGGCGGACGAAGTGGGCCAACCCCACCCCCCAAGGCTATAGCCCACCTGTTTTTGTGGCCTTTTTCAGCTGGACGAACTTGGCGCCCCGGCCTTCGGGCGGTTATTTTTGGGCGCGGCTTTACCCGCGGCCTATTTTTGGCACACGAAGGCCCCTCGCAAAGTCTCGCGGCATTCCGAGTCCGGCGGACGAAGTTGGCCAGCCCCACCCCTCAAGGCTATAGCCCACCCTTTTTTGTGGCCTTTTTCCGCTGGACGAACTTGGCGCCCCGGCCTTCGGGCGGTTATTTTCGGGAGCGGCTTTGCCCGCGGCCTATTTTTGGCACACGGAGGCCCCTCGCAAAGTCTCGCGGCATTCCGAGTCCGGCGGACGAAGTTGGCCAGCCCCACCCCCGAAGGCTATAGCCCACCCGTTTTTGTGGCCTTTTTCAGCTGGACGAACTTGGCGCCCCGGCCTTCGGGCGGTTATTTTTGGGCGCGGCATTCCTCACGGCCTATTTTTTGCACACGGAGAACCCTCGAAAAGTCTCGCGGCATTCTGATACCCGCGGAAGAAGTTGGCCAGACCCACCCCCCAAAGGTATATAGCCCACCCGTTTTTGTGGCCTTTTTCCGCTGGACGAACTTGGCGCCCCGGCCTTCGGGTGGTTATTTTTCGGCGCGGCTTTGCCCGCGGCCTATTTTTCGCACACGGAGGCATCTCGCAAAGTCTCGCGGCATTCCGAGTCCGGCGGACGAAGTGGGCCAACCCCACCCCCCAAGGCTATAGCCCACCTGTTTTTGTGGCCTTTTTCAGCTGGACGAACTTGGCGCCCCGGCCTTCGGGCGGTTATTTTTTGGCGCGGCTTTACCCGCGGCCTATTTTGGGCACACGAAGGCCCCTCGCAAAGTCTCGCGGCATTCCGAGTCCGGCGGACGAAGTTGGCCAGCCCCACCCCTTAAGGCTATAGCCCACCTTTTTTGTGGCCTTTTTCCGCTGGACGAACTTGGCGCCCCGGCCTTCGGGCGGTTATTTTTGGGCGCGGCTTTACTCACGGCCTATTTTTGGCACACAGAGGCCCCTCGCAAAGTCTCGCGGCATTCCGAGTCCGGCGGACGAAGTTTGCCAGCCCCACAACCAAAGGCTATAACCCACCCGTTTTTGTGGCC
>NW_006262713.1:1163-3270 GCF_000493195.1 Citrus x clementina | reverse complement strand
CCACCGGACTCGGAATGGCCCCAGACTTTGCGGGCGGCCTCCGTGTGCCAAAAATAGGCCACGGGCACAGCCGTGCCCAAAAATCAGCCCCCGAAAGTCGGGGCGCCAAGACCCCCCTGCGGAAAAATGGCCAGAAAACGGGTGGGCTATAGCCTTGGTGGAGGGGGTGGGCTATAGCCTTGGTGGAGGGCGTGGGCGAAGTTCGTCCGCCGGACTCAGAATGGCCCCAGACTTTGCGGGCGGCCTCCGTGTGCCAAAAATAGGCCACGGGCACAGCCGCGCCCAAAAATCAGCCCCCGAAGGTCGGGGCGCCAAGAAACCCCAGTAGAAAAATGGCCAAAAAATGGGTGGGCTATGGTCTTCGTGGGGGGCGTGGGCGAAGTTCGTCCGCCGGACTCGGAATGGCCCAAGACTTTTCGGGCGGACTCCGTGTGCCAAAAATAGGCCACGGGCACAGCCGCGCCCAAAAATCAGCCCCCGAAGGTCGGGGAGCCAATACCCCCCAGCGGAAAAACGACCAAAAATCGGCTGGGCTATAGCCTTGGTGGGGGGCGTGGGCGAAGTTCGTCCGCCGGACTCGGAATGGCCCCAGACTTTGCGGGCAGCCTCCGTGTGCCAAAAATAGGCCACGGGCACAGCCGTGCCCAAAAATCAGCCCCCTTTCCGTCGGGGCGCCAAGACTCCCAGCGGAAAAATGGCCAAAAAACGGACGGGCTATAGCCTTGGTGGGGGGCGTGGGCGATGTTCGTCTGCCGGACTCGGAATGGCCCCAGACTTTGCGGGCGGCCTCCGTGTGCCAAAAATAGGCCACGGGCACAGCCGCACCCAAAAATGAGCTCCCGAAGGTTGGGGTTCCAACACCCCCCAGCGGAAAAATGGCCAAAAAACGGGTGGGCTATAGCCTTGGTGGGGGGCGTGGGCGAAGTTCGTCCGCCGGACTCGGAATGGCCTCAAACTTTGCGGGCGGCCTCCGTGTGCCAAAAATAGGCCACGGGCACAGCCGCGCCCTAAAATGAGAGCCCGAAGGTCGTGGCGCCAACACTCGCCAGCGGAAAAATGGCCAAAAAACGGGTGGGCTATAGCCTTGGCGGGGGGCGTGGGCGAAGTTCGTCCACCGGACTCGGAATGGCCCCAGACTTTGCGGGCGGCCTCCGTGTGCCAAAAATAGGCCACGGGCTCAGCCGCGCCCAAAAATCAGCCCCCGAAGGTCGGGGCGCCAAGAAACCCCAGTAGAAAAATGGCCAAAAAATGGGTGGGCTATGGTCTTCGTGGGGGGCGTGGGCGAAGTTCGTCCGCCGGACTCGGAATGGCCCAAGACTTTTCGGGCGGACTCCGTGTGCCAAAAATAGGCCACGGGCACAGCCGCGCCCAAAAATCAGCCCCCGAAGGTCGGGGAGCCAATACCCCCCAGCGGAAAAACGACCAAAAATCGGCTGGGCTATAGCCTTGGTGGGGGGCGTGGGCGAAGTTCGTCCGCCGGACTCGGAATGGCCCCAGACTTTGCGGGCAGCCTCCGTGTGCCAAAAATAGGCCACGGGCACAGCCGCGCCCAAAAATCAGCCCCCTATCGTTCGGGGCGCCAAGACTCCCAGCGGAAAAATGGCCAAAAAACGGACGGGCTATAGCCTTGGTGGGGGGCGTGGGCGATGTTCGTCTGCCGGACTCGGAATGGCCCCAGACTTTGCGGGCGGCCTCCGTGTGCCAAAAATAGGCCACGGGCACAGCCGCGCCCAAAAATCAGCCCCCGAAGGTCGGGGCGCCAAGAAACCCCAGTAGAAAAATGGCCAAAAAATGGGTGGGCTATGGTCTTCGTGGGGGGCGTGGGCGAAGTTCGTCCGCCGGACTCGGAATGGCCCAAGACTTTTCGGGCGGACTCCGTGTGCCAAAAATAGGCCACGGGCACAGCCGCGCCCAAAAATCAGCCCCCGAAGGTCGGGGAGCCAATACCCCCCAGCGGAAAAACGACCAAAAATCGGCTGGGCTATAGCCTTGGTGGGGGGCGTGGGCGAAGTTCGTCCGCCGGACTCGGAATGGCCCCAGACTTTGCGGGCAGCCTCCGTGTGCCAAAAATAGGCCACGGGCACAGCCGCGCCCAAAAATCAGCCCC
>NW_006262713.1:0-857 GCF_000493195.1 Citrus x clementina | reverse complement strand
CGGGACTCCGTGTGCCAAAAATAGGCCACGGGCCCAGCCGCGCCCAAAAATGAGCGCCGAAGGTTCGGGGGGCCAAGACCCCCCAGCGGAAAAATGGCCAAAAATCGGGTGGGCTATAGCCTTGGTGGAGGGCGTGGGCGAAGTTCGTCCGCCGGTCTCAGAATGGCCCCAGACTTTGCGGTCGGCCTCCGTGTGCCAAAAATAGGCCACGGGCACAGCCACGGCCAAAAATAACCCCCGAAGGTCGGGGCGCCAATAAACCCCAGCGGAAAAATGGCCAAAAATTGGGTGGGCTATGGTCTTCGTGGGGGGCGTGGACGAAGTTCGTCCGCCGGACTCGGAATGGCCCCAGACTATGCGGGCGGCCTCCGTGTGCCAAAAATAGGCCACTGGCACAGCCGCGCTCAAAAATGAGCGCCCGAAGGTCGGGGCGCCAACACTCGCCTGCGGAAAAATGGCCAAAAAACGGGTGGGCTATCGCCTTGGTGGGGGGCGGGGGCGAAGTTCGTCCGCCGGACTCGGAATGGCCCCAGAGTTTGCGGGCGGCCTCCGCGTGCCAATAATAGGCCACGGGCACAGCCGCGCCCAAAAATGAGCGCCCGAAGGTCGGGGCGCCAACACTCGCCAGTGGAAAAATGGCCAAAAAACGGGTGGACTATAGCCTTGGCGGGGGGCGTGGGCGAAGTTCGTCCGCCGGACTCGGAATGGCCCCAGACTTTGCGGGTGGCCTCCGTGTACCAAAAATAGGCCACGGGCTCAGCCGCGCCCAAAAATGAGGGCCCGAAGGTCGGGGCGCCAACACCCCCCAGCGGAAAAATGGCCAAAAAACGGGTGGGCTATAGCCTTGGCGGGGGGCG
>NW_006262714.1:3670-4125 GCF_000493195.1 Citrus x clementina | reverse complement strand
TTGTGCGCGGCTGTGCGCCCGGCCTAGTTTTTGCACACGGAGGTGCCTCGCAAAGTCTCGCGCCATTTCGAGTCCGGCGGACGAAGTTAGCCAGCCCCCCCCCCCAAGGCTATAGCACCTCCGTTTTTGTGGCCTTTTTCCGCTGGAAGAATTTGGCGCCCCAGTCTTCGGGCGGTTATTTTTGGGTGCGGCCCCGCCCGCGGCCTATTTTTGGACCACGGAGGCACCTCGCAAAGTCTCACGCCATTCCGAGTCCGGCGGACGAAGTTCGCCAGCCCCACCCCCCAAGGCTATAGCCCACCCGTTTTTGTGGCCTTTTTCCGCAGGACGAACTTGGCGCCCCCGCCTTCGGGCGGTTATTTTTGGGCGTAGCGTTGTTCGCCGCCTATTTTTGGCACACGGAGGCCCCTCGTAAAAAGTCTCGCGGCATTCCGAGTCCGGCGGACGAAGTTGGC
>NW_006262714.1:1816-2815 GCF_000493195.1 Citrus x clementina | reverse complement strand
TTTTGGCTCACGGAGGCCCCTCGCAAAGTTTCGCGGCATTCCGAGTCCGGCGGATGAAGTCGGCCAGCCCCACCCCCCAAGGCTATAGCCCACCCGTTTTTATGGCCTTTTTCCGCTGGACGAACTTGGCGCCCCGGCCTTCGGACGGTTATTTTGGGTTGCGGCTTCAACCGCGGCCTATTCTTGGCTCACGGAGGACCCTCACAAAGTCTCGCGGCATTCCGAGTCCGGCGGATGAATTTGGCGAGCCCCACCCCCCAAGGCTATAGCCCACTCGTTTTTGTGGACTTTTTCCGCTGGACGAACTTGGCGCCTCGGCCTTCGGGCGGTTATTTTTGGACGCGGCCTTGCCCGCGGCCTATTTTTGGCACCCGGAGGCCCCTCACAACGTCTCGCGGCATTCCGAGTCCGGCGGACAAAGTTGGCCGGCCCCACCCCCCAAGGCTATAGCCCACCCGTTTTTGTGGCCTTTTTCCGCTGGACGAACATGGTGCACCGGCCTTCGGGCTGTTATTTTTGGGCGCGGCTTTGCCCGTGGCCTATTTTTGGCACACGGAGGCCCCTCGTAAAATCTTGCGGCATTCCGAGTCCGGCGGACGAAGTTGGCCAGCCCCACCCCCCAAGGCTATAGCCCACCCGTTGTTGTGGCCTTTTTCCGCTGGACGAACTTGGCGCCCCGGCCTTCGGGTGGTTATTTTTGTGTGCGGCTTTGCCCGCGGCCTATTCTTGGCTCACGGAGGCCCCTCGCAAAGTCTCGCGGGATTCCGAGTCCGGCGGACGAAGTTGGCCAGCCCCACCCCCCAAGGCTATAGCCCACCCGTTTTTGTGGCCTTGTTCCGCTGGACAAACTTGGCGCCCCGGCCTTCGGGCGGTTATTTTTGGGTGCGGCTTTGCCCGCGGCCTAATTTTGGCTCAAGGAGGCCCCTCGCAAAGTCTCGCGGAATTCCGAGTCCGGCGGACGAAGTCGGCCAGCCCCACCCCCCAAGGCTATAACCCACT
>NW_006262714.1:0-1511 GCF_000493195.1 Citrus x clementina | reverse complement strand
ATTCCGAGTCCGGCGGACGAAGTTTGCCAGCCCCACCCCCCAAGGCTATAGCCCACCCGTTTTTGTGGCCTTTTTCCGCTGGTCGAACTTGGCGCCCCAGCCTTCGGACGGTTATTTTTGTGTGCGGCTGCGCCCGTGGCCTATTTTTGGACCACGGAGGCACCTCGCAAAGTCTCGCGCCATTCCGAGTCCGGCGGACGAAGTTGGCCAGCCCCACCCCCCAAGGCTATAGCCCACCCGTTTTTGTGGGCTTTTTCCGCTGGACAAACTTGGCGCCCCGGCCTTCGGGCGGTTATTTTTGGGCGCGGCTGTGCCCGCGGCCTATTTTTGGCACATGGAGGCGCCTCGCAAAGTCTCGCGCCATTCCGAGTCCGGCGGACGAAGTTGGCCAGCCCCACCCCCCAAGGCTATAGCCCACCCGTTTTTGTGGGCTTTTTCCGCTGGACAAACTTGGCGCCCCGGCCTTCGGCTGGTTATTTTTGGGCGCGGCTGTACCCGCGGCCTATTTTTGGCACATGGAGGCGCCTCGCAAAGTCTCGCGCCATTCCGAGTCCGGCGGACGAAGTCGGCCAGCCCCACCCCCCAAGGCTATAGCCCACCCGTTTTTGTGGCCTTTTTCCGCTGGACGAACATGGTGCACCGGCCTTCGGGCTGTTATTTTTGGGCGCGGCTTTGCCCGTGGCCTATTTTTGGCACACGGAGGCCCCTCGTAAAATCTTGCGGCATTCCGAGTCCGGCGGACGAAGTTGGCCAGCCCCACCCCCCAAGGCTATAGCCCAACCGTTTTTGTGGCCTTTTTCCGCTGGACAAACTTGGTGCCCCGGCCTTCGCGCGGTTATTTTTGGGCGCGGCTTTGCCCGCGGCATATTTTTGGCACACGGAGGCCCCTCGCAAAGTCTCGCGGCATTCCGAGTCCGGCGGACGAAGTTGGCCAGCCCCACCCCCCAAGGCTATAGCCCACCCGTTTTTGTGGCCTTTTTCCGCTGGACGCACTTGGCGCCCCAGCCTTCGGGTGGTTATTTTTGGGCTCGGCTTTGACCGCGGCCTAATTTTGGCACACGGAGGCCCCTCGTAAAGTCTCGCGGCATTCCGAGTCCGGCGGACGAAGTGGGCCAGCCCCACCCCCCAAGGCTATAGCCCACCCGTTTTTGTGGCCTTTTTCCGCTGGACGAACTTGGCGCCCCGGCCTTCGGGCGGTTATGTTTGGGCGCGGCTTTGCCCGCGGCCTACTTTTGGCACACGGAGGCCCCTCGCAAAGTCTCGCAGCATTCCGAATCCTGCGGACAAAGTTGGCCAGCCCCACCCCCCAAGGCTATAGCCCACCCGTTTTTGTGGCCTTTTTCCGCTGGACGAACTTGGCGCGCCGGCCTTCGCGCGGTTATTTTTGGGCGCAACTTTGCCTGCAGTATATTTTTGGCACACGGAGGCCCTTTTAAAGTCTCGCGGCATTCTGAGTCCGGCGGACGAAGTGGGCCAGCCCCACCCCCCAAGGCTATAGCCCACCCGTTTTT
>NW_006262715.1:2609-3602 GCF_000493195.1 Citrus x clementina | reverse complement strand
CCTACCCGTTTTTGTGGCCTTTTTCCGCTGGACGAACTAGGCGCCCCGGCCTTCGGGCGGTTATTTTTGGGCACGGCTTTGGCCGCGGTCTATTTTTGGCACACGGATGCCCCTCACAAAGTCTCGCGGCATTCCGAGTCCGGCGGACGAAGTTGGCCAGCCCCACCCCCCAAGGCTATAGCCTACCCGTTTTTGTAACCTTTTGCCGCTGGACAAACTAGGCGCCCCGGTCTTCGGGCAATTATTTTTGGGCGCGGATTTTCCCGCGGCCTATTTTTGGCACATGGAGTCCCATCGTAAAGTCTCGCGGCATTCCGAGTCCGGCGGAAGAAGTTGGCCAGCCCCACCCCCCAAGGCTATAGCCCACCCGTTTTTGTGCCCTTTTTCTGCTGGACGAACTTGGCTCCCCGGCCTTCGGGCGGTTATTTTTGGGCGCGGCTTTGCCCGCGGCCTATTTTTGGCACACAGAGGCCCCTCGAAAAGTCTCGCGGCATTCCAAGTCCGGCGGACGAAGTTGGCCAGCCCCACCCCCCAAGGCTATAGCCCACCCGTTTTTGTGGCCTTTTTCCGCTGGACGAACTTGGCACCCCGGCCTTCGGGCGGCTATTTTTGGGCGCCGCATTGCCCGCGGCCTATTTTTGGGACACGGAGGCCCCTCGCATAGTCTCACGGCATTCCGAGTCCGACGGACGAAGTTGGCCAGCCCCACCCCCCAAGGTTATAGTCCACCCGTTTTTGTGGTCTTTTTCCGCTGGGCGAACTTGGCGCCCCGGCCTTCGGGCGGTTATTTTTGGGCGCGGCTTTGTCCGCTGCCTATTTTTGGCACACGGATACCCCTCGCAAAGTCTCGCGGCATTCCGAGTCCGGCGGACGAAGTTGGCCAGCCCCACCCCCCAAGGCTATAGCCCCACCATTTTTGTGGCCTTTTTTCGCTGGATGAACTTGGCGCCCCGGCCTTCGGGCGGTTATTTTTGGGCGCGGCTTTGGTTGCAG
>NW_006262715.1:1125-2468 GCF_000493195.1 Citrus x clementina | reverse complement strand
GCCTTCGGGCAGTTATTTTTGGGCGCGGCTTTGTCCGCGGCCTATTTTATGCACACGGAGGCCCTTCGCAAAGTCTCGCGGCATTCCGAGTCCGGCAGACGAAGTTGGCCAGCCCCACCCCCCAAGGCTATAGCCTACCCGTTTTTGTGGCCTTTTTACGCTGGACAAACTAGGCGCCCGGCCTTCGGGCGGTTATTTTTGGGCGCGGCTTTTCCCGCGGCCTATTTTTGGCACACGGAGGCCCCTCGAAAAGTCTCGCGGCATTCCGTGTCCGGCGGACGAACTTGGCCAGCCCCACCCCCCAAGGCTATAGCCCACCCGTTTTTGTGGCCTTTTTCCGCTGGACGAACTTGGCACCCCGGCCTTCGGGCGGCTATTTTTGGGCGCCGCATTGCCCGCGGCCTATTTTTGGGACACGGAGGCCCCTCGCACAGTCTCGCGGCATTCCGAGTCCGGCGGACGAAGTTGGCCAGCCCCACCCCCCAAGGCTATAGCCCACCCATTTTTGTGGCCTTTTTCCGCTGGATTAACTTGGCGCCCCGGCCTTCGGGCGGTTATTTTTGGGAGCGGCTCTGTCCGCGGCCTATTTTTGGCACATGGAGGCCCCTCGCAAAGTCTCGGGGCATTCCGAGTCCGGCGGACGAAGTTGGCCAGCCCCACCCCCCAAGGCTATAGCCCACCCCTTTTTGTGGCCTTTTTCCGCTGGATGAACTTGGCGCCCCGGCCTTCGGGCGGTTATTTTTGGGCGCGGCTTTGGTTGCAGCCTATTTTTGGCACACGGAGGCCCCTCGCAAAGTCTCGCGGCATTCCGAGTCCGGCGGACGAAGTTGGCCAGCCCCACTCCCCAAGGCTATAGCCCACCCGTTTTTGTGGCCTTTTTCCGCTGGACGAACTTGGCGCCCCGGCCTTCGGGCAGTTATTTTTGGGCGCGGCTTTGTCCGCGGCCTATTTTATGCACATGGAGGCCCCTCGCAAAGTCTCGCGGCATTCCGAGTCCGGCAGACGAAGTTGGCCAGCCCCACCCCCCAAGGCTATAGCCTACCCGTTTTTGTGGCCTTTTTACGCTGGACAAACTAGGCGCCCGGCCTTCGGGCGGTTATTTTTGGGCGCGGCTTTTCCCGCGGCCTATTTTTGGCACACGGAGGCCCCTCGAAAAGTCTCGCGGCATTCCGTGTCCGGCGGACGAACTTGGCCAGCCCCACCCCCCAAGGCTATAGCCCACCCGTTTTTGTGGCCTTTTTCCGCTGGACGAACTTGGCACCCCGGCCTTCGGGCGGCTATTTTTGGGCGCCGCATTGCCCGCGGCCAATTTTTGGGACACGGAGGCCCCTCGCATAGTCTCG
>NW_006262715.1:0-637 GCF_000493195.1 Citrus x clementina | reverse complement strand
CACGGCTTTACCCGGGGCTTATTTTTAGCACACGGAGGCTCCTCGCAAAGTCTCGCGGCATTCCCGAGTCCGGCGGACGAAGTTGGCCAGCCCCACCCCCCAAGGCTATAGCCCACCCGTTTTTGTGGCCTTTTTCCGCTGGACGAACTTGGCGCCCCGGCCTTCGGGTGGTTATTCTTGGGCGCGGCTTTGCCCGCGGCCTATTTTTTTCCCACGGAGGCCCCTCGCAAAGTCTCGCGGCATTCTGAGTCCGGCGGACGAAGTCGGCCGGCCACAGCCCCCAAGGTTATAGCCCACCCGTTTTTGTGGCCTTTTTCCGCTGGACGAACTTGGCGCCCCGGCCTTCGGGCGGTTATTTTTCGGCGCGGCTTTGGTCACAGCCTATTTTTGGCACACGGATGCCCCTCGCAAAGTCTCGCGGCATTCCGAGTCCGGCGGACGAAGTGGGCCGGCCACAACCCCCAAGGCTATCGCCCACCCGTTTTTCTGGCCTTTTTCCGCTGGACGAACTTGGCGCCCCGGCCTTCGGGAAGTTATTTTTGGGCGCGGCTTTGTGCGCGGCCTATTTTATGTACACGGAGGCCCCTCGCAAAGTCTCGCGGCATTCCGAGTCCGGCAGACGAAGTTGGCCAGCCCC
>NW_006262716.1:2020-3503 GCF_000493195.1 Citrus x clementina | reverse complement strand
GGCGGCCTCCGTGTGCCAAAAATAGGCCACGGGCACAGCCGCGCCCAAAAATGAGCTCCCGAAGGTCGGGTTCCAACACCCCCCAGCGGAAAATTGGCCAAAAAACGTGTGGGCTATAGCCTTGGTGGGGGGCGTGGGCGAAGTTCGTCCGCCGGACTCGGAATGGCCCCAGACTTTGCGGGCGGCCTCCGTGTGCCAAAAATAGGCCACGGGCACAGCCGCGCCCAAAAATGAGCGCGCGAAGGTCGGGGCGCCAACACCCCCCAGCGGAAAAATGGCCAAAAAACGGGTGAGCTATAGCCTTGGAGGGGGGCGTGGGCGAAGTTCGTCCGCCGGACTCGGAATGGCCCCAGACTTTGGGGGCGGCCTCCGTGTGCAAAAAATAGGCCACGGGCACAGCCGCGCCCAAAAATGAGCGCCCGAAGGTCGGGCCGCCAACACCCCCCAGCGGAAAATTGGCCGAAATACGGGTGGCCTATAGCCTTGGTGGGGGGCGTGGGCGAAATTCGTCCGCCGGACTCGGAAAGGCCCCAGACTTTGCGGGCGGCCTCCGTGTGCCAAAAATAGGCCACGGGCATAGCCGCGCCCAAAAATGAGCGCCCGAAGGTCGGGGCGCCAACACCCCCCAGCGGAAAATTGGCCGAAAAACGGGTGGCCTATAGCCTTGGTGGGGGGCGTGGGAGAAGTTCGTCCGCCGGACTCGGAATGGCCCCAGACTTTACGGGCGGCCTCCGTGTGCCAAAAATAGGCCACGGGCACAGCCGCGCCCAAAAATGAGCTCCCGAAGGTCGGGTTCCAACACCCCCCAGCGGAAAATTGGCCAAAAAACGTGTGGGCTATAGCCTTGGTGGGGGGCGTGGGCGAAGTTCGTCCGCCGGACTCGGAATGGCCCCAGACTTTGCGGGCGGCCTCCGTGTGCCAAAAATAGGCCACGGGCACAGCCGCGCCCAAAAATGAGCGCCCGAAGGTCGGGGCGCCAACACCCCCCAGCGGAAAAATGGCCCAGAAACGGGTGTGCTATAGCCTTGGCGGGGGGCGTGGGCGAAGTTCGTCCGCCGGACTCGGAATGGCCCCAGACTTTGCGGGCGGGCTCCGTGTGCCAAAAATAGGCCACGGGCACAGCCGCGCCGAAAAATGAGCTCCCGAAGGTCGGGTTCCAACACCCCCCGGTGGAAAATTGGCCAAAAAACGTGTGGGCTATAGCCTTGGTGGGGGGCGTGGGCGAAGTTCGTCCGCCGGACTCGGAATGGCCCCAGACTTTGCGGGCGGCCTCCGTGTGCCAAAAATAGGCCACGGGCACAGCCGCGCCCAAAAATGAGCGCCCGAAGGTCGGGCCGCCAACACCCCCCAGCGGAAAAATGGCCCAGAAACGGGTGTGCTATAGCCTTGGCGGGGGGCGTGGGCGAAGTTCGTCCGCCGGACTCGGAATGGCCCTAGACTTTGCGGGCGGCCTCCGTGTGCCAAAAATAGGCCACGGGCACAG
>NW_006262716.1:0-1490 GCF_000493195.1 Citrus x clementina | reverse complement strand
CCACGGGCACAGCCGCGCCCAAAAATGAGCGCCCGAAGGTCGGGGCGCCAACACCCCCCAGCGGAAAAATGGCCCAGAAACGGGTGTGCTATAGCCTTGGTGGGGGGCGTGGGCGAAGTTCGTCCGCCGGACTCGGAATGGCCCTAGACTTTGCGGGCGGCCTCCGTGTGCCAAAAATAGGCCACGGGCACAGCCGCGCCCAAAAATGAGCTCCCGAAGGTCGGGTTCCAACACCCCCCAGCGGAAAATTGGCCAAAAAACGTGTGGGCTATAGCCTTGGTGGGGGGCGTGGGCGAAGTTCGTCCGCCGGACTCGGAATGGCCCCAGACTTTGCGGGCGGCCTCCGTGTGCCAAAAATAGGCCACGGGCACAGCCGCGCCCAAAAATGAGCACCCGAAGGTCGGGGCGCCAACACCCCCCAGCGGAAAAATGGCCCAGAAACGGGTGTGCTATAGCCTTGGCGGGGGGCGTGGGCGAAGTTCGTCCGCCGGACTCGGAATGGCCCCAGACTTTGCGGGCGGCCTCCGTGTGCCAAAAATAGGCCACGGGCACAGCCGCGCCAAAAAATGAGCTCCCGAAGGTCGGGTTCCAACACCCCCCGGCGGAAAATTGGCCAAAAAACGTGTGGGCTAAAGCCTGGTTGGGGGCTTGGGCAAAATTTGTCCGCCGGACTCGGAATGGCCCCAGACTTTGCGGGCGGCCTCCGTGTGCCAAAAATGGGCCACGGGCACAGCCGCCCCCAAAAATGAGCGCCCGAAGGTCGGGGCGCCAACACCCCCCAGCGGAAAAATGGCCCAGAAACGGGTGTGCTATAGCCTTGGCGGGGGGCGTGGGCGAAGTTCGTCCGCCGGACTCGGAATGGCCCCAGACTTTGCGGGCGGCCTCCGTGTGCCAAAAATAGGCCACGGGCACAGCCGCGCCCAAAAATGAGCTCCCGAAGGTCGGGTTCCAACACCCCCCGGCGGAAAATTGGCCAAAAAACGTGTGGGCTATAGCCTTGGTGGGGGGCGTGGGCGAAGTTCGTCCGCCGGACTCGGAATGGCCCCAGACTTTGCGGGCAGCCTGCGTGTGCCAAAAATAGGCCACGGGCACAGCCGCGCCCAAAAATGAGCGCCCGAAGGTCGGGCCGCCAACACCCCCCAGCGGAAAAATGGCCAAAAAACGGGTGGGCTATAGCCTTTGGCGGGGGGCGTGGGCGAAGTTCGTCCGCCGGACTCGGAATGGCCCCAGACTTTGCGGGCGGCCTCCGTGTGCCAAAAATAGGCCACGGGCACAGCCGCGCCCGAAGGTCGGGGCGCCAACACCCCCCAGCGGAAAAATGGCCCAGAAACGGGTGTGCTATAGCCTTGGCGGGGGGCGTGGGCGAAGTTCGTCCGCCGGACTCGGAATGGCCCCAGACTTTGCGGGCGGCCTCCGTGTGCCAAAAATAGGCCACGGGCACAGCCGCGCCGAAAAATGAGCGCCTGAAGGTCGGGGCGCCAACACCCCCC
>NW_006262717.1:1302-3415 GCF_000493195.1 Citrus x clementina | reverse complement strand
GAAGGGGTTTTGGCCCACGACCTTTGGGTCATATTTTTGGGCGCGGCTTTGTCCGCGGCTTATTTTTGGTACCCCGAGGCCCCTCGCAAAGTCTCGCCCTATTCCGAATCCGGCGGACGAACTTCGCCCGCGCCCCCCACCAAGGCTATAGCCCACCCGTTTTTTGGCCATTTTTCCGCTATGGGGTTTTGGCACCACGACCTTCGGGCACTTATTTTTGGACGCGGCTGTGCCCGCGACTTCCCGCGGGCACCCCGAGGCCCCTCGCAAAGTCTCGCCCCATTCCGAGTCCGGCGGACGAACTTCGCCCGCGCCCCCCACCAAGGCTATAGCCCACCCGTTTTTTGGCCATTTTTCCGCTGGGGGGTTTTGGCACCACGACCTTCGGGTGCTTATTTTTGGACGCGGCTGTGCCCGCGACTTCCCGTGGGCACCTCGAGGCCCCTCGTAAAGTCTCGCCCCATTCCGAGTCCGGCGGACGAACTTCGCCCGCGCCCCCCACCAAGGCTATAGCCCACCCGTTTTTTGGCCATTTTTCCGCTGGGGGGTTTTGGCACCACGAACTTCGGGCGCTTATTTTTGAACGCGGCTGTGCCCGCGACTTCCCGCGTGCACCCCGAGGCCCCTCGCAAAGTCTCGCCCCATTCCGAGTCCGGCGGACGAACTTCGCCCGCGCCCCCCACCAAGGCTATAGCCCACCCGTTTTTTGGCCATTTTTCCGCTGGGGGGTTTTGGCACCACGACCTTCGGGTGCTTATTTTTGGGCGCGGCTATGGCCGCGGCTTATTTTTGGTACCCCGAGGCCCCTCGCAAAGTCTCGCCCTATTCCGAGTCCGGCGGACGAACTTCGCCCGCGCCCCCCACCAAGGCTATAACCCACCCGTTTTTTGGCCATTTTTCCGCTGGGGGGTTTTGGCACCACGACCTTCGGGCGCTTATTTTTGGACGCGCCTGTGCCCGCGACTTCCCGCGGGCACCTCGAGGCCCCTCGCAAAGTCTCGCCCCATTCCAAGTCCGGCGGACGAACTTCGCCCGCGCCCCCCACCAAGGCTATAGCCCACCCGTTTTTTGGCTATTTTTCCGCTGGGGGGTTTTGGCACCACGACCTTCGGGCGCTTATTTTTGGACGCGGCTGTGCCCGCGACTTCCCGCGGGCACCTCGAGGCCCCTCGCAAAGTCTCGCCCCATTCCGAGTCCGGCGGACGAACTTCGCCCGCGCCCCCCACCAAGGCTATAGCCCACCCGTTTTTTGGCCATTTTTCCGCTGGGGGGTTTTGGCACCAAGACCTTCGGGCGCTTATTTTTGGGCGCGGCTTTGCCCGCGGCTTATTTTTGGCACCCCGAGGCCCCTCGCAAAGTCTCGCCCCATTCCGAGTCCGGCGGACGAACTTCGCCCGCGCCCCCCACCAAGGCTATAGCCCACCCGTTTTTTGGCCATTTTTCCGCTGGGGGGTTTTGGCACCACGACCTTCGGGCGCTTATTTTTGGACGCGGCTGTGCCCGCGACTTCCCGCGGGCACCCCGAGGCCCCTCGCAAAGTCTCGCCCCATTCCCGAGTCCGGCGGACGAACTTCGCCCGCGCTCCCCACCAAGGCTATAGCCCACCCGTATTTTGGTCATTTTTCCGCTGGGGGGTTTTGGCACCACGACCTTCGGGAACTTATTTTTGGGCGCGGCTTTGCCCGCGGCTTATTTTTGGCGCCCCGAGGCCCCGCGCAAAGTCTCGCCCTATTCCGAGTCCGGCGGACGAACTTCGCCCGCGCCCCCCACCAAGGCTATAGCCCACCCGTTTTTTGGCCATTTTTCCGCTGGGGGGTTTTGGCACCACGACCTTCGGGCGCTTATTTTTGGACGCGGCTGTGCCCGCGACTTCCCGCGGGCACCCCGAGGCCCCTCGCAAAGTCTCGCCCCATTCCCGAGTCCGGCGGACGAACTTCGCCCGCGCTCCCCACCAAGGCTATAGCCCACCCGTATTTGGCCATTTTCCGCTGGGGGGTTTGGCACCACGACCTTCGGGAACTTATTTTTGGGCGCGGCTTTGCCCGCGGCTTATTTTTGGCGCCCCGAGGCCCCGCGCAAAGTCTCGCCCTATTCCGAGTCCGGCGGACGAACT
>NW_006262717.1:0-867 GCF_000493195.1 Citrus x clementina | reverse complement strand
ACGACCTTTGGGCACTTATTTTTGGGCGCGGCGTTGTCCGCGGCTTATTTTGGGTACCCCGAGGCCCCTCGCAAAGTCTCGCCCTATTCCGAGTCCGGCGGACGAACTTCGCCCACGCCCCCCACCAAGGCTATAGCCCACCCGTTTTTTGGCCATTTTTCCGCTGGGGGGTTTTGGCACCACGACCTTTGGGCGCTTATTTTTGGGCGTGGCTTTGCCCGCGGCTTATTTTTGGCACCCCGAGGCCCCTCGCAAAGTCTCGCCCCATTCCGAGTCCGGCGGACGAACTTCGCCCGCGCCCCCCACCAAGGCTATAGCCCACCCGTTTTTTGGCTATTTTTCCGCTGGGGGGTTTTGGCACCACGACCTTCGGGCGCTTATTTTTGGACGCGGCTGTGCCCGCGACTTCCCGCGGGCACCTCGAGGCCCCTCGCAAAGTCTCGCCCCATTCCGAGTCCGGCGGACGAACTTCGCCCGCGCCCCCCACCAAGGCTATAGCCCACCCGTTTTTTGGCCATTTTTCCGCTGGGGGGTTTTGGCACCAAGACCTTCGGGCGCTTATTTTTGGGCGCGGCTTTGCCCGCGGCTTATTTTTGGCACCCCGAGGCCCCTCGCAAAGTCTCGCCCCATTCCGAGTCCGGCGGACGAACTTCGCCCGCGCCCCCCACCAAGGCTATAGCCCACCCGTTTTTTGGCCATTTTTCCGCTGGGGGGTTTTGGCACCACGACCTTCGGGCGCTTATTTTTGGACGCGGCTGTGCCCGCGACTTCCCGCGGGCACCCCGAGGCCCCTCGCAAAGTCTCGCCCCATTCCCGAGTCCGGCGGACGAACTTCGCCCGCGCTCCCCACCAAGGCTATAGCCCACC